>NW_022157882.1:0-392190 GCF_003316985.1 Fusarium coffeatum | reverse complement strand
TTTTTTTTTTTTTTTTTTTTGCATCAAACTGCCATTCTGCTTGAGGATTGTTGATTCTATGCTGGTATGCTGCATTGTTTTGATACAAATGTTGAGATATCTTGAGCAAGACATTGTTTGACTTCGTTCCGAATTGATGCCAGGATCGCGTCATAGAGCCGTGATAGAGAGCAACAGAGCTTCGCCATGAATGCTACTCTGAAGCTCATCAAGCTTTACGCCGCAATATTGTACTGATGATCTCGAACCTCACACTGTATTGTGAAGCATTCGTCTCAGATCTTCACTGGAGGACGAACAATCTCAATTCATCTCATCTGCGTGTTTCCGGGGATCTTACTTTCTTGCTTTCAGTGCACTGAAGCGTCTCTTCTGATCCACCCACGTGGAAAATCCCTCGATTGATTCGTTCGAGGTATTTTATGAAGCCACTGAATGGTCTTGACTCAGTACTGTGCGCATTCTGGCTCAGAAGGGTGTGTTCTTCACCTAAAACTGGTAGAGCTGCCACTCTGTTCATCTGTGTCAGCCAATCAAAACACGATTTCGGCAACCTTCTATCAGGTACAAACCGGACAACCCGCCCTGATATAAACTTCTGTTGTCATTTAGCGTTGGCGAGACATGCGTGGTACCTCGAATTGACAGCGATGAGATTTTTGGTCACCTCAACTGCAACAATTGGATGCTGTTCAATTTGTTCAACAAGATGCTCATATGGCTGATATAACCCATTCAAACCGATTGTTTTACTGTCTCGGAAATCCGGTAGGCCCGTCGTTGTCTGCTGCCCGCAAAACACTCATAGACCTGGGGCGCCTTGGTCCAATTTGGTAAGGGTCTTCGTTGTTCCGGCTTTGTCCCTCCTTCGTACCGAGAATTCTCAAAGTGCGCGTTCCATCACCGGCCCAACCCCCCAGCTGGTGGTCGTCGTTGTGCTTCACCCATGAATCATGGTCCACCGCCAAGCGCGTCCCTCCGACTGTAAAAGCCTCAGGCCTGAAAGTCTTCCCAGGCTTCGTAGAGCAATCACAGTGCAGCATTGTTGAAGTCAACTCCACCCGATTTCCTCCGAGGGCTAAACAGCCCGTGTAGAGCTCGATCCCCTGGCCTAATTGGCACCCGTGATATCATCCCCATTCCCATCGTTTTTCAGCGGTCTTGTGCTGCTCAGCAGCTTTCTTGTTGCCGAAATTTGTAGATATCTCACTCAGCTCTGGTTAGTGATTGTGCCACTATTCTCACCTGGGTTTCATGTAAAAACGTCTCGTTTGGATTGATCGTTGTTCCTCTTCTTCCCAGGCGTTGCCCCGGCTGACATCCTCACACCCCCTGGTAATATCCACCCGTGTGGGCCCACCTATCCTCACTTTCTTCCCGGCTCCAGACGCTTTCTCTCTTCCCTTTTCCTTTTCCCACTACCGCCCTGTCTCGTGCTGAGCTCCGTATCTCTTTTCTTTAAACCTCCATCAGCCTCTCCCTCTTTCAACCATCAACCATCTCCCCTCACACATCAATCACAATGGCCTCTTCTCGTGTCTTCGCCTCTCGCCTGGCCTCCCAGATGGCCGTCAAGGCCGCTCGCCCTGCTGTCCGCGCCAACGTCGCTGCTGCCAGCAAGCGAACCATCTCTGGTAAGTTTTTGATGCGGCAAAATTTTTCTTGAGCTCAATTGAGCTCGGTGCCGAACCCGACTCGATCGAATCTCGCCCATCACGATGAACAATTCACTCACAATCGATTCAAGGCGTCAGCCCCCTCCAGGCCATGAAGCGTCAGACTCTTCTCCAGGCCACCACCCGCAACGCCTTCCAGGTCCAGCGCCGTGCCTACTCCTCCGAGATCGCCCAGGCCATGGTTGAGGTCTCCAAGAACTTGGGTATGGGTGCCGCCGCCATCGGTCTTACCGGTGCCGGTATTGGTATCGGTCTCGTCTTCGCCGCTCTCCTCAACGGTGTTGCCCGCAACCCTGCCCTCCGTGGTCAGCTCTTCTCTTACGCCATTCTGGGTTTCGCTTTCGTCGAGGCCATCGGTCTTTTCGATCTGATGGTTGCCCTCATGGCCAAGTTCGTAAGTCAAACCGAGATTCCAAGAAGTCCGTGCGATCGAATGTGTACTAACCCCTCCTTCAGACTTAAGTTATTACCCGGCCAATTGGGTAGGCTCGTGCCGAATGATCGAGTCAACGAGACGGAGGAGGCTGCTGAGCGCCGTGCATTATGCTGTGTCTTGAAAAACTTGACACGGGTGCACTTGTTGCCAGCTTGCACGATAGAGGGGAGGTTGTCTTGTAATAGACGGGATAGAGAACTGGGATGGACATTGATCATAGACACTTTCCTATGATTAGAGTTGGGGAAATTCTGGCATAATTCCTCCCAGGGATCGACTTGTAAAATAAAAAGCCTCATTCATCCCGCTTCTTCCAATGCATTAGGATATTTCCTTGTTTCATCACTCAATGAATTGTCTTGCATATGAAAAATGGTTTCATCTCAGGGTCTTTGATTGACGTCTCAATAGACTTTCGAAATGATGACATCGTTTCGAGTAGCTCCTCTTGATGCATGAAAGCTTCCATAAACATGAGGCATTTGCTATGCCTGAGCTCCCGTGGGCCGGTGCCGGGGTTTATCGACATGCTAACCGGTCAGGCTGGCAGACACTCGTCTTGCCAGCTTAGCCGAATTAACCCGGACGTATTCAAGGTCGGTCGCACATGGCGGTCTCCCCTCTGTTACTGGATGCCTGTGTTTCAAGGCATGATGCTGAAGTTTCTTCTGTGATGCAAAACCTAGGCCCCACACGGTGCAAAAGTCGTGGTTGTTAGCGCGAGTCGCTAGCTGTAGCGCCCTCACACAAGCCAATTGTGAGTCGTGAACGAGTCGTTGAAGTGGGTTGAGTGAAGATTCAGTGTCCCAGGGAATTGATAGTGGAGCTGCCTTGAGGGTATGTAAAGACTCGCAAATCCACCTGATAATATTGAGTCGAGCTGATCTGGAGTAGTCGCAGCTGTCGAGTATGTGCCAAATCCCAAATCGAAATGCAATGGCTTCGAATCCGCGCCAGACCAGGCAATCGATATCGCAGTTTCAAGTTACCACATCTAGTGGTCTTTAATGATTATCGGCAATCATAGTCGATCATGCCCGTTATTGTCAGCATCACAATATATCGTATACCTTATACGCAATATGTCAGCAGCCCGAACGAAGCGAACGAACCTACGGACAACGAGGTACTCTGAACAGTGCTGTAGCTCGGATCGATTTGTCTTGAATATGAGCCCTGCAATCCCTTCCACAGGATATCGCGGCATGTTCAAGTGAGCATGAATGCGTGATGGTGTGGATTTTGCCCTTCGACAGTAGCAAATCATCTTGCCAGCATCAAGCAAATCGTTTTCGTACGATTGATGAAGTGGCATCCTGTGTTAGCAGAGATGCAGTGTTCGGCTGGATCGACAGACTCCAGGCGAGAAAGAGAACAAGCGTGGAACCAATAGGCCAGACATCGAAGGATATCGCAAGTGAACAAAAGCATGGGGCAACTTCAGACGTGGACAACATCGGACATACTTCGAGGCCCATCATCGATGTCTTCTCGTTGCCCCTCAGAAGCTCCGAAGAAGCGTATAGGAGGACATGAACATTGGCGTCGTATGTTCATGTCTGTTCCAGATCTGCTAAGCAACGAAAGAGGTGGCAGGCTAAACTTTGAAAGGAGAAGATGAGAGACTCGGGGACGCAAACCTGAGCACTGGCTCATATCCATGTTGTGCCTTCATCGAGGATATTGATTCTAGTTCCGCATTAGTATACTGTTCTGTTCTGGACTGCACTGATTCTTGTCGAGACTGGACTGTGTTCACTTACTCGGTAGATCGTCGTGCGGTTGAATCAGGTCCACCCTACTCCACAGTGGTAGAAGCGTTGGCGTCGTTTTGCTTGTGTAAGTCGATTCGAAAGCTGCAACGAAATCGGGATCCGAGACTTTTGTCAATCAACAGGACGACACCTACAATAGAGGGGAGGAGGAGAAACAAAATGAACAAGAAGGCCTCATCTTGGGTTTCATCCCATCTCTTTCCCCTCACTTGAATCACATGACCCAAGACTCTTGCCTGGCAACCCGCCCCTTCTGTTCGAGCCATTGTGTCACATCACCAAGGAAACCCAGGATCAAGGCATTGTATATGCAATGCAGAGCATGGCGGTACAGCCGGTGACCGTTGAGGGTGGGAGAGACACTCTAAATCCTTGCCTGGCATGCATCGTATTTTTGGAACGCAAGGCAAGACTTTGATCGATGGATGTCGGTTAGGAGAGGATATAGAGACAGGTAAGAAACGATATCATAAAAGAAGAAGAATGGGAAGGGAAAAGAGGTGAGGTTACAAACAGGGAAAAGGAGTCGTTATTGATCAAGCCAAGTTTTGAGTAATGGCACAGGGACAGAGTAAGATTATCCGAGTCACAAAGAGAGAAAGTGAGGGGAAGACACCGCCGTGGCTGCCGTGCAAGTGAATGAAGGGGGCAATCAGCCGAATTGAGGCTTCTGCATTTGGTAGGAACGGCCTGTTGGATGGCACCTTCCCATTCTCTGCGATTGGTTATGCCAGCCATCCACGCCGCGTGCCTTGGATATTTGGGTGGTATCCAAGCCGTCAGCAAAACCCAAATGGCTGCGTAGTGGTTGTGATTCGTCAAAGCGCAAGGGGAAAGCGACAATTTGACTTTCCAGGCTACAGTTGCCTGTTTTTAATCGTTGGCTCGTGATAGCATCAGTTACGTCTTTTGTTATTGAAATGCAAAGCATATATTTTTCTCTATCATCACGCGACAACTATAAGCATTATTTGTTTTCATCAAGGTCGGTAGTTCTTCAGTTCAGAGACCAGGCCATTGAAAGCGGGGAAGGTCAGAAAATCCGGGGTAATTAGGGTACGGGGAGCTCTTGCTTCCCTTCCGTAGTGGAGCTGCATTATCCTATCGTCTCTCCGCGGGCTGGTATTGGACGGCTCTCGGGTTTCACAGGGAGGAAGTCTTGACCCCATCATTCGATTCCTATGTCCGGGTGTTTCGATGGCCATCATCTCCTGTTCTTCCGTGCATTCAAGTCTTATGCCTTAATGTCGGAGTATTTACCCTGTTAGATGCCCGATGCACCCTGAAAATCATATCACGATAATTACAGTACTACGCCTGCCTCCACGACTCGGCAATCTGGAGCCTGCCTTTGAATGATTGTAAAGTAAAGCTAGTAGAGACTAGAGGCTGGGCATTGTAAAGCAATAAAGGGAAGCGAGTTAGTTTATTCGACGACAGGGTGGTCTTTGTGCCATATCCAATTTACATATTCGTTCGCTATCGTACACTCTGTCCGATTTGTTTCCACATACCATGAGGTTATAACAAATACAAATTAACATCCACTGCAACAGGAATAATAGTGAAACAAAAGACACGAACATAAGGATATTAGCTGCATATCTATCTTGTGCCGTAGTCTAAACCCGCAAACTCCTGGTTTCGCCATGATTATCCAGTATCCCCGCAACACTAACTACCCCATCCTTATTTTTTGAACGTGGCGCTTCGCTCACCTCTAACAGGAGGTGCCTTGCGAGCTCCCTTGATATCCGTGTCTGCAGACTTCGAGTAAGGGTCGAAGAACTTCTTCTTGGGCTTGACATCTGCTTGCCCGTTGGCTTCCTTCTTGGCGTGAAGCACCGATGTAGCTGTGCTATAGTCGAAAGGTACTGCATCGAACTTCTTGGCCGTGACCTTGTCATCCTCCTTCTTTTGCTTCTTCTGAGCTTTGCGGGCCTGCTTAGCCTCTTGCCGTCGGAGCCGTTCCTCCTTGGCCTTCTTCTCTTCTGCCTTGCGCTGCTTACGACGAGCGTTTCTGTTTGCTGCGCGATCAGGCTCATCCTCGATAGAAATAACTCCGTTGTTATCTTGCATCTCCTCATCACTATCTGAATCCGCCGCTTCAGATTCTTCGTCACTGGAGTCGGATTCTTCCACCGCCTGTGACTTTCGCTTCTGACCTCTCTTCAGCGTAAATTCCTCATCTTCCTCTTCAACTTGAGCCCTGTCCGCTGTATTTTCCACGTGACTGGGGTGTTCAGGAGCTGCAGCCGGCTCGGTGGTGGTAGTGTGTTGGACGTCTCCCTCAATAGTGCCTTGCTGAACAAACTTCTGCCAAGGGAAGGGAATAAGGTCGTCATCAGTTTCATGACGGGGCGTGGAAACATCCCATTTAGTGCTGACTGGAATGTCTCCAAATAACTGCGACTTGGTCAGCCTACTGACCGTGACCTCTCCATCAAGGTCTGGCAACTTTGTAGTCTTTCTGGCTGTGGTAGGGAGGCGATTCCTCATAATGCCTTCCGGCGCCATCGAAGTGAAGAAGTGGAGCAGGCTCTGGCCACCCTTGGCCTTTGTCTCCTTGATCTGTTCCCAGATCTCGTTGAAGCGTGGCCTGGCCAGTGAGGCATTGAGAGGTAATAAGCTATGAAGGGCCTTTGCGTCTGGCGGGTTAATCCGGGCAATCTCTGTTATGTCCCTGGTGCTGAGAACAAAGTTGATGCCCTCATCCTCCTTCCTGGCCATGTCGTCCCTCCACCTCCACAAGGCCCTGAAGACGGCAAACTGCTCACTGTCGAAAGACAAATGAGAGTTCTTAAGAACGTACGAGTACCATCCGCGAGAACCTTCACCAGTTGCTTCATCGTAACCGGGGTACTCGAAGCGGGACAGAGACTGCTCCCTCGATTTCTCAAGAGCTCGACCGATGAGATCTTTATTGGGATCATTTTTGTCTGAGGCTGCAACAAGTTCATTGCGCATTCGGTCGTAGATGTAGAGCAGATAATGGGTATCAGACCGAGCGTAGTACAACATCTCCTCGGGCAGCGGTCTTATTCTCCAATCTGCCAACTGATATTGCTTGTCCGCATCAAAATTGACAAACTTGGAGAGTAGATACGCAAGGCTCTTTGCCGGGTAATGAAGTTGGTCACAAGCGAAAAACGTGTCAAAGAGACCGTTTACGTAAAGCCCCAGATCTCGTTGCAGCCATACCATGTCCATATATGCACCGTGGAAGACCTGTCGTTATTAGTAAAACCCACGGTGTTAAGCTCAGAATACATACCTTGACGATCTTAGGATCGGTAAACACTTCGTTGAGAACTTCGAGTTTGTGGCGCCAGGGCTGCAGAGTATCCACGATCCAGTCTTGCTCTCGTGTGCTGACTTGCATCAGAGACACAAGTCCGACATAGGTTCTGTGGTCGTGATGTTCCAAGTCTACTGCAATCTCCTTCGCCTTCTTGAGCTCTTCCAGCATCTCCAGAACGCCCTCATATGTATCGACAAAAATTGCTTTGGTCGATTCGATAGGCTGGTACATGATGGGCTCGGCTTCTTTGAGAACTCGTTTCGGGTATGCCATGCGTACAATCTCGTGCTCGTAAGGGTGCTGATATCTGTAGATGGACAGTCAGTAATTGTTATTGCCCAGTGTCACCTGGATATGCGACCAGGGGTATAGGGGACGTACTGCGGCACGCCGTTTTCGTTAGGCACAACCTTGAGACTTTCTTCCAGAGGAATCGTGGCATTAGGTTTGGACGTAAGCATTGGCTTCCAAGGTGGAGGCTCAAAGTTGTCGGGCTTTCGCTCAAAGTGAAGCTGAGGTTTGGAAATGTTGGCGTTTCGGATGACCTTGTTCGTTGACTTGGGTTTCTTGTTCTGTTGACAAAAAGTATTAGTAAAAGAAGTCTGGCAGGAGTACGGTTGGCATACAGATTCCGAAGCAGGGGGCTCCTTTCTCTTGATCAGTCCCGTATATTCATCCAACGCTGTATCGGCCTTCTCGAGCGTAGAATCGACTACATCAACCACACCCTTCCAGTTCAGCTCGATATCTTCCACATCCTCAAGCTTAGGCGCTTTGACACCACATGCTTTACCGGCCGACTGGAGTAGACGTGTAGACAGTCCGAGAATTCGTGAGGTTCGATCTTCGAGTTGTTGGCCCACGCTAGGATTGACTGTGCGCTGAAAGCTCAAGTCGTCGGCCGCAATCCGGTTCACCGTCTTGATTGTCGAGATAAGTGATTTCTGGACAGTATCCTGGAGCGATTTGAAATCCTGGGACTGCTCCATGGTTGCGACAAAAGGATGCGCGTTGCGCGTGCAGTTGATAATTATGCGTAGTGGTCGCGATGCAGTATTGATTCTAGAAAAATTACAGGCTCTGCTTTGTTGCGCTTATCGATAAGATTAGATGATATGGGTCACCCCAGCACCTCTTATTACCTTAGGATGGAGGTAGATACAGTAAATTATCTGTACTTGAAAAAGGCATCTATCATCAGTCCTTTGATCCTTAGTCCAGCTTCATGAGAGTATTTCTTTTATAAGAATCAACTAAATCTCCATCGTGGCTGCTATGCTTAGATCAAGAGCGACCTCCATCAAGTGATAGAAATTGGACATTCACATCGGGAAATCATTGGACGAGCGACAAATTGAAGGTACAGCATGATCTTGTTCACAAGTACTTTCTTTTATAATGAATTCAATCCAAGAGATGCATCGAATTGGTTTGGTCACGGCTTCCGGGCCGACGGGTATGTACTTCTCAACTATTTGAGACTGGTAGCAGGGAGTGTTGCAGCCCAGTCAAATTACCGGTATAAATTACTAAGGTAGAGCTGAGGATAAATGTGACTCCGAAGTTCTATCACCAGTTTCATCATTCTCGGACTTTCCTTATTGCTCTTTTGCAGATGGCAGATACTCAGGACATTCTGGTCCGGCCAACAAGCCTGAGCAAGACACAAACATGGTCGTGCCCTTGTTGTCAATTGGCTGATTGGCTTTTGCGTGATATCAAAGTCCACTTGGGATATGTAAAATTATCTGACGGTCTAGTCTAGTACAAGTTGGGCTTTGCAACATAGAAGACAGAAGAAGAGAAGCTTGTCCTGCATGCGTCACTATTGGATCAGATGTTTGAGATCAAGCTTTGAATCACGCATGTGGAGACTAGCTCTTTCTTGACCGGTTTTTGTCAAGTTGCCCGTCATTTTAGCCTCTGTACCTTATTAAAAATAGGTAGTAGGCAGACCGCAAAAATCAATGCCCGTGAGGTCCCGTTATAGTGGCCGATGAATCGATCCCGTCTCCGGAAACACCTCCGGACTGTCCTCCGGAACAAATCTTGGGAGCTGCAAGATAGCCCCAGCGCCAATACAATTGGACGTACAGAAGTGGAGAGAAATTGTTCGCATCTGGATCTTTCTGACTGCTACTGCCGATGAATGTACATCACCTCGTGGCCGGGTGACAGGCGTCTGATGGTGTTTGGCATTTGCATTATGTGGTGTCGTTCTTCTGGTGATTATGGCCCGGGCCGTATAAATGCCTCCCCCTCCACTCGCCAGGTTGAAGAAAAAGGCCCGGATCTCGATGTTCAGCGAATAGACGTCAACCGGGAAACGGAAGGTATCGGCTTGCGGGATAATACTGTCGCGAGTTGAGGCAAAAGAAATCACGAGAGAGGACCATTGTGCTCGTTGTTAAGAGATTAAATCAGATCAGAACAGGTGCATATGGGCAGTAACTGTAAGAGGCTCGTTAGGCGTCGCTTTAGATATCAGGTTAGGTGCTTAGCGTAGTGTATTGTTTTTTGTCTATATCGCCCTGAAACCATCAACGGCTTTTGAAGAACAAGGTACATGTGAATATTGTTACACCTTGTTTGGTAAGGTACGACTGGTTGCGGGCACCTAAAATGTCAAAAAATGCCCCTCACTTGCCGTTTTTTCTTATCCCCTCAGACCCATCCTTGTCCTTGTCTGTACAGTACTTGCCTGTTTCTTTCTGTCCAGCTTCTGTCTCGTTCCGTCCATTACCTTTTATAAGACCTCACCAGTCTCTCCCTTTCCACATTGTTCCTTCTTTTTCTCGAAACTGTCATATTACTCGTGTCTTATCATCAAATAAATCTGACTGATAGACACCAATCAATCTTGATTCTTCAAATACTCGACTGTAGGTCTCCGCTCACCACGCTCTTCTCCAATTAATCGACTGACCTTACGCGCGATAGCGTCATCGTTCCGCTGCTCAACAACCCAAAGCTCCTTACACTAAATTCAAAACCCCACTGTCTACTGGGGATCTACGCCTCTCGGCTTTGCGCCAGCTGCCAGGTCAATTCCCTGCCCCTCCACAGACCATCGCATCGAATCGACCATCGACAAAGAGCCGCGACGACACCGATCACACCGAAGTCGAGCCTTTTCTTTCTCTCTCATATTTTTTCTTTCTTGACATTTTCATCTTCCAAAGCTTCATCTTTGAATCCCTTCTTCCAGTACAGCCAAAATGCCAGAGACCGTTGGAGAGAACGGCAACGCCGCCCCAGGCCGCCTGTTACTGCTTTCTAACCGTCTGCCCATCACCATTAAGCGATCTGAAGATGGCAGCTATTCATTTTCCATGTCTTCTGGTGGTCTTGTCACTGGACTGAGCGGTCTCAGCAAGACCACCAGCTTCCAGTGGTACGGTTGGCCTGGTCTTGAGGTCCCTGACAACGAAGTCGAGGGCATGAAGCAACGACTAAAGGACGAGTACGGCGCGCACCCTGTCTTTATCGACGACGAACTTGCCGACAGACATTACAATGGTTTCTCAAGTAAGTGGTGGCTTTCTGATCCCTAATCATATTTACCTAACAGAATTCCTTCAGACTCGATCCTCTGGCCTCTTTTCCATTACCACCCTGGTGAGATCACATTCGACGAGTCCGCCTGGGCCGCATATCAAGAAGTCAACCGCCTCTTCGCCAAGACCGTTATCAAAGATGTTCAGGACGGTGACCTTATTTGGGTTCACGACTACCATCTGATGTTGCTCCCTCAAATGCTCCGAGAGGAAATTGGCAACTCAAAGAAGAACGTCAAGATTGGTTTCTTCCTTCACACACCATTCCCCAGCAGTGAGATCTACCGAATTCTTCCCGTACGAGAGGCGCTCCTTACCGGTCTACTCGACTGTGATCTTATCGGTTTCCACACATACGACTATGCTCGCCACTTCCTTAGCAGTTGCTCTCGCATCCTCGAGTGTCCTACGACCCCCAACGGCGTTGACTGGAACGGCCGCTTTGTGACGGTCGGCGCTTTCCCTATTGGAATCGACCCTGAGAACTTTGTCGAGGGACTGAAGAAGCCGAAGGTGCAGGAACGTATTGCCGCTCTCAGCCGCAAGTTCGAGGGTGTCAAGCTCGTTGTTGGTGTCGATCGCTTGGATTACATCAAGGGTGTTCCTCAGAAGCTGCACGCTCTTGAGGTGTTCCTCACCGAGCACCCAGAATGGATCGGCAAGATTGTTCTGGTTCAGGTCGCCGTGCCTTCGCGACAAGACGTCGAGGAGTACCAGAACCTTCGTGCTGTTGTCAACGAGCTGGTTGGTCGCATCAACGGAAAGTTCGGCACCATCGAGTTTATGCCCATCCACTTCCTCCACCAGTCCGTCAACTTCGATGAGCTCACTGCCCTGTACGCCGTTTCTGATGTCTGCCTGGTCTCATCTACTCGTGACGGCATGAACCTTGTTTCTTACGAGTACATCGCAACACAACAAAAGAACCACGGTGTTATGATTCTCAGTGAATTCACTGGTGCTGCTCAATCTCTCAATGGTAGTCTTATCGTCAACCCCTGGAACACAGAGGAGCTTGCCAACGCCCTTCACGACGCCGTCACGATGAGCCCCGAACAACGAGAAGCCAACTACAAGAAGCTCGAGCGTTACGTCTTCAAGTACACAAGTGCTTGGTGGGGTGCCAGTTTCGTTGCTGAGATGACTCGCCTTAGTGCTGAGGGCTCTCAGCCCAAGACTCTGCGCAACGTTTCTGGCGCAGTGATTGGGTTGGAGCAAAAAGCACAGGAGGTCGTTGCCGGACTCGAGAAGAAGGCGGACGAACTATTGTCGAGCAATGGGAACAAGGAGAACGAGACAAGCGAGGAGACTTCCCAATAAAACGGTGTTATTAGCAATGGGGCATGGGTATGAAAGGACGAGTTCACGAGTTTGGGTTTAAGCGGTCATGATTTGGCATCTCTTTTAAGTGTTCTATTTACTATGTAAACAAAATTCAACGACTTTGTCGTCCTCTAATCCGTGTTTGACTGTACGTTTCCTGTATTATGTTGACACCAGCTGCTTTTCCAACGTCTGCAAGACACTCAAGCGGAAGTCTTGCACCTTTTAGCAACCATCCTTTCCTGCCAACATCCCACAAGGTGAGTCTAGGTTCTATCACTAGTGGTAGAGAAAGGCGAAGTGAAGAAAATAAACTGAATTGTTTGCGATGCTTGAAGCATCTGCATCTGGTATCTAAAAAAGAAACAAGAGGGTTTAGGTGACCCTATGCCTTGCAAATCCCAAAATTCCACATAACTCCCTTGATCAAACTCTTGCTGCGCATGTACTTGCCACGTCCCTAATCACCCCATTTAATAGGGTGCGTTGACAATATCGTCTTTACCCAACTTGTATCTGCCACTATCATGATTTCCAATACGCGATGAACCCCTGCGCGAATCGCCTAGTCGGATATTACCAATGATGCTCTCACGGGTTGGCTTCTTGAGACTCTGCTTCGCGACCATGTTAACTTCGTTAGGCAATGCGACGATGACATTCTTGTCTGAGCCGAATTTGAAGTCATCAGCCTTGACTTCCTCCTCGTAACGCTTGATCTTGTACGCAGCCTTCATGCCGCGGAGGATTCGCTTCAAGTTCCATTCAATGATATAAGGACCTGTGGCGGTGATGATACTTGTTTCTTCAGCGCCTTCACCAGTGTTAAACTTCGCAGGAGTGAAGTCAACGGGCTTGCCAGTTTCATGGTAAAACTGAGCAACGTGCTCAGGGGTCAGTGCAAGTCGTCGAGGATGAGGCTTATCCGTGGCCGCGAACGCCTTCTCGAATCCGAGCTTGCCTTCGTTCTTGCCAGATTTTTGCTGAGCATCAACAAGGAGAATGTAGTTCTTAGTGGTGCCCAGAATCCATCGGCCGTCAGCAGAGACGTCAATGCCGGTAATCGGGTCACCCAGAGCAGGAAGTTGGGTCTTAGCTCGAATGCCAAGACGATCAAAGAGTCGGATATCTCCCTTGTTGCTAGCGACAGCAATGTAGCCCTTTTCGGTTGTCGCAAGGGCTGAGAAGTCATTCTTGGATGCGTACTGTTTCATCTCTGCATCTACAAGTTTGTTTCCTGACAGTCGAGGATCAACGCGGTACAGGGCGTTGTTTGAGACACCCAGGAAGGTCTGCTCAGACGTCATTTGTGCAAACTTGTTCTCGGGTGCGAATGTAACGACAGGAATATCGTCATGGACGTTCCACTCGTCGACGACCTTTCCATATTCCAAATCCATGCGGTAAAGCTTGTTGGGGTCAATCTCGTTTTGCAAAATGAGATCGCGATCTTCGCTGTGCAACATGACCTTCTTGGGATTCATCAGTTTACCTGATGGAGTGGTGACCTTCGAAATGTTGGTAGAAAATTCAAGGTGATTGTTAGGCGTGTGCTTGAAAACACCAATCTTAGAGCCGCGCACAACAAACGAGCGGTCGTGCTTGTAACCAACTGCCAGTTGGGAGTTGACCTCGCCGTCAGCATTCTTGGGGAAGCTGCTGTCGTTTTCTTCATCGCTGTCGTATTGTTCGTCTCGGGCACGGTCGTCTTCGAGTTCCTCCTCCTCCTCTTCCTCCTCTTCCTCCTCTTCTTCTTCCTCGGTTTCAGGGGCGTCTTCCATTGTCAGGTCGCCAAAGGCATCGAGAACGTATTCGCGCTCCTTATCTTGCATCTTTTGCCACTTGGTCTCGTTGAGCTTCTCCCAGATAGCTTGCATGATAGCTTCCTGGAACTTCTCAAGTGTGGGCTGGTCCTTGAACCGGAGCAGCCAGGATCGTGCGGTTCCATCGTTGCTGAAGTGGTTGAAAACAAACGAGAGGTATTCGAAATCAAATACAGGGTTGAAGTCGGCGACAACAGGAGTACCCAGGTACGCCTTGGCGCTGGACTCGATCTGGAGCCAATACTGCCACTTTCCAATTTCCGAGACCTGAGCAATAACAGAATCATCGACAAGAGCGAAATGCCCAGGCTGGGGATCAAACACATGAAGCTCTGCAGTGACAGCAGCATAGATCTCTAAAGCCTCAGGGGGGTTGTTTGCATCGGGTCCGGTCAAGACCTGTGGCTCGATCTCCTGTTCAGGAACAACTTCCGGAGCGACCTCCGGGGCACGCTTTGCAGCAGAATTGGCGGTGGTCTTAGACAACATATCGTCGACAGACTCGATAGATCGAGCAAGTGTGGGACTGTGAAGGGGGCTTGCGGGTGGAATAGGGTCCTCCTCCTCAAATTCGAATTGCTCGAGGTCGGCCTCTGTAGCAGTAGAGCTTGCTTTGCGGTACTTGCGTTCGTATTGACACTCTTGAGCGACTCGGACGAACTGCTGAACTTGCGCAGAGGTCACAGATGAGTCGCAAACAAACTGGAAGAGATCACCGGTATCGCCGCTGAGGTCCTTCCAGGCAAGAACCTTATCACCAGTCTCTCGAATCTCGAAACGGAAGGATAGAGCTTCGTCTAGAAGGAAAGTCTTCTCGTCTTTCTCGGATGCAAGGGCGTCGATCTCTGCGTCTTCACCTTCCTCCTCAGCAAGAAGTTCAGCTTCACCCTCCTCAAAGACACGCTGTACAACGAGTTGGTATTGGAATTCTTGGTTGGTGCGACGGATGCGAATGGCTGAATCTCGAAAGATGAGTTCGGAGTAGCCCTTGGGCGATAGAGGTCGAACGAGGTAGAGCTGGCCTTGGGGAAGCTCGATCAAGGTCTCTTGTGCGCTTGAGCCAAAGATAAGCTTGCCGACTAGAAGCAGGAGAACGTTAGTCGGTCTAGGGTTTTATATGAGAAGTTGGAAAAGAGAAGATGGTGTGAACAAGGAAGTGACAGGCTGAAACCCAATATCCAAACACTCTGGTCTTTGAGCTGAAGGTGTAGTTTGTTGGTTCGGTTGGAGGCAGGAGAGGTAGGGATGCTGCGGGGCAATTACTTACTTCCTCGTAGGGCGAACATGCTGATCCTGGCCTTTGAAGGCAGAAGAAAGAAACGGAGAAAGAGAAGGTTGCAAGTTCGTGGTTCAACACTTGGGCAGTCGTTGGGCTCTGAATCCGAAGCTTCAGCGCGGATGCGATTTCCCTAACTTTGAAGATGGAGAAAAGATAAGTGAAAGTGGGAAAGTCGACGATGCTATATCGGTGCACGACGAACTAATAAAAAGCTGTGACGTGACGATAAGACACCAGGGCAGGAGCGGGTAGAATCAGGCAGGTAGGCAGTAGGCAGTCAGGCTCCTTCTCGTTCGCTACTGGCTCTTTCCTTTAGTCTTCTGCTTGTCTTGTGACAGGCCGATAGAAGGGAAAGTGCAGCTTTGACAGCACCTAACGTCAGATTTGACTGGTCCAACAGCTTAGGGGCAAGATCAACCGAGAGCGTGTGCAAAGGGAACAAACTGCGTCATAACATGGAAGGAAGTACTGTTAGGAAAAAAGACTGTTGTTTCACACCTTTTTTCTCTTTGTGTACTTTTCTTTAGCCTTGGTTGGAGGGGTGAAGGAGGGGTCGTTTTTGCCACGATTGGCATGCGCCACAACCAAGCTGTCGTGTAGGTTAAGGTTCAAAAAATACGACGGACAGGCTTACCACAAAGCCAACTAATTATTCGCCTATCTCCGCCCAGCTTTTCTTTCACCTTCACAATCTAGAGAGAGGCTAAGGCGTACGGCAGTGGGGAAACTTGGTGACGGTTTCTGATGTGGAGATTGCTTCACTTTCGTTGTCTATTCAACAAGATTCTTTCGTCCAGATGACAATGTCGAGTGATCAGTCTTAAATCCAGCAACATACTAACTGTTTAAGGCTCAACAATAGATACGTCAATTAGAATAGTTGACAAAACATGCAGTTTCCCTATCATATATCTTATACGTAGCATATGGCTTTAAATAATAAACGATCGTGAGATATAGTGACAATACCCAAAAAGCAAGAGTAATGAGAGAACAAAGAAATTGAGAGAACAAAGAAATAAAACGATCCTAGATCAGCAGCAATTAGAGCTCATTATCAGCCTGGACTTTCATACCTTCCACCTCTTGCTCCAAGGGCCCCTTATCATCAACAGCAACAAAGGTGTCGTCTGGGTGAGAGATCCCAGCAAATTTGTCAATAACAAGTCGAGCCACGTTTCTACCCATCAAAGCGCTGGTCTCCATGCATGATATGAAGCTCTCAATACCAGAAGTGTAGTATACACCCTTACCAATGACAGGATCCTCAAATGTGACACGAGGAAGCTCAATGGGATAAGAGTAGAATGAGTGAGGATAATACCACGAGATGGGTCCAGACATATCCTGTTCCTTACCAGAGACGATTGACTCAGGAACCTCAGTGCCCAAGATACGGGTGAGAAAGTCAGCGGTGACGGCCTTGGGCGAGAAGATCTTATAGATACGTTCCTTCTGACCAGTCTTAGGGTTGACGAGGTACTTCAGCGTGCTGATAGAGTAGAAGCCGGTACGACCAACGCCATCTGCTCCCTGTTCTGCTTCCTCACCCTCAGCCAGGGTCGTGTAGACAGTGGCGGGTGCCTTGCTTCCAGGCTTGAGGCCAAAAAATTCAGGGTTCAGTTCCAAAGACGATGCAAACAAGGTGACATGAAGCTTGGTATAAGGGATCTCATCGATTTCGCGATCAAGAACACCTTCTCCAGCCTTGATATTGCTAAATTGCCATGGGTTGGCGATGATGATGTTATCGAACTCAACACCATAATGTTCAGCAGCAGCATCCTTTGAGTGAGCATCGGCAGTTGCAATGACGTATTTGGATGGCGAGGATAACTGTGTGTCTTTCTTGGATTTCTCGATAGAGGCCACTGTCACATTACGGTAGACAGCAGCTCCACTGTCCAAAATCATTTCCTCGAAGATACGCCAATTACCTGATTCAACAGACATAGCATTGTCTGTCGCTAATGAAACCTATTTTTCAATTAGTATTAAGGCTAGAGAGAAATAAAGTGCGATCCTACCAGAGTCTCCAATCCATGGATGTAAGCCAAGTTGGAGGCATAGTTGACTCGCGTGGCAACCTGTAAGATTTCACGGGCGAAACGGGGGTCAATGTTCTACGCCATCATTAGCTGTTGACAATTGACAATCCAAAACGAATACACTTACAGCTTCTTTCAGGACCTGCTCTCCTGTAAGAGCTGTCATTCGGTTCAAGCCCAACTGCTCCGATCGTTGCGAAAGTGATCTGAAAGGGAAGTATGGGTCTTCATAGAGCTTCAGGAACTCTCCGATCATGCCATCCACAAGTTTCTTGACCTTGTAAGGTGATAGGCCATATCTCCAAAACATCTTGGCCAGGTCCCATCCTCCCCAAGACCCCTCAGTTGTTTGGAATACGAAACTGTCACCATCCCAGATGGCTGTCATGTCGTCGTCCTCAAGTCGGTGGGGCTCACTAACTGGGAGCTGGAAGCGTCTGGTCGCATTGACGAGGATGGGATTGGCACCGACAAAGATGGATGCTCCTAACTCTATAGGCAAAGAAGGATCATTGTAGGCAGAGACCGTCAACGATCGACCTCCAATACGGTCCGTCTTCTCAAAGACGGTAATATTAATAGCAACCCCCTCTCTCAGAGCATATTCCTGTAAGTGAAATGCTGCCGAGGACCCTGCAGCACCAGCTCCTGTATTTTCAGGTTAGTTTATGTCAAATCTCAAAAGAACAGGGTTGACCAGTAACACCCCGACAAGTTGTAGAAGCATGTTGGTCTAGAACCTGTCCTCCACGGTTGAGTCAAGGTACGAACCAATGATAGCAACATTCTTTGCAGCTTCAGCTCTGCATGACACACTCAACAACGCTCCGAGCAGAGCGGATCTTAGGGTCGTCGAAAGATACATCCTCATTCGTGATAGGCAGACCAGAGACGGATGGGTGGTTGCGTATCACGTCAGCTTAGACTGGCATGGAGGGACGTTGGGTGAGTATCTGTTCACGTGACATATCAAGAGCATGGTCTCACAAGCAGAACGCAGATCACAAGTTTCGGCATTAATTATTATGCAAAATTGAATTCACTATAAAAGGCTTCGAGTCGGTATACTCATATCTGAAGCTTAAGAGGTACGTGCATGTTGGTTCGTCAAATCGACGTTTATTAGGTCTCATCGTAGGATGCATACATCACGGGTAATGAACCACTACAACAATGAAGAAAAGAAGATAGTGTTTGAACTGTAAATTTGGTATCTTGATATATAAAACTGGGAGCCACAAGTATTTCATCCTTATTGAATCCAGAAAAACTGTTACCCAGGCCTGCGCTATTTTGCAACCCTTCATCTCATAACAAAGATTACCCAGGGAATCATGATCCTTCCTCTCTAAACGCCAAGCTAAATGCGAGTTATGCAACCTTCCCTTAAAAACAGAGATTCATAGTCATTCTTTGACTGTATACAAATATGTGAAGAAAAAATATTTTTTCGTTCCATACGCAACCCCGTAACCCCAAGTAAAAATCGTGAAATATAGAATAAATGTTATAAACATATTGGATAAGTGTGATATTAGGAGCTTTCGTCACTACTGCTGTAGCCGCTCTCGGCAGCGCCAGCAGTAGCAACAGAACTATTATCGTCGTGTGATAGCGCCGGGTTTGCGCTGTTACTCTTGCTTGCACCCCTGGCAGTGCCGGCAGCCGCAGCAGCACTACTGGTACGGCGGGCGGCTTGTCGAGGACGGTTGGGCAATGCCTTTGGGTCCCGAGTGACTGCGTAAATGTTCTGGTTGGGCGAGTCATCGGGCTCATCACCCTCTTCGTCCCCACTGCTAAGATCAACGCCATCAGGATAACCATCAGACTGATGTTGCAATGTTCGCTGACCCATAAGATCCCTCAGTGACTGAGACATATCAAGATCATCCGAAACATCATCGTCATCGTCGGCGGTGGACTCGCTAGGACTGAATGGTGGGAAGAAAATGGCAGGAGGTGGCAGGGAGACCGGTGTCAGTCGCTTGATGCGGCCTGACATGTACTCGATCTCAACAGGAAGGGGACCAGCAACGGGCATGGTTTTCGAAACGCCCAGCTTTGGAGAAGATGTTGTCATGGTTTCCATACGGCGAACAACCGCATCTGTGTTCTCACTAGTTCTGCCAATGGCAGCCGAAGACAATTCATCTTGCTTGGGTCTCTTCGTGGAAACAACCACCATGAAGTGATCTTCTGGAAGAACTCCTCCCAAGCCGCAAGGCTCAAGAGGGTAATGCTGCATGTATTGCGCATTGTTGCTCCAGGTGAAGTCCAAATCAATCTCGCTGGCGTCGTCGGTATCGTCTGTCAGACTTGGTGGGTCTTCGCTGTCGATTTCCATGGCTGAGCTTTGCTGGTTAGACAAAACCCCACGATCAGTCAATGGCCGGTAGTTAAGAAATGATCCAGAGTCTGTTCGTCGGAGGGGCGAAGGAGGAACCTTGAAGTTATCCTTGTCCGTTTCTGTTTGACCAGCCCTCATCTGTGTAGTGGGTGACATGTCGCCAGGATCTCCAGAGAGATCTGTGCAGAATGGAGCACCACTGTAATAGATGATAGCACCATCATGGCGACGCTTCTTACGACCGGACGCACCGGAGCCGCTAAGTCCCCATCTTGATTCGCCAACGTTGCTTTCCTCAGGGGGACCAAACGACGAAACAGTCTCGTCAAGCGAAGTCTGGCCACCTGATGATTCTTGTTGCGCGAACAAAGGCTTGTAGTGGAAGCTTTCGGAAGGAGCACAAAGTTGCGGGTCGTACTTGAGACCGTTCTTGCTTGAGCTCCCTGACTGAAACTCATCGCCTGTAGAGCGACCTGTTTTCTGACGCTTATGCTTGTTTTCCGATCCGTCTTCGGTGTCGTCTGTTGAGGGGCTCTTCTGAGAGTTGTATCCAGAGCTGTCGCTACTGAACCTGGTTCCCTCAGTTCCACCACGCCATCGAATTTTTCGGCCATCAGGTGACAATTGGAATTTCGTGCTCATGCCAGTGACAGCAGATCGAACGAAATCAGGTGTGACATTAATCATATGCAGCTGAGCCAGATTGCACAGCAAATTCAGGTAAACCCATCCCTCGGCGTCAGGATGAACATCATGGCTGTGCTGCTCCGCTAACAATTCTGGTGGCACTAAACCGAGATGACGGATATAATCCATGTTCTCAGCCGGCACTTGGGCACGGTCGGGATCTAAATCTCGGGGTCGTGTGGGCCGTTGCTCGGGTAGGGTTGTCATTGGAGGGGAGGGGTTTGTGCCTGAACCAGTGCTGTTGCCATTACCGCCAGATTCGGTGTTGTCTCCATTGGAATTTGATGCAGAGCCGTTATCAGCAGATCTGCTCTTTTTACCAGAGTGACCGGATTGCTGTTCGGTAGGGAGAATTCGAGCCTCTCTTGTTGCTTCTTTGCCGCCGGTTTGCAACATAGGAGGTTCGTGAACCAAAGAAATCGAAGCATTAAGAGCGTTTGGTTGTGTGTCCGCAACAACAGGCGCTAGAGCAGCAGAACTGCCACTAGGCTGCACAGGCTGCTTCTTCACCACGTGGCGTCCGCCAATCTTGCCTGTAAACAACTGTTCCAATCGACGAACAACGAGCTTCTTTCTTTCTTTGTCGGTCATGATCATATGTCGTGGATATAATCCCTCGGGAATATCGCGCAAATAACTCTCGACTGCCTCTGACGACTTGGCCTGCGAACCCATGCTGGGACGACTCAAAGAGGTTCCCGACGACTTGGCGCCGGTGGACATAGAGGCGTAGGCCGAGTCGGCTGGGCGAAAGTTGGAGCCTGAAGACGACGATGCATGCTTGGATCCGGACCCTGAGTACATATTATCGCGGTTAGCATGGCGAGATTTCTTCTTGTTCTGTGTCGACGATGCATCAGGAGATCCATCGAGACTGGCCGCAAAATCTCGAAGCGTAGCCTCTAGTTCTCTCTTCTTCTTTTTGGGAAGGCCATGACACTTGATCTCGAACAATTTCTCTTTTCGAAGCATATCTGGACCTGTGTTCTTGTAACGCTTAAGCTCCTCTCGAAGTTTTTGAATCTCTACCGTGAGGTCATCGATGACGCTTCGGTAATCATCTGCACTGCTGCTGTGAGCTGCTGTGAGCTTGGGGGGTGCAAGCTGATGGTGGTTGTAATATGGTTTATCTTCATTTGAAGAGTCGGATTCTTTTTGGAAGAAAGGGGGATCGACTGTCGATGGAGTCAATATGCGTTTGTTCCCTTTCTGTGATTTTATTGCTTACCTTCCATAACATTGCTATCGAATGTGGCTGTTGGGTTCTGGTTCGATTGATCAAACCATGTGTTGGGATCGCTTTGGCCGGTCTCGTTGCTGTCACCTGATGAATTACGACGAGGTGATGTTGTTGTTGTCGTCTTGACAGCGGGCCCTGAGCCCTGACTAGCCTTGAGTGATGCATCGCGTGCTAATCGGTGATGGCGAAGAGTGACTGAGTTCGCTGGTGATGTTCGTCGGGGGAGCGGGTGACCGGTCTTGGAAGAAGACGGCGGCGGTTGCGTTCCGTGTGAAGTATTTTGGTTGAGTGGCATTGTCTTTCATATAATTCAGGTATGAAATATTGATGGACAATTTAGCATAATCCAGAGTGTGAGGCAGTGAGCATGTCGTAGAAAATGGTCGTCGAGATGTGTTCTGGTATAAACGCCAGGGTCCGACGATCCGTGACGTAGGGCCTAGAAGCACTTTGCAGCGAGCTGAGAGCCTGGACGTCAGGGCACTTATTAGCACAGTTCATCCATTAACAAAAACAACAAGATGATGTCGGGTATGAGCAATGAAGGTTCTCGCAAACGACTGAGACGGGTTGCTATTGGCTGTTGGGGGTTGAGGGATCGATCGATCGGGGCTTCATCGCCAAATGACGAAAGGTGATGATAGACCAGTTACACGGTCTCAAAGAGGGAAAATGCCGGGTGTTTCTAGGACACTTACCTTTGCTGAAATTCACCTAAAAACAATTAAACCCTTTAAATTCGGGGTTTTAAATAATCCCCAGTTTTGTTCCGATTGAACGATCTGTCGATGGGGAGATTTCCCAAATGTTGGTTTTTCGCTGTCGCGAGTCTCGAGCAGTTAGAATTCAAGCTTTCTCTCCACAATCAAATTGGATCACAAAGTTGGCGCATCCACTCGTAGAATCGCAAGCGTTTCGGTGTTACTGCTTGGCCAGATTCACGTAGCTCTTGTAAGCTCAATTTGGTGACCAAAATCGACGATTCTGAAAATGCCAAGATGGTGTAGTCGTATTGTCGAGTACAATTAAATCTCGTGCGGCGATAATTGAACTTGTTGAATGCTTGAAAAGCAAGTTGTTGTCGGTTTTTGTTTGGTATTCAAAATTCGAATCGTTCCAAGATTGTTGTGTTGGCGATTCGTAGACGGGCGCGTATGAAGTGATGGTCGATACCGATCAGATCAGGTTGTTGTCGTCGGGAGTGCCGTAAGGGGAAGTATGGTCTTTACGCAGCAGCGAAACCACGCGGACGAGTTTCCAGAGACCGAAATGTCTTTTTAAAAAAGAGAAGTGGTGGAGTCTGGTATTCCAACGGCCGATATATGAATAGACCAGGGTTGCTCAGGGTGGCACTCAGGTGGCACTCAAGCCGACGGGGTGTGAGTGTGAGGGTTGGTGGAAGTAAGAGAGCAGCAAGCAACCGTTCCACGACGGCAGAGGGGAAGGAGAAAAGAGGTCTGGGTCTGCTCTGGAAGGGAATTTGGTGTGGTATGAGTAGGATGGGAATTCAAGAAGCCGAGCCTAAGAAAGCTCGGGGTCAAGTCAAAAGAATAAAAAGGGTAGACAAGCCACAAGTCGGAAAGACCGTCGTGGTAGGATACTTAACAGAGCACAGTCTGTTTAAGGCTGGAGACGGATGGCAAGTTTGGGAGGCAAATCTCGACAGTGGCAGTGGGTAGAGAAAGAAGAAGGCATTCAGGTCCTCCACCAGCGGTAGCAAGAGTTTTGGGTACGGTACAGCCAAACCAACTCTGAAGCATGCCCGCCAGGCCCAGCCAGAACCAGAACCAGTGCCAGGGTACCCGAGTCCCGGTGCATAGCGGCGGCATCGCAAGGCGGCGAAAGGAAGGGTTGAGTGAGGATTTGCCAGGTTGGGACGAGGATGCAAGAGCTAGAAGGTCAGATCGAGCCCTCATTGCTCCGATTTCCAAGTCGCTGGAGAAGCATAGGGATCAGAGACCATCGGACCCAGAAAAAGCCAAAGCAGGGACCTCCTCTAACGGGCTCGACTAGTGCTGCGCAATGGGTGTGAGGGTGTTATAGGAAGACCCCTTTTTCGGTAAAACACGCCAACCTGCTCTTGCTTCTTGTGAGTCTGTTTCCCGAGCAGCCGTTCAGGATCGTTGATGAGGCTTGTTAAGGTCACGCCCCGCTACTTGTCACCTCGCTTACGCCCCGACTTTGTCTGAGTGCGGGGGCTAGCAGAGAGCATTTCAGCCAATGACGACCCAAGCCAATGAAAAGAAAACAGGGCCGGTAGCTCGCGTACTAATTCCGTGGAAAGAATAGCCATGTTTTCTTTCACCCGTAGCGTCGAAGGCTGCTGATCTTGGTTTCTGTCTGTCATCGGTCCTGTAATCAAGGCATTTTTGGCTTGCTTCCAGACCCAGACTCTTCCTGCAAAGCCAAGTGCAACACGAAACGGCGCACCGGAACTTTACTTTCCCTTCGTTACCTACCGATACAAAGTGACATGGATGCAACCTTTGTTAACGATAGAAACATTAAAGAACTGCCGAAACACGTGCTTTTGTTAAATACGATGCCTACCTAATTCTAATTCTTGAAAAGGCTTCAGATCCCAATTTCAAAATGGTTCGATCCATACTCAAGTGGTAGATGCCCTCTTTTTTACTTGATTGTAACCCCACCTACCTAGGGGACAGTTAGACATGTATTCTGTCAGGTTGTGGAAAACGATACTCGCTCTCGGAGGTTACTCCTGGCCAACACCCACTTTATACCCGACTCAGCTCTTCCTGGCAAATGATCTCCAGCCACCCATCAATAAGCGAACCTGCCTGCTCCTATTAATCACAATTCAATATCACGAATCAAAGCAATATTATCTCACTTTATCGTGATATCTTTCCTGCAGCTTTAGTTGGCACTCGAGACCCTAACCATGATCCTCCTCACGATATCCTCTCTTTATAGACGTTGTCCTGGCACGACTCGCGGGGAGGCGGACCTCTCTGGTATCCACGCGTACCTAATCCCTGAAAGCCTCGTGAACCCGTGAGCCCCCTGTCCAGCGGCCCAGACGCTTCTTCAACAATTCCATTGTATTCTTCTTTACTGCAGTTGCTGTCTGCCGCACCTCACATTTTGCCAGTATATTCCAAAAGATAATGAATGAGACGGTGGTCTTCTCTACTCGAAATATGAGCTGATACCCTTTACACCCCTAGTCCTGCCATCAGCTGCCATACTGAGGCTCTGTTTTGCAGATCACACCCAGTGTGACGTCGATCCCAGTGAGAAATTTCAGGGTCCTTGCAAAATCAGGCACCCCGAGACCCTGCTTGAAGCAGTTTCGAACAGGTTCTCTGGCATTTTCCTTGATTGCTCGCAATACGCGGTCAAGGACACGAAACAAGAATTCTATTGATGCCGTGAAATTAAGGTTTACCAAGTTTCCCAGTGTTTAAAGGTCACGAGACTTGGAATCATGAAGATTGATAAAATGGTTCCAGTGCCAGTTCCAGGCCCGATGATTCTCCGCAAATGCCCAGGCCGGCCTCCAAGGACAGGGGAAAGTTCCCGCAACACCAAAAATGCATCTTGGGCTAGGATGTGCACACCCTAAACAATCTTTTTCCGTGGCAATAACATGCCAAATCTCGAGATCACAATATCGAATTCTCAAGACGATAAAAAAGCCCTATATCGAGTGGCAATAGTCACTTCTCGCGCGTCTCGCCACAACTCTGTTCGGATCTAGCGACCGAAATCAGTGTGATTGGATAGATTGACGCTCCAAGTCTTCTCGATCTTGAAGAAGCGCAGCGTTAGCTTGGATCGAACTCCACGGGACGACCCTTCGTGCAGGAGTGGCTGGGGGACGATGGTGGTTATGCTTGAACAAAGATGGCTAGGGTCTGTCGACAGCATCCAATCGACCTACTTGCTTAGGGAACGCGATGGTTTAGGTCCCTTGGCTTGAAAGGTTGATACCTGCATTCATATGTCGATCAGAGTCCCTGAAACAGTCACAGCATGCTCCATCATCGAGGACTTGGCTCGTTCTTATGCCTAAACACGATTTCCGGATGATGGGACTTTGCAACAATCTCCATGTTGATCACCCGTTGGTTTCGATATCGAAGTTGGCCACCCCCTTGATCAAAGCCGATTGGCATTCCGCCGTGGTGGATTCGTTCGAGGCCATTGTCAGATGCCAATCACGGAGATACTGTAACCAATTGTCCCCGTCGAACATGAAGGATCGTGGGTTGCGCCTTGGATCTTTGGTGTTGCATTTCTAGAGGAGTTTAAGATCTTGTCTATCAATCCAACCCACGGCAATCTCAGCTTGTTAGTACACGCGATGATCGTGCTTCCACACCTGAGCATTGCAATACCCTCCATGATATTTCGGGACGGCCCCATGAGGCTAGTGATGGCTTTCACGGTGCACATGCGATCATTGAAGCACTTGCAACGGATAGCTAAGATTCCGTGTTAGTGTTCTTGATCAGCCTGCCGGATTTTCTCACATGCTTCTGCTACCCTACGTGGCCGTGTCCAGAAAGGCATAACAATACGCTGAATCACCGTCACGCCGTTCACAATCTATTACTCGTACGCCTTGTCTTTATCTCGTGCCACAGACTACTGGAGTTGACACGAAGCACAATTACTGTATTTGGTGTATCACTATACCCACCACGCCATAGGTCAGCAATCCACAGGCTCGATTGAGGGTCTCGACTCTGAGATTGTCTCTTATTCCCGCCCGATCTTCGGGACGTTGCCTTTCCCCCACGATCGGGAACCAAAATTCGGTACGTACACAACGGTGTCATCGATGTACGTGCATCCAAAGAGACATCACACGCATTCTTCTTTTGCTGCTGGACCCCTCTAGCTCCCCTATTAGCTGCTCTGCTGCTACAATTCTGTAGGACCCTTGGATTCCGGAGCGGGCTCTCCGGTGTCCCTTAAGACAAGGGTTCTGGAGATGCTCCGTTCCCCTGGCAGGGTTTCTTTGAAGCCATGCGGTCAGCCCCTGGACGATGTCCAGCGTTCGCATTGGGTGAACTCAAGCTACTCCGTAGTGAGGAGAAGAATGTGGCTCGTGAGGTTGCACAGATCTGAAGCATTGTGGGCTTCTGATCGCCCAGGATGCGGGAGCTGATCTCTGATCTGGAAGTTGGAATACCGGCGGTATGTCCGAGGCCTTTCATTGGTTGTTGTAAGTCAAACTCTGCGTGACTAACTGCGGTTTTGAACTTTACGATAGTTTTTCTGGCGCAGTGTCTTCGCTTCGTCGTTCTGCGAGGAGATCTGACATAGCGTCTGCCACGGATGTCTAATCCGGCCCTTTGGTAGTGCTGTCCCTATTCCCTGCAACTTCTGCCAGGCTTCGATAGATCTGTGGTACCAGATATATGTTCCTGCTGATCTGGTCTAGGGTCAGATTGAATAGTCAGCTCAACATGGATGTTGTGCATGCAAGGCCCTAGTCAAGGATTCCAGACTACATACATACAAACAGGCCAGCATAATGGGATAACACACAAGTCAGGCATTAGAAATAGCGACTGGCAGCTCACAGGAAGGTAATTTTGGATACCTTCATCTCATTCGCTGTTTATGATTCCGGCATGTGCCCGGTGCCCTGCAGCTATTGCTGTCTTTTTTCGACCAGTAAGAGACTCCATCTCATAACCTAAATTCCTCATGAACGTCGTATTGCCTACCTAAGATACAATGGAAAGAATGTATTGTTATGCATGGCGCTCAATAAGTGTGCCGTTCCGCCAAATGAATGTTCTCTCTCTTTTCCGTCTTCCAAGGACCTTCCTTGACTTAAACATCTAAGCCTCCCTGGGAGACTATAAATTTTTACTGCCTGTGTAGTCCAGTGGCAACAAGTCGAGTCAAAATCACAGAATGCATGAGTAATGGACTTTTACATAAAGCTAATGCTGAGTCATTAAAATTTCGGTCAATAGATACTGTTCCAATTCGAGACGCCGGGGAACTGAAGTTCCTGGCTACCTTATTTTATATGGGTTTCTTGATAGCCTTTCATGGGGACTAAAGCTGGCTTATCTCCGGTATTAGCTAGTCAACTACATAGTCAATAGATGGTCAGAACATAAAGCTGAACAGTTCTAGTAAGCAATTCGGCAAGCCTAACAAACATTAGCATTAACTTATGAATGTGATTTTGCTGAGTGTTTCGTTGGCATTGCCACTTTACCCACCCTATACCGTCGTGTCGAATACGATGACCATAGTACTTGAAATGATAGCTACAGCTAGGAGACATGAAAAACGAGTGATAACCATATCCTGATTTGACCATAACAAGATCTATAGCTTACATCTGGATACAATCAGTACTGCCACTTTACTTAGAACAGTATCATGGTTGTTGACCCATTAAGTCAGTCTTGTCAAAGAAGAGGCATACAAAGTTGAGAAACAACGTTATCGTTCTCTATTCTTGGTAATTTTACTGTTTTAAAACCATCGACTCTAAGTCTATCCAACCGAGCATAACTTCTACCCTTCCTCAACTCCAAAAACCAGTCATCGACTGGCCAACCAACACTCAACAAATCGCTAATACTACTACCACTACTACTACACCATCCCGTAGGATTCTTTTTATTTAGGAACGTTTAGTCGTCATCGTCATCATAATTAAGCCTTCTCGAGAAGGGACTTCCCGGTCATCTCCTCGGGCTGGGGCAGACCCATGGCAGCGAGGACAGTAGGGGCAACGTCACCGAGGACACCCTTGTCGGTCTTCTTGAGGTTCCAACCCTCGGGGTAGTTGGCCATCAGAAGAGGCACCTTGTTGGTGGTGTGGCTGGTCTTGGGCTTGCCGTCAGGGAACTTCATCTCCTCAGCGTTGCCGTGATCAGCAGTGATGAAGAGGACGTAGCCCTCCTTCTTGCAACCCTCAAGAATCTTGCCGATGGCCTTGTCAGTGGCCTCGCAGCCAACGACGGCGGCATCGTAGACACCAGTGTGACCAACCATGTCAGGAGGAGCAAAGTTGTTCATGACGAAGGGGAACTTCTGCTCGCCCAGACGCTTGACAACCTGGTCGGCGACGCCATCGGCAGACATCTCAGGGGCAAGATCGTAGGTAGCGACGGACTTGTTGGAGGGGACAAGATCTTGAGATTGGTCGCGGGTCTCGAGAGGGAAAGACTTCTCAACACCACCGTTGAAGAAGAAGGTGACGTGAGCGTACTTCTCAGTCTCAGCAATGTGGACCTGCTCAACGTTCTGCTTGCCGAGCCACTCGGCAAGAACGTTACCCATGTGCTGGGGCTTGAAAGCGATCTCGAAAGGATAGTCGCCCTTGTACTGGGTCATGGTGACAAGGGGCTTGATCTTAGGGTACTGGAAGTCGGGTAGAGGAGATCGGTCAACGTCGCCGAGAAGCTGGGTGATCTGGCGGACACGGTCGGATCGGTAGTTGAAGAAGAAGACAGTGTCGTCATCTGTAAACGTTAGAAGCCATTCAAACACAGGTGTTCAGCTTAGCTTACCCTTGATGCGGCGCTCATCACCACCGACAATGATGGGAGTAAGGAACTCATCTCGGTCCAAGTCACCGCCGCGCTCGTATCGAGCCTTGACGGTAGCGACGGGGTCCTCAGAAGCCTCACCCTCACCATGGACAAGACCCTTGAGGGCGATCTCGAGACGGTCCCAACGCTTATCGCGGTCCATGGCGAAGTATCGACCGACAACGGTACCAATCTCGCCAATGCCGATCTCCTTGGCAGTGTCGACAAGCTCCTGCATGTAACCAGCACCGGACTTGGGGTCGGTATCACGGCCATCACCGAAGAAGTGGATGAAGACCTTGGGCACACCGTACTCCTTGGCGGCCTTGAGGAGAGCGTAGAGGTGGGTTTGCTTGGCGTGCTGGAATGATTGTAAGCTACTGATCGACGGTTGAGGATTTGTTCATGATATGACTTACCACACCACCGTGAGAGACGAGACCGCAGAGGTGCAGACGGCCGTTTCCAGCAGCAGCGCTCTGGAAGGTCTTCTTGATGACATCGTTCTGGCTAAGCTCGCCGTTCTTGATGGTCTGGTCGATTCGGACAACATCCTGCCAGACAACACGACCAGCGCCAATGTTCAAGTGTCCAACCTCAGAGTTACCCATGAGACCCTCGGGAAGGCCAACCGCCAGCGATGAGGCCTCGAGCTCGGTGTAACCCTTGGAGTCCTTGTAGAGAGCGTCCATGACGGGGGTCTTGGCGTTGGTGATGGCATCACCATCCTTGGGGCTGTCGGCGGAGGGAATACCCCAACCGTCAATGACGACTGTAAGAGTGCAACAACATGATTAGCCAAGTCACTTCCAAGTATATGAGGACGAAACGAAAGAAGAGAATTCAATCTAATCGCAACTTCTCAGGCAATGTTCAATTAACTGGAGAAGCAGTCTTTTGAATGTAGCGCAAGAGAACGAGGCATGAATTGCTATCGCGATCGCGGGGCATGGAATTGTTTGGAGTTGATGGAGGGGGCGGGGCATGACGACGTACTGAGGCAGGCTTTTTGGTCGGTCTTAGACATGATGGATATTTGTTGGTTCCTTCTGTTTGCACTGAAGCAATAAAGGAAGAGAAAGAAAAAAGAAGAAATAAGACGAGGTATAAAGAAGAGGTTTCGGAGTTGAGACAGATAAGGATAAGACAGGGACGGAGAGTAACTCGGGCCTTGTCTAGAGGTACCTAATAGTCTGAGTAAAGGAAATGATGCGTGATTTGATGGGACTGGGACTGATGATTTTGCAGGGAAACACGTTAGTTGTGGTGGGGGTTTATGTCATGCCATTTAGTGATATGAGTTGTATTGATACTGTGCTAGATGCCTGTAACTTGCCCATCTGTACGGTACAATGATGAGCCCACACTGTAACCCTTTCAACCTCTTCTCCCTCTCTTTCGGACCGTCCACTCAACAACAAAACGGCGCATCGACCCAATAGATGTCTACCATTTACCCACCACCTTCTGCAGCGCGATAACCGTGAAATCATTCCATCTATTTACGGGACTTGAATGTCATGCAAGGCTGAGAGGTTCCACCCGGTCTATTTCCCCGAGCTGCGCGAAAGAGCTGGAGCTCGTCTCAAATCAAAATCAAATCATTGTACTTCACCGCATCCACATCGACCTCGTCTGATTATTTTCCTCCCTCCATCCTTTCCGAGCAAGAACCCTCGAACGGCCAAAGCAGAAACAGAATCGTATCATAAAATCGACAGACCGATCATGTCTCCGTCATCAGCATCAGCGTCCGCGTCGGCTCCTGGCCCACACCCACTGGCTCTACCACCCACCTTCTCTCCCGATACTCTCGATGCCCTCTCCGAGCTTTCCCTCGTTCTAGCGCGCGTCCGCGCCGGTATCCAGTCCTCCGCCGGCATAACTACCGAGCCCGCGCCAGGAACCACAGGAAACAATGCATCTGGACCTACTTTATCTTTCAAAGATGTGCCTGGAGCTACTGACGGGCTAAAACATAAGCTGCAGCGAGCTCGCGGGCAAGTTCGCGAATTGCCTGATATGGACCGATCCATCGCAGAACAAAATGAGGAGATCCGCGAACTTGAAACACGTATCGAAAAGCAGCGAGCCCTTCTTCAACGTTTGAGAGACGAAGCCACGGGACGAGACCGAAAGGACGAGGTCAGCGCTGGTGACAAAATGGAGTCATGATACATAAACGGCGTGTCGAATTATTATGGGTCTCTTGTGATATTTGAAGCGGCCATATAGCATTATCATCTTGTTTTGCCAGCACGGTGTTTGGAGTCTCGAGGTCAAACAAATCATATTTATCATGCTATTGTATTGCTTTCTAATTAAATTGTCGTATATCATTTATCGGCATGCTGTCAAACATACTCAATGGGCTACCCCTCGTCACTCTCATCTTCGCGGGATATTGAGCTTCTTGAGAGCCTCTTCAACGCTTACGCCAGGCTGGCCAGGCACAACATCCTTCCAAAGGTCATCGGCGAGTCTCTCATTTTCTGAAAGGGTGGTCCAGTTGGGGCTATGACCAGCCTTGAGCCATTTGAAATCGTCTACCTGGTCCCACTGGTTCTCATCTGGCTCTTCAGCTTCGGTTCTCTGTTCTTGGTCAGCTGCAAACATACTATGTGAGATGCGAACGAGTCTTACATATGGAGCAGGCAGCGGCGCAAAACGCATGCCAGAACAATCCTCGATGATGGGGTGGCTTCCGCAATGCAAGTAGATGTCAACATTACTGCATTCGTGGATTCGAACTTGTCTGGCCACAACCACAATAGTGCTATCTGAGACTCCTGTGATATGGACTGCGCCATCAACACGGCCTCCAACAATGAGACTCTTGGACACATTCTTGATAGCAAGACCAGGGAATGCCGAGCCCTCAGTTGTTGGAATCGACATGTCGATGATGCAGCCCTTGAGATCAGTCAGACTGCCAGATGACGTTGCGCGTGACGCTGATGATGGCAATATGATGTGTAGGTTTGAGTGGTTTGTGATTCCGATGTTCTTCGCTGCTGAGAAGCTGGGCTTTCGAAGGGACGAGGCGCTGGGTCTTTCCATCTCCTCGTTGTAGTTCTTGTATGTCTCTTTAGACGGTAGCTCGCTGAGTGTATCCTCCTTGATGGGTGGGGGGCTGGTCATGCCAGTAGTCACAGTTGAATCATGCTTCGTGCGTGAAAGACTTCCAGGACTAAGACGAGGATCGTTCTCAGGAGCACCCATGTCGACATGATTGGTCTTTGGGCGACGGAATTGGAACTTTGACTTGGGTGCGATCCTGATTATGGTCTCGTTGAGCTTGTCTTGTAGAGTCTTGATAGTCTATGCAGCATATTAGTCAGATGCTTTGACCGGTGAAGCTGACGATCTAACCTCCGAGTATTGCTTTCGATCATAGGAAGGAGTGTAATCAGCAGCATCCCCGACCTCGTTCTGTAGCTTTGCAATGCTAGCTAGGATATGATCAATAGCCTCCTGGCGCTCACCACCGACATTGGCAATGGACGGCAGTTCATCGATGAGGTCTTGGAGAACTGCACGGCACAAAGTTAGGCATGAGAGGCAATATCCCAATCACTGAATTCAGTCCTCACCTGTCACGCTCTCCAAGAAATGGTGGTAGAATCGCTGTTTAGGATCCATGGTGGCTGATTGAAGAATGACCTGATGGGTGGCAGCCCAAGGGTCGTGAGGATGGCTTGCAGTTTGAACCTGTGTTTCCATAGTGGACAAAGTCAATATTTGTTATTTACTGAATAGTCACTTTCTCAAAACTTGTCTTGAGAAGAGCAATGGCATGACAGGAACAGCAGTATTCCAGTGTTTATATACTGGCGACAATGCCCTCAAGCAAGGCCATAGCCCAGAAAAGGGACCATGAGCCGATCCCTCCAAACCTGGAGATTTCTATGCATGGGGGTCAATCACTTACCAGGAAGTGAAATAAGCCGCAGCAGGTGATGCTACAATGCGCTTCTAGCTCCTCCCTACCCCAGGATAATGTGGTGCTACCCCTCGTTTCCGTACGACTTTAATTTTGCTCCCTTCAGCTTTCAGGGTCACAGTGATGAACCGCCGGAGTCAAGTTAGTGACGTCAATGCCACCTGATGGTGCAGTCGAGAATGGGAAGATGCTGTTCAAGGTGGTGGCCGGTGAAGTAGCAGTTGGCCCTGGATGACTGTTGTACAGAGATGGATGGATGGGATGAAATAGGTGGATGGTTGATGTATTGGCGGGCGTCACAAAGCGTGGGACGAGAAAAAGAAGTGGTGTTGTTGATGAGAACGTGGCACCACCATCTATATATCAGATGGGTCTCGTCTCTCATGGAAGTTGAGTTGAGTTGGAACTGCAACTGAAAGATAGTGGAGAGAAGCTGGGGAGGGTTCTGGACCCTTGACTAAGTGGTGGGGTCATGAATTTAGGTCAGTCGAACCTTTGAAGATACCTGCTTCAGTATCATCACCAACAAATGTTGAAGTGGACCAAGAAGCCCACGATCGAGAACTTGGAGGGGACCCTTGAACATCTGACAAGGTTTTGGTTTTCTTCAAGACCCTGTCAGTTTGTCACTGTCACTGAAACAACAAGCTTGTCGTCATTTGACTGCCGAGCACTAACATCAACTAACTTGTTCTGGTCTCCGCCGTCAGAGAAAACAAGCTTGACGTTCTAAAGGGTCCTGGCTGTACATAGTAGAGTTTCTGTGTTTCTTTACAGGGTTAGCTCAACGCCATGCAGCGTGGGGAACGTTGCTGTGCCGCTAGGTGATGGTGTCTTGGTGTACACTACAGCACAATGTTACACGATTGGGTATTGAGACAAATTGCCTTGATTACACTGGTTGTTCGTGATGGTCAGTAAACCACCAAGATCCATGCCATCTTGATCAAATCAGCAGACACCATCAATCTTCATGGACCATAGAAAGGCCCGAGATGTTCATCTTGGCGAGGGACAAGTCATGCAACTCGAAGGGCCGCTGATCCGGGGATGCGGGGCGAGAAGAACAACATGGGTTTACTGTTGTAATTATTATTAAGCCTGCATCTTGTTTTGACGATGATGGAGTAAAGCAATTGCAGCCAAGCTGTAGAATGATGCCTTGATCTATTAGCGTGGCTCCCACCTTTACGATGATCGCCAAATCAATACCTTCATGCACTGCTTGATACGAGTCAGACTCGGCGCATAAAAAGTGCATCCCCTTCAAACCGCTGACGTTGTGAGTTACACTCGATCCCTCGATCGATCTCGTAGACTATCCGACTTGGCTAGGTAGTTGTCATAGATTGGTTTCATCACTACCAGTTCAACAATTCTTAGTAACAGAACCACCACTCATTATTATTCATACATCAAACAGTTTATATGTCTATCGTTTTATCTAGCCCGTCCATTATTCGCTGAAGTTCGTCTTCCCCCATTGGGCAATGGCGGGATGTAAGGTATCGGCATTCGCTTGGCTGGTCTTGTCTCTGTGTTCAACGCCTTCCACATCTCCCAAATAGTCGCTCGACTGGCCGGCAACATGCTGTATTGTAGACTATACAATTTCTTGCGGTTGATGGGCGGCACAAACTTCCCAGTAAGAAGGCAGAAGAAGACTTTAGGCGAGAGGTAATGCTTTCGAATGCGGTTTGCCATCTGAAAGTATTGATTGAACATGATTCGGAATGTCAAAGGGATTGACTGATTATAAGTTAGCTGCTTCCAGGTAATAATAATTCAACATTACCAACCTTGAGGTAGATGACCGAGGTAGGGGGCGGCCCATCAGTGTTGCTATTATTCGTGCCATCGCGTCTATAGTCGTGGGTATCTCGAAGCTCAAATCGTATGCCACCAGGAAGTCTCCTCGGGTCTTTAATTCTCAACATGAGTGCAAACAGCGGAAAGTGATTCAGACATGAGAGGAGGGTATCAAATCCAGCCTTAAGAGAAATGATAGCCATCCTCGCAATGGCAAAGTTGAGATAAAACACAGCAACTGTTGGCAGAAGGAAGAAGAGTAGTGTGAACAGGATGGTGCCGACAAGAAGTTGATCCAGGTCATAATCGCAAGAATCGATACGGTTGCGAAGAACGTTGTGCTTTTTACCGCGGAAAAGATGGAAGAGAGATTGAAGTATCGTAAGCTGCCAATGGTATATCCTTCCAGATGCGAGATAGAATGAATAGATGTGAATAGTCAAGGTCGAGAGCATATCGGAGAACATAGCAATTGGCATGCTGGCGCCAGCGAACGAGGAAAATCCTATAAACCACACCATCTTGGGCAATGCTGGAGTCAGGGTTTCAATACAGCCTAGAATTCATTAGTTGGTTACATCCAATTGTTATCTTATAGCCCAAGACGACTTACTAGACCAGTAGTCGATGACCCAAAGGAATAAATCTCCCAGAAAAGCTGCCAATTCGCCATTGAGTTTGAGACCAGCAGGCCAGCCCATCAGCCATGAAATACTGCTTTGGAGTGCATCGACCGTGTAAGTGCGCAGCAGATCTCCAATCTGCATGGCAACCCAGTCTGCGTTCTCAATTATATATGATCCCAGTGCAATGCCAATAATAACATCATTAGCAACGAGCCACAAACTGTTGTAGAAACGGATATAGTCCGGATGGCTTGTCGTAACACTAGCCCAATTGTTCTTTCGCTGCCGCAGAGTCATGTACTGCATCGGCCAATAACAAAACTGTTGAAGTCGTATCTCAACTTGTTGTGCTGTGGCCGATATGTCCTTGAGAGCTGCGGCGCCAGGCTTAAGCCGGAACTCAAGCAGCATGAGCAACATCTCTGCCATTATGCGATGACCCATAAGAACTAGAACAAAGGTCTTGCGTATGGTAGGGAAGAGATATAGCGTAAACCATGTCCACAATTGCAGTATTACATAGTTTCGCATTGTCGATGCTGTCTCTACCACCCTCTCAGACACACTAAGGCTGCGTCGTGGTCTTGACCCCAATCGTCCCACATTCTTTTGCAATGTCTTCTCAAGTTCCCATGACCAGTTGATCTGATTGATGATCTTGGGCAGAGCTCTGTCGCGCGCAGAGGGTACTCGTTTGAAGATGGTGTGTTGCTTGAGTTTCTCGACCAGTTTGCGCTTCTCCTCCTTCATTTGCCGTTCTCGTGTCTCCTGCTCTCCTTCCGCCACCGGTGCGTCACCTAATGATGAACCGTCATGTCCAAGCGCTAGAGCGATTGGGTTTAATGATACGTATTGCATCCCCTGAGGCTGAGGACGATCGTAGAGGATGAGTTGTACACTGGCAGCCTTTGCGCATGTGATTTGTGGCTCTCGTGGGTTCGAGTTTGTTGTCGCGCAGAACCAGGAGGGGTCTGCCGCCGCAGTGTCGGTAGCATTCGAGAGTCCAAGCACATGCATTGAGCTGTGGCCGCACATTTCGGTGATCTGGCTATTCGGGTGGAGTTCGCTGCGGAAGAAGGTACCGGACTTGAGATGGAATTCAGTATTTCGTGCCTGCTAACGGTCAGTCTTGTCCCCGTGTTGAACCCAATGCGTCGGACTAACATCAACATCTTCAAGGATGGCCACAACAAATACGTCCAGTATAGAATTGCGCCATCCTACCACGACTCCAGGGCGATCGGACTTGCGAATGTCCGTCGGCCAGAACACTCTCATCAACCCATCATGCTCTACCATGACCAGCAACTATGTCGGCCAGAAATATATGACTAGAAAGAACCACGCCTTCTAAGCTGCTCCCGCGCAGAGACACCGGCTCCTATTCGTCGTGGATGCTGAAGCCATCTTGTTAGCCATTGTCAGCGGCGTCGGGATGTTGCAATCGAGCGTACCAGATTCGTTTCTTTTCTGGCTAGTAAGACGGTCGGAGCGCAAATGGCAAGGAAAAGGACAGATAGTGCAGCAAAAGCTTTTGTTGCGCGCGTCTACATGGAGTCGGTTGTTAGCTTCATACATATCGTTTGCGCCTTGACGAGGGGCTTTGGTAACTTACGACGACACCGTTTTCCCAGGCAAAAATGGCAAGTTCATAAAGACGAGTAACCAGATCCCAACGGGCAGTAATGTAGCCAGCGACGAAGATGCCGAGCGTCAGAATAGAAAAGGGGTGCATAGAAGCGCTATTCCTCGTGGCAGTACATGCCGTCCTCTGGTGAAAGCTTAGAGGATTGGATATTAAAGTCTATTTGTGCCAAGCTGCGGTAGTGGGTTTGCTGGCGGGATGAAGCGACAGACGGTCAAATCGAGGGGGCAAGCGAATAAGTCGATGCAATTGCTGGATTATTCGGCAATTCAAACGAGTGGACTCCCGTCGTTGAATGGAACCTCGAGTCAACAAATTCTAGAAGGGAATAGGAATTGCCAGCTCAATACAAAGAGATTGAGTTGATTGGTCCCCCCTGCGTGTCGTCCCTTGAGCTGTAGAGCAACGTCAAGATTGAGCTAACAGTGGGCCACCCATAATTTCAAGATCACGTGTGATTAGCGGTTTGATTCCGCAGTTTAGAGGGCGATGACGATGCAGGCAGAGAGTAGCATCGTGAAGGTGATACTTCAATGGTGATGAAGGATAACATGAACAAAGATTTGTATTCTATTTCCCGGGTAGTGAGTAGGATTTTATATCTCGAAAGATTAGATCACTGAATATTGCAATGACAGCCACCAACCTCTGCAGTTACCAATGCCGTATTCGCCAATACAGATGCATCTTATTCTATAATCATGTTAGCAATGTAGTGAAATTGGATATTAGAATAACGTACTCTTAACCCCTAGATGTTTCAAGTCATTCTCTTTGTTCTCCTCACGAGCCTCGGCCACCAACTTATCCACGCCTCGGTCTTTCAGTGCAACCTATGGCCTTTGTAAGCAAATGAAGTCCTTTGAAGCTCAATCGACTTACCTTGAGACAAGATTGATATTCTTTGAACATATCTGCGCACTCTTTGTTGTCCTTTTCTTGTCCTCGAAGGTACTCTGAATCTGATTAGTCTTGTCCTGCCACTGACAAAGATGGATAAACATACTCTCACTGTACCATTTTAAGAAGCAGGTATCATAACGCCTAAAATTATGAATTAGATGAGACTTGAAATCGGTAGTCAGAATTGAGCATACTCCTTGATTTCGTTGCATTCTGGTGCTAATGAAGCTGACATATTGAGATGACTGGGAAATTGGAATTGGTAAGTGATGTAAGTATTGAAAGTATGAGCTTAGGTCTAAGAAAGATGCCAAGTTTAGTAGCCGCACTCCACTAGAGTATAAGAGCTACAGCAAGTACCTCAGGTTGAACTTGGTCCATGAAAGCCTAGGTATACTATAATTGTTTCTACTGTTGGATGTATCTAGGTATAGAGCTTCATTGAGACTCAGTCTTCTGCTCATTAGATGCCTATTAATAGTCCACAAACAATGACAATTTCATTGCGTCGAGTGTAACTCAATAAGACAATCGGAATCAAAGGATTGTTAGTGGCAGGTACAAGCTTCTATTGGCTAAAGCTCCTACCCGCTCCGGGAAACCCCACAAAACCGTCCAAGCTCACCCTTGAACTCTTTGTCGCGTCTGAACGCGACTCAAACTGAACACACTCGATCGATTCTTCTTTATAAAGTCCAACAACAATTTCGAGTTTTCATTTTCGTTTTTCTTGTAAACTCCGACAAAATCCAAGACTATTAATAATCTGATCATAAGTCTATAACAACTCAAAAATGGCCCCGTCAAGTGACGAAATCCGGCAAGCACTGCTTGATGCGACTTATCAAGTCTATCAAGCTACACCCGAAGAGACTACAGTAAACAAAGTCCGCAAGCAGACCGAAGAGAATCTCGGTCTCGATGATGGTTTTCTGTCGAGTGAAGACTGGAAGAAGAAGAGTAAGGATATCATCAAAGAGAGAGTCGTAAGTTTCACTTATAGCCATTCTTATCCCATTCCACAAACTCACAATATTCTTAGGAGAAACTTATGGATGGATGGACTCCCGAGGAGAAGAAGGAAGATGCTTCAGACGGAGAGGACGAGAAGGCTGCCGGCATGAAACGTTCTTCTCCAGAGGCCGAATCCCCTCAGCCAAAAGCCAAGCGTCAGAAGCGTTCGCCTAAGGCAAAGCCTGCGCCTAAAGCAAAATCGAAGAAAGCTGCCAAAAAGGGAGAATCTGATGCAGAGTCTGAGCCCACTGAATCTAGCGAGCTCAGTGAGCTGAGCGACATGAGTGAAGTGGAAAAGCCCCAAAAGAAGCGGAAGCAAGCAGCACCAAAGAAAGCGGCACCCAAGAAGGCAGCACCAAAGAAGACAGCGCCGAAGAAAGCGGCACCAAAACGCAAATCAAAGAAAGCCGTCTCCGAAGATGAGGACGAAAATGAAGATGTTTCCATGAACTCGGATGCTGGAACGCCTTCAGAAAAGGAAGATGAGGTTAAAAAGGACGAATCAGCTGATGAGAAGGCAAAGACTTCTGCAGATGACCAAAATGCGGATGAGGGAGAAGGAAAGTCACCCGCAAAAGGAGGCGAGGACAAACCGGTTCTTGACGATGAATCAGAGCTGTCAGACGTGCTCGATGAGCCCCCAAAGCCCAAGCGCAAGAAGAAGGAAAAGAAGGAAGGCGCAAGCAAACCAGCAAAAGCACCTAAGGCCGCCGCAAAGAAGAGTTCTGTGTCAGACGACCCCAACACTGAGGAGATCAAAAGACTACAAGGCTATCTTGTGAAGTGCGGCATTCGAAAGCTCTGGCACAACGAGCTGAAACAGTATGGTGATGACGCTAAAGCCAAAATCCGCCACCTGAAGAAGATGCTCTCCGATGTTGGAATGGACGGCCGCTTTTCAGAAGCCAAAGCGCGAGAGATCAAGGAGAGACGTGAACTCCTTGCCGAAGTTGAAGCTGCTCAAGCAATGAGTTCCATGTGGGGTGTCGAGACAAGTGGCCGTGCAAGCCGAAGTAAGAGCAAGGGCAAGAAGATTGTTGAGAGCGACGGTAGTGACGCCGAGAACAACGACAACAATGATAATGATGATGACGACGACGACGACGATGAAGGAGAGAGCTCATATGCCGCGAGACGTAAGAGAGCCAGGGCGGATTTGGCATTTTTGGGCGATGATTCCGAGTCCGAGTAAGACCTTTAAGGAACTCTACCCCTATTACTATTGCATCCATGGGAACATAATTAAGGACGACGGGATGTATGATGAGCAACTTTGTACAACACAACACAGGATTAGGGAAATGGCAATTACTTGGGTTTGTTTTCCAATTGTCTCAAAATAGCTAGGCGTTAGTAAATAGCCTCTGTCCAATTGATATTCTTTTCCTTTTGATATACTATCCAACTTAGTCGGACCACGCCTTGTAAACGGTTCTAGCACCGTATGTCTCGCCCTTCTTGAGCAGGACCTGGTTCTTCCACTCAGGCACGTTGGCCGCGTTAACATATCGAGCAGGCTCACAGCAGAAACCAGCACGGGCTTTGCGGGCAGGCAGACCGTTGACGGCGGGCACGTTAATACCAGCTCCGGTGTAGATCTGGAAAGTGGGCTCAGTGCTGTAGACTTCCAGGTTGATGCCGGAGCCACCGTGGTGGACCTTGACGTTGAGGTTGAGGGGTGAGCTGCGGGTGTCGAGAGGTACAGATGAAGGCTCCTTATTGAGGACGAAGCAGTGGTCGATGTTGGGCTCCTGGGGACCAAGGGTGAAGGTCTTGTTGGCTTCGACGCCAGGGAAAGACTCGATCTTGCCGGTGGGAATGAGATCATCGCCAACAGCGAGGTAGCTGGCTGTGGGAAGAGTCATTTCTGTGTCGGCGATGGTCTCCTTTCCGCTGGGGTTGAAGTAAGAGTGGTTGGTCATGTTGATAACAGTCTCGTCAGCACCGCCAGTGAGCTTGGCCTCGTACTCCATGGCGAGAACAGTGACGTCCTTGCCGTCGACCTTTTGTGTGCCGGTTGTGTAAGTAACGGTGACCTCGACGGTACCAGGGTATCCCTCCTCGCCATCCTCGCTGGTGAGCGTAAAAGCAACGCTCTCGCCGCCCTCAAGATTCTCTACGCCAGGAACCTCGCGGGTACCGACAGGCTTGGGGCCGTCCCAGACACGGCTGCTCCAGCCAACTTTGCCGCCGTGGAGATGGTTCTTTCCATCGTTGGCAGCGAGAGTGACTTCCTTGCCGTTGAGGCTGCTGATGCGGGCGTCCTTGATGCGGTTGGCTACGCGACCAACGGTCACGCCAAAGTAAGGAGAGTTGTGCTTCTCATAGTCTTCTTGTGTGGGGAAGCCCTGGACGATGTTGACGCCGTTGACGACGAGGGACTGGATAATGGCGCCGAGAGGCAGGAAAGAAATAGAAGAGTTGGCCATTATGATCTCACTTTTATGGGTTAAGATGAGGATATAGATTTATATGAGGGTGTGGTGTTGGGTTTATATAGTCTGGTTGTTGAACAGAGCCAAGGATGAAAGAGAACAAGTAACTAAGAAGACAGAATTAAACTGATCTGAGAATGCAGCCAGTTTTATATAGGTACGTATACACGTATACAGGTTGTATCTTTGTATAACTCGACTATGGGATGTGGGATAAATGGGAAAAGCTGGGGGACCCATCATGACACTCCATCTCACGACTTCAGGCTAAACTGCAAATGGGGTCATGAGCCGTGGGGTATGTTTGTGTCCTTTAGTGAATAGTCCAATTAACTATGAGTTCTTTTTCTGTTTATGCCTCTGAAACTTCGGTCGAACTGGGCCGAATACCCCCGATGTCATGGGCAAGAAAGTGCCGCCTTGTGAGAAGTTCGAGTGCGGGGTGTTTGTGTCATGGGTGCTCCATCATATCACATAATGAGTGGTGCGGTTGTATGACCAAATATTAGTCCCAGGCTTGTGGTAGGCTTGTGCAGTAGTGTATGTGTTATTATTCCATAAATGAGGCTCAAATTAGACTATGCAGTACTTCGGACTGTTTCATTCGTTCTATGGAGACATTCTGTGTTGCTGTTGACAGGTTGAAGGTGTCTTTCTAACCCATGATCGTCATCATGGAGCTATGTCCATTGGTTCCACAACTAAAGTCACAGCTGCAGTTACAGTTACAGCTACAGGGCAGCTTGGCATAGCAGATGTAAGCAAACACCAGGACTCAACCAAGATTCACAATAGGCTAATATCAAATAGAGCAGGCAGATATTCAAGTGGTGATAATGTACTTTCTAGATTTGTGTAGTATATATACGTGAGAAGTGTGTCCAAAAGACACTATCAACTTTTTGTAGCTCTAAAGATGCTATCAAAATCATAAATCGCGAGATGTGGTATCTTAAATAAACAATAAATCCAAATCATGTTTCCCAGCATGAGCCAACGCTCTCTTTACCACTCCAGGCGGTCGTCACAGACCAGCTTGACGTCGAATCGCTCATTGCCCTTCCAAACCTGTCCAGCAGAGTTGCAGCCAGCCACAATCGTGCGCAGGTCGCTAATCATGCCTCCAGGGCCGCTAGCAAAGACGGTTGTGGGACCAGTGATGGTGTTGCTCACAAAGTCGTTGACAAGCTTGGGAAGGTTGGGGTGACGGTCCTCATCCTCGATACCTTGACCGATCTTGCGGACAGGGACGTCGGTGCCGCAGGCACAGCTCTCATCGATCACATCGGAAGAAGAGGATGATGAGGAGGGGACAGGTCTAGCAGTATCCTTGGCATCCTTCTCGTCCTCCATTCGGACTTGGGAGCCGGTTCTGCTGCTGGCGTCTCGTGTAGCGTAGACTCGGATCTTGAGGTTGAGGGCCTTCTGAGCTTGTTGCAAGAGATCCATCTCTTCTTGAACCCACTCAGCGTCGGTAGTGTGACGGATAGCCCAGATGAGCTCAATCTTGCGGTCTCGGGAGATGGGTGACCGGGCAAGTTCGAGGAGGACGGGGAGGACATAGGCGATACCAGTACCACCAGCAACACAGACAATGTTGGTGTCAGGTGTGACGTGGTCCATGGTGGACTCACCGTAGGCGCCGGTGAGGATGATGGGTGTGGTAGCTGTCTCAGAGGTCTGGAGCTTCTTGACGGCGAGCTCAGCCATCTTCTTGGTTTCACCTCCACGAGCGCGCATGATGTACGAGTGCTTCACAACGCCATTCTCGACGTAAGGAGCGTTGATAGGAGTAAAGGGGTGAGACTGCCAGATGCTGCTCTCGGTGAAGCAGAGGAAGTAGTGCTGGCCAACCTTCCAGGCGTCTTGGTCGTTCTGGAGATCGAATCGGAGAATGTCGCCGTGTTCCTCATCGGGGAATCGAGTGATAGTGGCATGGGCAGCTTGGAAACCCATGTTTCCAGAGGGAAGGTGGTGGTAGTGGAGGTAGGCCGTTCGAAGGAGTCGGAATCCACGGTCAATGAACCAGAAAAGGAGAGATGGCAGCAGGAAACACTTGAGCTGCTTCCAGTGGCCCCAGCATGCGCCAATGTAAACCATGGCGAGAACATAGTGAGACTTGCGGAAGAACTCATAGCCTGTCATGCGAATGCCCCAGGGTGTGCTGCCGATGAGAAGGAGAAGCAGCAAGGTCATGGCCACAACACCCCAGATCATGTACTCCTGGACAATCCAGTTCGCGGCAACGTCAGGCTGAGGCTGGTAAAGCTTAATCTCGACAATGCACCAAGCAATGGTGTGAAGGCCACTCTGGACAAAGATGACATAACCCAACCAACGGTGCATGAAGATGAAGCTCTGGTAGGGCACGCCGGTAATGAGAGAAAGAACAGACTCTCGGCTAGCCAACAGAACAGATAGAGGAGTCAGGGCGTAGGCCAGAATACCGATTCTATCAGACCAAGGACCAAGAGAAGTGCGAGTGTTGTAGACTCCAGGCATGTTTTTGACGGGAGTGACCCAAGTCTGATAAGTCAAGCCAACGAAGCTCCAGATAGTGAGATAACCGACAAGAGACAGGAGAACGCCAACTTGGAATCGAGTAGTTCGGCCAAAGATGGTGCGGCAGGCGTCGGGGAGAAGATATCGTCGAGTAAAAGAAGCGATGCTGCGGCGGACCTTGGTGAGGCCAGCCTTAGAGTTGATACCGGAAGCAATTGCTGGAGCTGAGGGGATGCCGACAAATCGAAGAATGGCCCAGATGAAGATGATTCCGAGGATAGTAGCCCAGAGGATTGCGCTGTAGAGCATGCTCACATCGTGAGCGTGGTAGACGAGATCAAGGTACTCGCAAGAACCCTTGTCGTTTGTGCAGGGAAGGGCACGATCAGCGTATCCCCAGTGAGGCTCAATAGTTGTAGCCTCACTCATATTTTGGATGTGGCGAGCATCCAGCTCGTTTAAAGACGCCATTGTGAGGTTGTGATGTATAGGTAGGAGGATTGAGTGTGTGGTTGGAGAAGTACAACACCTTATTGGTCCATAAGACTTAAAGTCAGAGTGAAGGATGTCCTGCAACCAACGAACCAGAGAAGAGATGAAGTGAGTGTCAAGTAGAATAGATCATAAATTAGAGGACGAGAGATGTCATTAATAGGTAGATAGAAATACGAATTGAAGGTGTTTGCCGAGACGACCCAAGCCATTACCCAAGACTAAAAGGAATAGAAGGCTCCACTAGACCTGGGCTAGACCCAACATTTGAGCATGTTTGAGGAGTTGTTTAATTGTGGACATGATGATAAATGGGAGGATTCGGAGGTTCTTGGCCCGGCGAAACAATCCATATTGAGTAAACGTTTCCTGTTTACTTGCTCGTCGAAGAGTACCTAGCCTGGCTGCTATCCCTCAAGGTTTTGGAGGGAAGAGGCGAACAATTAGAGTTGAGCAGAAATGAGCACGTTTTACAGGGATTAGAGCCTCAAGATCCACTATAAACCTCCACTATAGTCTTTCTAGACTCCGCAGTACCGGATTTCGAGACTCTCAATCCTCGATATGAGCATGTTTTATACTATCTGCCCATTAATCACTAGTAGAGATTCGGATCTCGCCATGACATGGAATAATATCCCCTCATTAATATCCATCTGTTCCCGCGGCAAGACCCTTAAACACTTGCCTCTATCCTCTCACTGATATCACTTTCTATTTCTCCGGATTGCATCTCCAAGACCAAGAACTCTTGGAACCAGCTCAATCATTCTCAGTGGACCTCACAACTCCTGGCTCATCTACTCTACTTATTATCCCTGAGTCGGCCACTCATTCTCTAACTCAAATCTCCATCTACCCTCCTTGATCTGCTTTTGCCAATACCTCAATCACACATAATTACCTGATAACCACCCACCAAACCAAGCAAATCACTCAGTTATCCCAAACATGGACCACGGAGGAATGGGCAGCGATGGCGTGGCCTGCAAGGTCGAGGTAATGACTGACTCCTAACCCAAAATCCCACCAATTGATATCTAACTTCAAGTCTCAGATGCTGTGGAATTGGAATACAATTGACGCGTGCTTTCTTGCCTCGTCTTGGCAGATCAAGAACCAAGGAATGATGGCCGCTACTTGCATCGGAGTTATCCTTTTGGTAATTCTCGTCGAGTTCTTCCGTCGTCTAGGAAAGGAATACGACGCCCTTCTTCAACGAGGCTTCGAACGCCAAGCTACGACTCACAGCGTTGCTCTCGCCGCCGCCGGATGCACGGGAGCGGTTGTGCCCACGCGACAGACTCTCACCTACCGCGCATCGCCTCTCCAGCAGTTTATCCGCGCCTTTATCCACGCCGTTACATTCGGAGGAGCTTACATTGTGATGCTTTTGGCAATGTACTTTAACGGATATGTCATCATCTGCATCTTTATCGGTAGCGGATTGGGCAAGTTCTTCTGCGACTGGCTTGTCGTGAGGATCGATCTGGAAGGACTAGACGGTCCCGAGGACAAGAACAAGGGGATCGAGGAGACCACGGTCTGCTGTGGTTAGAGTGCGATCTGTTTGATTTCGAAGCGTTGAGATGCGCATGTCTTTTATATACAAATCTGTCATTTAGCGATACCCAGCAAAAGCACATTAGAGTCGAATTCAGTCAGGAATTATAATTACCATGACGTTCATTTAAACTTCTCGAAATATGCTACATAAGAGCCTCCTACTATGACATACAAGTTTTGCTTCAAGACGAGTTTCTGATCCGTTGATCTTATCAACCTAAACACTGCGATTGTGCTCGGTCATGACGCTCAGGCCGTATCATCATAGAGTGTCTTAAGTCATGATACGAAACTGAGCAGAAACCACACGCTTGTGTCATGATCTTGAATTTTCAAGCCGTCAGAGGTGGCAACCTGAAGAATATATAAGTTTAAGATGTCATTGATGACCTTAAGGTCATACAAGTCGGGCATGAGCGACGTATATTGACCTGTTCCTGCAATGTTTCACAAATTTCTTTCCATGTTTCATGATAAGTCGTTAATATAAACATTTCGGTTTCGGCTCAAGTACATTAAGCATACCCCGCCATCAAGGTCGAGAGATGGAATAGATTGATTGAAATGAGACACCTTATTAGCCAGTGAGAGTCTAGCCTCTGAGATATCGCCTATTAATAAGACTAGACGATGTATCACGGGTGAACCAGGACCGAGCGTAACGGGAGCACCAATGTTTGAAGCAATCTCTGTCTAACTAGAACAGGATAGCCAATCGTTAGTAAGTCTATCAAAGCTGATGACATGGATGAAACCTGTCGGCATTTGTGCATTTGTTTGGTGTATGAGCGGTAGTGGAGTAAAACAACTCGAAATAACTTGCTCATATATCTCTCACCTCACAAAGCTCATCGTCTGCCTCAACCGTCGAAACACAAGAGATATGGTGTTTGTATTCATAAACATCTTTCCATTGTCACGAGCAAATAGGCTGAAATTGTCAAGGGGCTGTCTTAGAAGGCCCATATTGGATCTGTGATTTGGTAGCGCATCGAATGTTGAGTGTAAAAGGTCAGGGCGCTCTGAGACGAGGATGGTGGCTTCTTGTGCTCTGGCAGAAGCACCTTAATAAATTATGTGCTCAATTCAGCTCCAACCAACTTATGACCTGAGGTGATTTATTTCCATAACGCCCCGGTCGCCGTCAGATCTACCACGCCATAGATCAATCCACCATCGATATATTGAGTCAGATTGCTATTGTAGGACAACTAAGATATAATACTTGAAGTTCTGTCTGTCCTCTTGGTTACTCTTCATCTTATCTTAATCGCAACCACTTCTGTCCTTTGAATTATACACAGCAATATTCATCATGTCTTCATACTCTTCCAGTCTATCAAGCTCCTACTCAGGATCACCAACTTCAAGCTTCGCTTCTCTATCATTCAACAACCATTCTTCTGGCTTCGATGAAAGCGTAAACAGTGAAGTCGGAATGATCAAGACATGGTTCTCGGTATTAAACGACACCGAAAGAGAATCTGCCCTCACCTCCATCGCTGAACTACCAAGCCTTCGAGAAATCGAGCCCTTGATCCAAGCACTCAAGGAGCGCAAGCAGGAACTCTGGAGACAACAGCAAGCTCTCATCATTCAACCACCAGTCAAGCCCAAATGGGTTATGCCTGCGTTTCCTCACAACTCTCAGGATCCTCGATGGGCTGCCAAATGGCTTCGAGCTTTGAGGCTTCACAAGTATGAGCAGTGCCTGGTTGGATTGTCTCCAGCTCAGGTATCGCGCATGGAAGATGGGGATTTGCAACAACTTGGTGTTGATACTGTTGGTGCAAGAGCCAAGATGCTTCGAGTAAGTATTCCCAACTGCTATTCTTTTGATTCATGTCAACTAACAATGTACAGGCAATCCACAACAGATAAAGATCCATCTTATTCACTGCGCGTCTTATACAATACCAAAGACCAACTGGTTTGGTCATCAATTTGCTTTTGCTTACGACCGTCCCAGAGACGATCGCTCATTCTGAAATATTTCTTTTTAAATTCAGGGTCATTAGCGAAGGAGGAAAGCGTTACCTTTCACACCAAAATTTGTACATAGGCCTGAAGCGATCGATGGATAGTGGGCTGAGATCTGGTTGTAGTGGTGTTTAGGTGGTTTGATACTGGGAATTAGTGGCGTTTGAGCATGGATTTAGGGGATTGGAAAAATTAGGCTGCATCCGGCATTGCACAAGTTGGCGTAAATATCAAGACAATCTTTCACATACCTACTGAGTAGGATTTTATACTGTTAATTCATATCTCTTATAGTCATATCGGCCATGTTATGCTTTTGTACTTTAAGCTTGTGAAATTTGGTGATCAGCGGTAGATCTACGATTCAACTTCGGGCTGTAAATGAATCGAACGTGACCTCAACATTGGATCGGATCCGAACGTGACGCTGAAATTGCGGGTGAATCACGAGGCTGTTACTTGGCCCTGTACTCAAAGTCACGCAGCAATAAGTACAGTAATCTTTGGTTTCTTTCTCACAAGATACAAAGATCAGAGACCCAATTGGATTATACCCTCATGTCACATTCTCCCTTTGTACTCCGCTCTTTGGTTTACGGATACCCTACAGCGACTTACTAAAGTTAAGTGACCTTAATAAGAGCAAGTGGTGCTTGCGCAACGCACCTGCGACTGGTAAAGACCAAAGCCAATAGTTTCAAGTCCAGTTCGATCCAGTCCAGTCCAGTCCCGTCAACTCAGCGGATCCGTTCTATCACCAACGATATCTCGCTCAACCATCATCTGAGGCTCTTTGAACTGACCCTTGCTTGGAGCTGACTTCCCTCAAACAATGTACCATGGCCACCACATCACTGCAAACAAGTAGCACGCCAAAACGCAAGAGAGAAGAAGCATCTGGAACACCACCTGTACAATTCACCTTCGAGTTGGATCCTCTAACATTCGCTTTTCCCTCTCCTTCTACCACTGCACAGACCGAAGATGGAAGCAACAGTCCACGGTCATGGGTCACCCACAAGTTCCGTGGGCTCGCGCTGGAAAGTGGGGGCGGGGCAACCGTCAGCGGCAGTGAAGATAACGATAATCTCATGGACGAGTCGATTAGGAAGCGCCAGAAGCCCGATGAGACCATGAGAGAAGCAGATGCACCCCCGACTGTGCAAGAAGTCGTTGACCTCGATGGAAAATCTGTACGACCTTACAGTGAACCGCTGCCAGATTCCGAAAGCTGTGTGCAAGTCCGACTGAAAGAACCACACCAACACCGCCATCTCAAACAAACAGACGGCAACCTACATCATGCATACCCTTCCATCAACAGATTGTCTGAGTCAAAGTCAAGAGTCAAAAAGAGAACCGGTTCACCACCCTTACGTATGAAGAAACCATCACGACGCCCCTTTGATGACTCAGACCAAGAAGAGGTCCAAATTGTCGACCCCGTCAGAGCCGCATTGACTTGGCACGAAGATGAAATTACTATCTACGATCCTGAAGACGAGGACGATGATGGTGTTGGAATCAACGGAATCGGCTTCAAACCATCCCCAGCTCTTGCTCAAGCCCGCGCCATGAAACGGAGACAGCAAATGGCTGAGTATCGCAAACGAGAGGAAAGCGATGCACGAGCCCGACGTCGCCAACAACGAGGTTGCGGTTCAGGAGTCAAGTTCAAATCAGACGACCAGTCACCACCGAGAAAGGTCAGGTTCACGGATGCGGATGCTTCCAGCATCGCTATCACTACAGGATAACGACATCATTTTGGCGCGTATCAGCATGGAGCCACGGATAGGTTGGACGATGAAGCGGCTATAGACATGTTTGACGGCTACGCAGGCGTTTGGGATTTTACAGGAATTGGAAGCGCTACCTCGATGGGCAACACCATCTCTTTTACCTTTGTCTTTATCTTTGTACGAAACGGAACACAACAATTGCTGGAGAATACATCACAGGCCTCACCCGGCCCCTTTTATACCCTGGTCTCAAAGGGATCACAGTTATTTCGATTTGGTCCTGCATTCGCACAAGCACTTCTGCACCTTTTCTTATCGTCTGGGTGGTATTTTACAGTTTTTGCTTTATCTACAATCCGTAGCTATACCCAATGCAAAAGATATACTCTTACACACAAATAGTACATGACAGCTCAGCTCGATGGTTACCATATCTTGTACCATGGCTTTCCTGCCGCCTTCTTTTCGGCCTCCAGCTTATCGTGCTCCATCCTTGCCTCCTGGATCTTCCTTGCCTGCTCCCTTCTGTTCTCTGATACCACTTCGATGTGTCGTTTCATTTGGCGACGTTCTTCGCGGCGTAGGTACTGGCACCATTCGTATGATGCCATGCTTCCGAGCACAAAGACGCCTACAGCCCAGTTCGCAGCGCTGCCAGCATTGCCTACACTTCTTTAGACTATGTCTGGTGCCATAATGTTTTCCATAGCCGACTGACCTTTAATGACAAACCTCAATCCTCCAATACCAGCACCGGATGCAATTCCTGTAATGAAACCCTGTCGAGCGCAAGGAGTATTCGCAATGTTGGCAAAATCATCCTTCTTGATCATAGACACGGCCTCAGAAATAGTCGGTCGAGTATTCGTCGATGTCGCACCATTTTGTCCGTCAGTCGCAGCAGCGCCGTTTTGTTCTATGGGTTTCGACCAGACATGCAGAGTCTTGTCGCCGGGCTGAGGTTGCCCTTCCTGTGGATTTGAAGCCATTCCGGGCTATATTTGCGTCGCAATTGTTGTCATGAACGAATTGGTGATCAGCCAAAACTTCGACTTTAAGCTGCACGTGCGATTAGATTTGGGGGACCGATGACGCTCGACAATCAAGGCTTGCATCGGGGGTCCAGAAGCCAGGTCCAGACTTTCGACAGGTCCAGAGCCAGAGATGGTCTGTGCTCAAAGTCGTTGCTCTGTCGGATTGTCCATTAAACTAAAGTGGGGTCATCGCGTCGCGGAAGGCGCGTATCAACGCGTCTCACGCTTTACAATTTACTAATGTTCTCTTCGAAGACGGGGGGAACCAATCTCGGTCAAGGCTTTAGGGACGCCCTTCATTTGCTTGTTCCCACAGATACGCTCCGCTCATTGTTGACTTTTCAAATCACTTTTTTCTCTCTGACTATTTAATCTTCACTTTTGTTCTTGTCTTTTGACTTCCAATTCCTTTCTCTATATACCCATTGCTTCCTTCTTTGCATCGCCAGCGACCCGTCCGTCAAACCACCCTCCTTTAGGGGAGCTTCCCCTCCACGACAGTCCCAATGCCTAACACAAGTCTTCGTCGGCCTCAGAAGGGCTTCCGGAGAGGAGGAAAGGTCGCCTATCATGGCAGTCGTACACGCACATTCGCGGCCTCGTCGAGAAACGAGGCCACGTCGGCAGACGAGAAGTGGGAGCGGACTCGGTTGGCGCATAGCATCGATGAGAACATGGGCTTTGAACGCTATGAAAGCGGAAAGAAAAGAGAAGGATGGTTGGTAAACGTTCAACCTACTGCGGTCGAGGACGAACGGAATTCCGGTGGTCGGGCGGCTATAGATTGCTACTTCATCGAGGAAGATGGTTCGACCTTCAAGTCGACGGTGGAATTCGAGCCTTACTTCTTGATTGCTGTCAGGAAGGGTCGCGAGACCGAGGTCGAAGCTTGGGTCAAGAAGGTTCCTGGAGACGGTGTCGTCAAGTCGATTCGAAAAGTTGAGAGGGATGATCTCAACATGCCCAATCACTTGCTCGGCTACCGAAGGACATTCCTTGAACTCAGGTTTACCAATGTCAACGACCTCATGGCTGCGAGGAGGGATATCATGCCCATTGCGGAGAAGAACAAGAAGAACATGAATGCCATGGATGCTTACGCCGAAGTTCAAACGTAAGTACCACTCACCGAACCTGGCAGGACGAAGCTAACAAGACACAGAAATGGGAACGGCGATTTTGACCTTTTTGATGATTCACGAGACGACGACAGAAACATGAATACCGCACAATCCGATCCCAGCGACTTTATTGTCGATATTAGAGAATATGATGTACCATACCATGTACGAGTAATGATAGATTTGGGTAAGTCTTTTCTGTTGTACAACTCCTTTCTTTCTACAAGCTTTACATGATGTTTGCAACCAAGTATTTGCTACTTCAGAGCCTTTACGGCCATGAGACCACTATTCACCATTGCCCTGATTATTGCTTCTTTACACAACTTTATTATTGCTTTGCTCTTGTCATGCATAAGCTAACCAGGACAAACAGATATACGAGCCGGTAAATGGTACTTCGTAGAAGCCAAACATGGCGTCACAAAGATCTTGCCCAACGAGGAGAGATCACTGCCGGCCGAACCCGTTGTTATGGCCTACGATATTGAGACATCGAAACAACCCCTTAAATTTCCTGATGCTGCCTCCGATCAGATCATCATGATTTCTTACATGATCGACGGTCAAGGATTCTTAATTACGAATCGTCAAATCCTCTCCGAGGACATTGGCGATTTCGACTACACCCCTAAGCCAGAATACCCGGGTCCTTTCATGATTTTCAATGAGCCCGATGAAAAGTCCGTAATCGAGAGATTCTTCCTCCACATTAAGGAGGCTCGGCCAACGGTTATCGCAACTTACAACGGTGACTTTTTCGATTGGCCCTTTGTGGAAGCACGAGCTAGTATCAATGGAATCGATATGTACCAAGAAATTGGCTGGAAGAAAGACAGCGAGGATCAGTACAAGTGTAACTACAGTGTACACATGGACTGTTTCCATTGGGTCAACCGAGATTCTTACCTTCCCCAAGGTTCCCGTGGTTTGAAAGCTGTCACTGTTGCAAAGCTCGGATACGACCCTGACGAGCTCGATCCCGAATTGATGACACCGTATGCGACTGAACGACCGCAAACACTCGCAGAGTACTCCGTTTCCGATGCTGTTGCAACATACTATCTTTATATGAAATATGTCCATCCCTTCATCTTCTCTCTCTGTACAATTCTGCCGCTGAGCGGTGATGAAGTCTTGAGAAAGGGTACCGGTACACTTTGCGAAATGCTGCTGATGGTGCAGGCTTACCAAAGAGAAATTGTGCTTCCGAACAAGTACATCACACCGAAGGAAGCTTTCTGGGATGGTCATCTTCTCGACTCTGAAACCTACGTTGGTGGTCACGTCGAGAGTATTGAAGCAGGAGTGTTCCGAGCTGATATTCCTGTGGATTTCGCTGTTGATCCTGGAGCTATTGACGAGCTTCTACATGATCTCGATGCCGCCCTCAAGTTTGTGATTACCGTGGAAGAGAATAAGAAAATCGAGGATGTGGAGAACTACGACGAAGTCAAGGCTCAAATTGTCGAGAGACTCAACAAGCTGAAAGAAACGCCAAACCGTCACGAAAAGCCCTTGATCTACCATCTTGACGTCGCCTCTATGTACCCCAACATTATGACAACCAACCGATTGCAACCCGATTCCATGATTCAGGAGTCTGATTGCGCCGCCTGCGATTTCAACCGACCTGGCAAGACCTGCGACAGACGAATGCCCTGGGCTTGGAGAGGTGAATACATTCCAGCAAAGCGAGATGAGTACAACATGATTCGGCATGCACTTGAGAACGAGAAGTTTCCAGGAAAATTCCCAAGCTCTCCCATGCGGCCATTCCAAGAACTGAGTGCAGACGAGCAAGCCAGTCTTATTCGAAAGCGTCTCCAACTATATTCCCAAAAGGTTTATCACAAGATTCACGACTCAACTACCATCGTTCGAGAGGCTATCATCTGTCAGCGAGAGAATCCCTTTTATATCAACACTGTCCGCGATTTCCGTGATCGTCGATATGATTACAAGGGCAAGGCGAAGGTATGGAAGGGAAAGACATCAAGTCTGCAGTCCGCCGGTGCACCTTCAACCGAAGTTGATGCCGCAAAGAAGATGATTATTCTTTACGACTCGCTACAATTGGCTCACAAGGTTATTCTGAACTCCTTCTACGGTTACGTCATGAGAAAGGGATCTCGTTGGTACTCACTTGAAATGGCTGGTGTTACTTGTCTGACAGGTGCTCACATTATTCAAATGGCTCGACAGCTAGTCGAACGACTTGGACGACCTCTGGAGCTGGATACCGATGGTATTTGGTGTATGCTTCCGGCAACATTCCCTGAGAACTTCTCTTTCAAGATGAAGGGCGGCAAGAAGCTCAACATCTCATACCCCTGTGTCATGTTGAACCATCTTGTCCACGCCAAATTCACAAATCATCAGTACCAGACACTTGTTGATCAGAAGACTCTCAAGTACGAGACACACAGCGATAACTCTATTTTCTTCGAAGTTGATGGTCCTTACAAGGCAATGGTTCTGCCAACATCAAAGGAGGAAGACAAGAACTTGAAGAAGCGATATGCTGTCTTCAACGACGATGGCAGTCTGGCTGAGTTGAAGGGTTTCGAGGTGAAGCGTCGTGGTGAGCTGAAGCTCATCAAGATCTTCCAACAGCAAATCTTCAAATTTTTCCTCGAAGGAGAAACGCTTGCTGACTGTTACGGAGCTGTTGCGAAGGTTGCCAACCGTTGGTTGGATGTGTTGCATAGCAAGGGTACAACACTGGCTGATGAAGAGCTGATGGAGCTTATTTCTGAGAACCGAAGCATGTCCAAGACTCTAGAAGAGTACGGCAACCAAAAGTCCACCAGTATCACCACCGCCAAGCGTCTTGCGGACTTCTTAGGTGAACAGATGGTCAAGGACAAGGGTTTGAATTGTAAATTCATTATCTGCGCTCGACCCAAGAACGCGCCTGTCACAGAACGTGCCATTCCCGTTGCTATCTTCTCGGCAGAGGAGTCAGTCAAGCGAGCATACCTGAAGAAGTGGTTGAAGGAGGAGCCTACCGACACTGATCCTCGCGCACTACTCGACTGGGACTATTACCTGGACCGATTAGGTTCCGTCATTCAAAAGCTGATCACCATTCCTGCGGCTCTCCAGAAGGTCCGCAACCCTGTTCCTAGAGTGCCGCATCCCGACTGGCTTCAGAGGAGGATCAACATCAAGGACGACAAGCTCAAGCAGAAGAAGCTCACCGACCTCTTTAAGAAGAACCCCTTGGAGGATGCCTCAGTTGATGACCTGGAAGACTTTGGCAGCAAGCTTCTGAAACCGAAGCAAGTTAGTGATGTAATTGCGTCCTCTCAAGTTGCCACTGTCCAGAAACGCAAATCTCCTGAGCCAGCTGAGGAGCCTGATCCCATGTCTGCACTTCCCAAAGTCATGCCAAGTGCTTCAGAGAACTACGAAGCGTGGCTGATGTACCAGAAGCAGAAGTGGAAGCTTCAAAAACAGGCCAGAATCCGTCGACGACAATTGTTCGGTGACAGAAGAGGCGGTGCTGTTACCAACCTGCAGCAGACATTCATGAAGCAGGCGCACACTACCTACATGAGCAACTGGCAGGTCTTGCATCTCAAAACGACCGAAACGCCTGGTATTGTCATGGCGTATGTCCTTATCGATGCCAAGATCCACACCCTCAAGGTCAATGTTCCTCGTCAAGTCTTCCTTAACCTCAAGAGTCAGGATCTACCTGATGTTGAAGTTGAGGGCTGCGAGGTCGAGCAAGTCAACTACACTTTGCCCAACGGTCACCCCTCCAGTCACCTCTTCAAGTTGACTGTATCGGAAGATGTATACTTCAACGAGAGTGAGAAGTTCTCCCTGCTATTCAACCACCCTAGTGTTGAAGGAGTCTACGAGAAGCAAGTGCCACTAAATATTCGTGCCGTCCTGCGTCTTGGAAACCAATGTACAGTTGATGCAACACAGCACGCTGTTCTTGGAAAGGGTCTTGAGCAAGGTTTTGACTTAGCAGGTCTGAAGCGACCAGCCAAAACACGAACTTATCTCGAAACATCACCTCTGGCTTATATCTACATCTCGCACATCACAGCTGGCGAACGCCAAATCTTTGGTATCTTCTCTACCACCAACGACCAAGCCCACGTTGTCATTCTCTCAAAGAACAGGGACTCTGGACAAGATCTTCCCAATATCACCAGGATGTACTCCGAGATGCTTGCTAGACGCCATGCCGAAGCCGCTGGCACAAACTGGCAGGACTGCTTCACATACCAGGAGAAGCTACACATCAAGATGACACAAGTGACTACTCGGCGTAAGGCTCATCTGGAGATCAGCGACGTTGTCAAGAAGATGCGCAAGGACGAGCCAAGACCGCAGATGATGGTTATTCAGTCCTCTCAGCGTCAGCTTCTTATTCATGATGTCCCTATCTTGGGCGAATTCCCAGTCCTTCCCTTGAAGTACGATATGGCGGATAGTTCGGTGCCACCTTTAGGTTGGCAGTCTGTTATTGCCAAGCGTCTTGTTGGTCATTACCTTGGTCTTGGTTCATGGATTCTGCACCTAACAGCGTTGGCTCGTTATGGCGATGTTCCTTTATGTAACCTGGAACGTGACGATCCTCGCTTCCTAATCGACATTGCTTACGCCCGTCGCCTCCAGGCCAATGGAGTCGTGCTTTGGTGGTCTCCTGGCGCTCGTCCTGATCATGCTGGCTATGAAAAAGATGATCTTCTCGGTCCTCTCGATACCGTCAAGATGCCAAACATAAATAACCCGGGAACTTTCTCGTCAGTTTGTATCGATCTGGATGTCCGAAACTTGGCCATCAACACTATCCTGACCTCGTCTCTCATCAACGAGTTGGAGGGTGCCGACTCGGTCTCTTTCAACCCTGCCGCTGATGATTCCGAGACACTTGCTTCTGAGAATGCCTTCGCGAATGCTGGTGTCCTTGTGCTTCGCGAGATGGTCAAGGCTTGGTGGACAGAAGCTTGCAAGGGAAGCACCATGGCTGATGTCTTGGTGCAGCATCTTGTCAGATGGGTTGAGAACCCCGACTCGTTCATGTATGACCGAGCCCTGCACTACTATGTGCAGATGATGTCTCGCAAAGCCTTCCAGCAGCTCATGGCTGATTTCCGTCGAGTTGGATCTCAGGTCGTTTTTGCCAACGCTAACCGCCTTATTCTTCAAACCACGAAGGCCGAGGTTGGCAATGCATACGCCTACAGCCAGTATATCATCAAGTCTATCAAGAGCAAACCACTCTTCCATTTCATCGATTTGGAGATCAAGGAGTACTGGGATTATCTTGTTTGGTACGATGAGTACAACTATGGAGGCAAAGCCACCACAGAGGTTGTCGATGCTGAAGAGCAGAACCTTGAGACAATTATGAACTGGCAGATGGCGACATTCTTGCCAGAACAGGTCCGGCCGACGTTCCAAGACTGGGTGATTGAGTTCATTCAACTTATGCACCAGCTCAAGAGACCTCACAATGGCGACCCCGATGCCACACCCCGCCTCACACAGTTACCAAGCAAGGGCCTAGAAGAGCATGAAGGCCAGATCATCTTGGGCAAGGCGTTCGAGAAGCCTTTGAAGAAGGACATCCTCGGTCTTCTCAACAGGCGGAAGCGCGAGATGCTCCGGCCTGAGCTCGCTGGAGATTGGGATTTCCCCGAGCTTCCTGGCTCTCACCTCAACTCACGCGACCCAGTTCTCGAGCTTGTCAAATCACTCATGCAAGTACTCGGCCTTGACAAGAACATCACTTTGGAAGCTCGTCTTCTTCGAAAGGAACTCCTAGCTCTATTTGAAGTACGCGAGTTCTCGAAGGAGGGCACATTCACCAACCCATCAGAGAGTCTACGACTTCCTCAGGTGTCTTGTGATAGCTGTACCATGATGCGAGACCTAGACTTGTGCAAAGACGAGGATCTGTTCGGCGAAGGTGCATCATGGCGTTGTAACTTCTGCGGAACCGAGTTCGACCGTGTCGCCTTAGAAGAGCGCTTGTTGGGTATAGTAGAGAGTTGGATCGTTGAATGGACAACACAGGATCTTAAGTGTGTCCGTTGTGGTGCATTGAAATCCAATGACTTTATGGAACACTGTACATGCAGTGGAGAGTGGAAGGAGATAGTATCACGACAGGATGTGAGCAAAAGGCTTGGAGTTATGAAGAAGGTTGCTGGGTTTTATGAGCTCAGGATGCTTACTGATGTAGTAGAAGGCTTACATGGGGGTTTGTAAAGGAGTTTAGAGCTTATGCATGGAATACGGAGTTGATCAGGTATCAAAGGAATTGCAATGGACACAGATATAGATACATTTGTTTAATAGAATAATGATCTCAAGAATTATATCATCAAATCTTTGGCTCGTATTCGGCAATAGTGAGTACCTTTGCCATCTATTGTGGTGGGTTGCCTTAAGACGTATGAGAGGGGTTAGGCGGATTCGAAGAGGCCTCACTGCAAAAAGGCGAAGACTGAGAGCTGGAAAAGTCGTGCATTACAGCGCTTACCTGTTTCACTTCAAGTGTCTTTTTGCTTTGCAGACGATAAAAGCCCGATATCTGTATCATTGCCTACCTCATTAGCTGTCAATTGCTGTATGTTAGATCTAGATAGCTCTTTCCTGTGTAAGTGACCGTAAGGCTGATTCGAGGAAGGTACAACGACACTAACCTCCTACCCTACCTGCATGGGATACTCCACTGTATCGTAATGTGTAAGACGGAAGGCAGGTACCGTCCTGTAGTTACGATCCTAGGAAAATGGTTCGCCCATGCAGAGGCCGCCGGCTAAATCACCCACAAGGCAACTTGACTACACTCGAACTTGTGACCAAAAGAAGGAAGGCCCCCCAATCTCACCTTCCCCTTATAACCCCTCAAAGCTATTTATTTGCATTTTCCCCTCGACTGTTGCCTTAACAAAGCCACTCAGCATATTCGGTCCCATTTCTTATTAATTTCAAGCCCGTTCAATTAAAAAATGGATCAATTCAGACGTAAAGACCGGCGCGGGGCCGTCTATGTCCAACACAATAGCTTCGGCCCCACAGCCCGGCGCCGGCTTCTACCAGCAACAGCCACGGCTCCGAATACACCGGTTGCAGATTTCTCGCCAATGCCCAAGGTTGAGGCCTCATTTGATCTTTATGCTTTGGGATTGGACCCTCAGCCAATGTCATTTATGCATCCTGAGTTCAATAGCGACTACTATTGCCCTGCATCTCTTGTTAAATTAGACCCAGACTCCGGCTTCAACTTAAGCGAAGGACTCGAAAATCGAGACATTAGTACAATTTCTAGTATAAGCACCGATACCTCCCCTTCTGAAGGTTCCATGTTATCCTCTGTTTCAACTGATGGCGACGCATATACCGTTTTGAGGGATCGAGCTCATTCAAGAGGCCCCAGTCCATTGAGCAGAGGCGGGCGAACTGCCGGGCCTGATAACCCGCCGCCTTCTTTTGTTTGCCTGGGGCCTCAGTGTCAGCTAGCTTTCTCGTCAGAAAAAGATCTCAACTCTCACGTCAAGTCATCTCATACTCATATATGCAACTGGGCCGGTTGTGATCAGCCTAGTTTCTCCACCAGAGACGGTCTCATCTACCACGTCAAGGTCCAACACCTCGTCATTTGCCCATCCCCTGGATGCACGGAGACTTTCTTTCAAAGCATCAATATTCTTAAGTCACATATTTCCATGGCTCATCCCGAGGTTGGGAAGGATGATGCAAAGGAATGGAAGCTTCCGGCTAAAGCCAACATGGACGTGGTGGAAGCCTGGAGGAACTCTTCAAGCAACCCATGCGAAACTACACCATCACGGAAACGAAAGTATAGTAGCCCTGACGAAGAGATGGCCATGGGGTTGTGGAAAGCGAAACGCCAATGTCAGGATCGACTCCACAATGTCGTCGAGAAGCGAGCTAGAAAGAATGCTGGTGAGTATCTTGAATCTCTTATACCTGGCATATCGCAGCGTTTCAAATACCTCGAATGAACACTCTTTGCGAATATCAGCAAGTTAACGATGCAAAGGTACCCCGCGAAGTGTCGAGAGCCCTACAGACCTTATCCGAGGACGAGCTTCACAACGTATAGAAACGACGAGTTTCCCGCTGGTCTTCGAACACTCTATTCTTCCTTTCTTGACACAATATCTACCCATCTGGGTCGGTCCTCGCTATGTGGTGACAGTTACCCGAGGCAAATCACCACAAGCTAAGAGGATCTGTATCATGGCTCCAAAGCAGATCTCCCGCGCCCGCAAGGTTCTGATCTTTACCCATGTCAAAGACCTGATTCCCCGCAACTTTTCAACACTTGTTAGCCTTGCTTTCGCGCAAGGAGAAGTAAAGAGAACCGTAACCTGGGCTCGGGGTCTGGGCAGAGACCACAAAGACGATATCTGCTCAGCCCGAAATCCATATTTCTTCCGCGATCCTTGTATGGGAGACAGCATTGGCGTGACAGGCAATGGTGCGTTTGAAGATAGCACGGCGACACTTGGCCCTTGTGTTACTGTAGGAGGTGGGAGTTACTGGCTGGGCAACTTTCATCCTTTCTTGGAGGCATACCAGCAGCTTGGTCAAGAGGCACAGATCGAGCATCCTTCCTCTCAAGATCGCAAACGGTGTGTGGACGAGGGCCACGATGCCATGGCCCAAGAGAAAAGTTTCAAGCTGGGCAGACTTGAGGTAACATCAGGTCTAAACCTCCAGACAACAAGGATCTCGCATGATCCTTACTGGGATGAGTGCGATATGGACAAGCCGCTCGTTGTAACAGACTGGGCTCTCATCGGCTCTCGTTCTTCACAGGCGAACATTCTCCGGCGGTTCCCTTCGGAAACTCAACCACCAACCCAAGAGCCTATCGTCGCCACCACAACAGCTATTACACCTGGGGCCGACGTCCTGTCCAGTGGACGAACTTCTGGATACCAACGAGGCCAGATCTGCGAGATCCCCGCGTACGTCTCGGGAGACGAGAACCAAACATCCAAGGCCACTAGAGAATGGTTTATCGAAGAGCCTTGGTCACAGGACGATGAGGATGCATGGATCCGCGGTGGAATTGGTGTCAATGGCGATAGTGGCGCAGGTGTTGTAGACGCCAACACCTATGGTCTAATCGGCCAAGTCTGGGGACGCAATGCTTACTGGGGCCCGGGGCAGCGTGTCACCTACTTCACTCCCATTTCGGATATATTCGACGACATTCAGGAGAAGTGTGGGCAGCAAACACGTCCCCAGCTTCCGCAGTATCGTGACGAGGCGAATTGCTTTTCTTTACACCCATCCTGTCGACAGTGCTTTGATCTACGAGCATACCTCAACAGCAGCAGAAGAAGTTCACGAATGTCGCTTCAAAGCATGTTAATGGGCATAAGTGACAGCGACCAGGACCTCACCTCAATCGAGGCTGTTTCAGAACTAGCTACACCAAGGGATTACCCTCGCTATTCGGGTATCGAAGAGACAATTGCTTCTCTTCATGGTATAACCTCGCCTGCAGGACCGTTTGGTTATCCCGGTACTCCTATGATCGCCGATATGAAGAGTCCCTATGCAACTGAGTTAGATGCAGGGGATCTATACGAGACAAATACCAACGAGCCTGCTCAGCCTCGGAAGCGAAAATCAAGTTTCGCCATTGGGCCTGGGTCAGAAAGCTGGAAGAGGCAGAGAACTTATGGTTAAAATCAGCCAGCAAAGCCTCCTCTTGCCATCTTTTTAGCTCGAGCGTCGCGGCGGTTATGATTCGCCCGAGATCCTTTGTTCGCCTCCTTGTTCTTCCTGGCACTTTCTGTCTCCTTCTCGCCTGTCGGTCCTGCGACATTGCCTCCTCTTCCGCGACCACGTCCTCGGCCGCGGCCACGACCGCCTCCTCTTCCACCTCTGGATGACCCACCATCAGGATCACTTCCTTCTTCTCCTGATCCGGCTGGAGAGGCTCGCCAGGACGTACGCTCCAATTGCGCCTGCTGTCCACTGAAGGCGTACTTTGCTTCCAGTCGCCGCTTCTGCTGCGGGTTTCTGACGAGTATGAGAGCCCAACCCTCGATTGCTTCATCGGTCATGCCGGTCTCCTGTCTCAACTTGGCTCGCGGACTGCCACGTCTTGTTGCAGCGTCTCGGTCGAACAGCTTGGAGTCCATCTGGTAGGCACGGAAGAGTGCCTCCTCGTTACCATCACTCGCCGCATCGGCTTCCTGGTTGGATGCGTCGACAGTACCACCAACATCATCAGCATCGTAGGTATCGTCACGTTCGTCGTCATCTGAATCGAATGCCGCCAGGGCAGAGAGGATAGCCGATTTGTTCGGGGCGTTTTCTTTGTCCTTGAGCAACTCATCGGCACTTTTCCCGGGCTTCTTCCCGAATGAAACCTTTGAAACATCCATCGCAAGGCGGTCGAAATCATCATCGTCAAAGACATTATGCCGCGTAGGCACTTGTGGTGGAGTAGAGCGTGGTGCAAGATCCGTGTGTTTATCTTCTGGGTGTGTTGACCTGCTCGTGGTTAGCTGAGAATCAATCTGATGATGTAGTATATCGTACAATGCTTCGCTACGGTCAGCGTTGGCCAAGTGAGGCGGTAATTCCGCAGTTAGCAAGTTCATAACGACTTGCTCCGCATCCTCTCCATATTCATCAAGACATTTGGATATAAACGCAGATCCAAGGTGAGGGAACACATCCTGGACCTGCGTGATGTGACTCATTCGGTGAACGTGAATATCAGCATCCACTTCTTGCTGTGACTCCTTTCCTTTTCCTTTGTCAACTTTCCGTCTCACCAACCGTTTAGGGCGAACCATCGCCCCCTTTCTATAGGCCTCGAGTGCTGTGATTCGCTTCTTGAAATTGTCCGTTGCTACTCCAGAGTCCTCAGCTCTTCGCAGTAGAATTTTTAGTAGAGGTGTATTGGTGATAAGTTCAGGGACGAGAGAATCGTTGACATTGAGAGGGCCGACCTTGTGGGCATCAGCCGCTTCCTTGAGAGCATAGAGCTGATCGCTCAGCATAGACCACTTGGCCGGCTCAATGTCTATTAGTCCAATAAGGCATAGATAAGTGGTTGTCAAGATGACTTTTCGTAGAGGTGGGTTCATGACGCGAAAGCACACAATAAGACCGTCAAGGAAATCAGAGCCAGCGAGAAATAATGTGCAGGCATCTGGTGAGGCATGTAGAAGATAGTTTAGCCGTATCAGGCGAGCCTCAACCGCCTTCAAATCTCCTTTAATGCCGGCCTCCAGCTGAGGGATAAGCTGCTTCTTCAGTCCGGTAAGACTCGCCTCTATCTCGCTTGCATGTTGTTGGAAGAGCTTTGCAATAAGAGGTGCTGTAGCTTTCCGAGGAAATATTCTCGCGACATTTGCCAAGAATGCATAGTCGAAGAGTTGTGAAGGCGGAGACACAGAAAAGACTCGTGAAATAAGTTGAAAAACAGCTTTGGGTAGTGTTGTTGAGTGAGATTCTAGGATTGTGAAGCCTGCCTCTGCTGTCTCTTCCGCAAACGAGGACAGAAATGTTGCAACAGAATCATCACGCGCTAAACGATCACTATCGAAGCGCGACAAAGTTTCCTTAAGATCCTTTTCGGGAAGTGCAACAAGTGCGCGGCAGATTGATGTCCAGGCTTGAAGAAGTGAGTTCCATTCGCTGGCGGAGAGATGTTGTCGCCATGATGGCGGGGGGAAGGGTGCGAGTGGTGGTAAAGATGCCATCTTTACTGAGAGAAATCGATGTCGACCTTTGTGTGCGGCAAGAAAAGAGGGTTGTTTTATGAGACTTCGGTCAAGGAAGAGCTGATTTTTATATAGTGTCGCTCATTAACACCATAAGAATTGTATCGTGGCTCAAGTGTCTGCATCGCCGGATGATTCATCAGAAAGTGGATTCTCACTGCCTGCAAGCTGATGGATGAAGTCAACATGAAGAAGGTACAAAGAAGAGAATTTGACCAATCAGAGTAACTGTTTGTGAAACACTAAACCGTAAGTGGGTTGGGGTACTCAAGGCAAGAGCTGCCCTGGTTGCTAGTGCCGCACATCAACATCAAGCTATTAATGGAAGCCATAGATGATCTCACTTGAATCCACCTGCCTTATCTTGATAATTAATAGTTGGGGTTGGGAAGAAGGTAAGGTTTGTAGTAAAGTGGAAGACTGCCTAATCAAAAAAGATGAATAGGCTGAGCATACCAAGACAAATAGAACATATCACCAAAGGTAACAAAAGCCTCTATTTCTAGATTGCTTGACCGAACGCACGAATCCTCATGAACCCTTCTTGAAGAACATGGTTTAATTTCTAATCCTATACAATAACCATTTCTGTTCGGACACAACGCCAATCGATGCTCAGAGTACAGAACCTCTTGAATAATCCAACGCCTTTCCGCATTCCAACTCTTCTTTCCTCCGTCTCTCCCATATATAACACGCCCTGTGAAGCGATTCCTGGCGTCACGATGTAGTATCTTAAAAATCCCACAAGGTACATTCCCTTGGTGGGGGTAACTCGGGCATGAGCCCATCCGCAAAGGTACCTGTTTGTGCGAACGCCATCCACTGGGCCTTGGATTTGTCGTCGTACTTCTCAGGAGGTAACTCGGTGTCCGCTGAGTATCCTGGAGGTCCGTTGGGAAACCAGATTCGCCGCCAGGTTCCATCAAAATCTTTAATACCAGGCAAGCCTTCCTTGTAAGTAACGGGTTTGCCTTTAAACATAGAGAGCTGTCCGTCCATTCCCTTGGAGCTGTAACTTTCGACTGGCGGGTGCTGTTTGCTGCTTCCAGGTGGGTATGGGCTCCCCGCTGTAGCGGTTGCTGCGGTTGCTACCGACGTTTGCTGCGACGCAAATGGGTTTGAAGAAGCTGAATTGGCGGTCGCGGTGTTCGTAGGTTGACCAAAGGGGCTTGCTGCTGGTTGAGAAGGTTGACCGAATGGGTTGCTGGCTTGCGACTGGTTGTTTTGTGATGCAAACCCATTGGCCTGAGGTTGTGAGGGTTGGCCAAAAGGATTGTTCGCTGCTTGGTTAGTGGTGTTTGTGGAAGCGAACGGGTTAGACGCCGCTGGCGACGGGGCACTCGATGGCTGTCCAAAAGGTGAAGCTCCTTGCGCAGGCTGAGACGGCTTTCCGAACGGGTTGGCTGCTGCATTGTTTTGATTATTGTTGTTTGAGCCGAATGGGTTAGCGCTTTGGTTTGCAGCGGTACTGGGAGCACCGAAGGGGCTCGCTGAAGCATTGTTATTATTCGCTGCAGCTCCGAAGGGACTGGCGGTGTTGTTTGTTGTACTGGGAGCTCCAAAAGGACTTGGCTTTGCACCAAGTTGGCTTGCCTGTCCAAAAGCACTGCCTCCTGCCCCAAGTTGTGAGGGCTGCCCGAACGCACTGCCCTGTGAGTTAGGTTGCGAGGGTTGCCCAAAAGCGCTACCCCCAGAATTCGGTTGTGAAGGTTGGCCGAAAACACTACCTCCAGCGTTAGGCTGGGAGGGCTGTCCGAAAGCTGGTGTCCCGAACGCGCTGGGCTGCGAACCCAATGCTGAAGGCTGTCCAAAGGCAGAGGCCGGTTGAGAAGGTTGACCAAAAGCCGAGGGTTGACTAGGCTGTCCGAACGCAGATCCAGTTTGTCCTAGTTGTGAAGGTTGACCAAACGCCGATGGTTGTGAGGGCTGGCCAAAAGCTGAGCCTCCCTGCGCTGGCTGTGACGGTTGCCCAAACGCAGGAGCTCCAAACGCGCTCGGTTTCGCGCCGAGAGCTGAGGGCTGACCAAAAGCACTTGCACCTGTTGATGCGCCACCACCAAAGGGAGATGCGGTATTGTTGTTGTTCGATCCGAAGGGGTTTGATTGAGCTGGAGTCTCGGCAATTGTCGATTTGGGTCGCTTTCCAACAAGAAATTCTCCGAAGGGAGCTCCTTGTGTTCCTTCTCTGCAGATATCGTGGCGGTTGGGATGATTATTTTCGGCGCTGACTATGAATTCCACAGCTCCCTTAACATCGCGGAGGGCGGTTTGCATTTGCTGCTGCGCGTTCGCGTATAGTTCTTGTGCTTCATTCAGCTACAGTCGCATTGCGGGTTAGCTTCGGTACGTCCCGTACAAGAGACAGATTGACTGGATGCTCACAGATTGTTGTTCGTTTCCTGAAGCCTTGCCCATCATAAAGTGTAGTCGCAGCTCTTCAAAACTTTGCTCACGGGGAAATCCTCCAAAGAGCTGTCCAGGAGCATCTCGCCCTGGCGCATAGGCTGAGAGAATCCATTGCGGTACCTCGCTCGTCAAATCCTTTTCGATTGTATCGGCGTTGATACTATATTTCTCTGTTGGGCTGTTAATTCGTGTCCTTTTCGTCAAGGTCGGAGGTCATTCGCACCAGCTGGGTTTTGGTTATTGCCTCCTAGAGCTCCGAAGCGGTTTGAAGATTGGTTTGAATTGTTCGGGTTTACGTGATCGAATCGGCAGCGATCTGTAGACAAGTTAGCATGGTTAATACGGATAGATTCACACTCATGGGAGATTGAGACGCACTGCCAAACTTGCAGTTTCCTTGCTGGAAGAATTTACAGATCGTCATCTTGGACGGATGATTCTGAAGGTAGGATTAATTATCTTTGGTTCGAAACTTTGACACTATCAGCCAAAGTCGCCGTATCGGGAGCTACCTCATGACGAGGATGAGGTTCCAACGCCAATGGCAATGTCTTGGCTGGAATTTGAGAAGATGGTCTTAGAAGATGTTGAAAAGATTGATTAATGAAAGTGTGAAGGAAAGAAAGCTTAGGCTTCTATCAGCCTTTCCCAGCCTCGCTGGAGCCGTTGGGTTTTTGCGAACGCGGTATGCTCAAGATTACAGTGGGGCTCAATGCGCTAAAGCTCTGTCCCTGAATCACGGGCATGGAGCTGCAGCTTAAGTATTGTTCTTTCTTTTGAATAGATAGTCCAATTAAACAGCAACACAAGAGATGATAATCACTAATTAATCAAGCAGTGATCACATCTGCAGCATTTGTTTTCAAATTTGTTTGATTCATTTTTATATATAAATAGTCATTTCGTCATAAGGTTTGTCCTGATCTGTACCTATTTTGGACAGACTCAAACCATTACTTTGCCATGTTCACGATGTCGCTATATACAAATTGACACAAAACCCCTTTTCTTCTCTATTCATACTCAGGATGAGACATGAGCAGCCTTTCGGAACTCGACCATAGGTCCGTTCTTGGCACTGGTGAAAATATCACGAAGCTGCATCTCACCAGGTCGGTGTCGACCCCATTCATTGTTGGGGTGACCCTCAGCAGGATCAACGATGCCGACGGCCTTGCGCATATCATAGAGATACATGGTGCGGGCGAGAGTGTTGGTCATCTCAACGTATGCAAGACCCTTGCCGATGCAGCCACGGGGTCCAATGCTGAAGGGGCAGAATGCGCTGGCAGCCAGAGAAACCTCCTCTTCAGTTGTCTTTCGGCCGGTGAGGGGGTTGAGGGCACCAGCGATCCATCGCTCGGGCACGTACTCATAGGGAGAGGGGTAGTAGGACTCGTTGTGGTGGATGGTATAATGGGGAACGCCGACGACTGTGCCCTCAGGGATGGCACGGCCTTCGATGGTCATGCCGCCAGAGAGAACCTCACGGGGGACGATACCACCGACTGATGGGGACATTCGCATGGCTTCGTCGATACAGGCGCGGAGGTAGGTACAAGATGCGAGGGTAGCGCCCTGGCAGATCTCCTCAACATCGTTGAACTTGCTTCGGATTTCTTCGTTGACTCTCTCGAGAGCACGGGGGCATCGGACGAGGTAGAAGAGGGTGGCGGCCATAGCAGTAGAAGTGGTATCGGATCCAGCAATGATACTCCCGAAGCTATTAGTTGGATTTTCTATTGCCGGCGTATATCACTTACAGAAGGTTGGACTCGGACCAAAGCTCAGGAGTGGTGAAACCCTGACCAGTTTCGGGATCACGAGCCTTGAGGAGGTAGTAGAAGAAGTCGCGACGGTCAGTCTCCTCGCCGAGCTTGGTGCGCTCAGTGAGTTGACTCTTGCTGTATGCCATATAACGAGCACGACCAGCAGCCAGTCCGGGGAAGAGGAATCTGTCCAAGCTCAGCTTGTTGACGATAGACATGGTTCCACACTATCACCAGTCAGCTTCGGGTTTCACGTCATTCTCTATGATGCACTTACAAGAAGGTGGCGCGTGGTGGCGGCTTCAACAAGGCCCAGGGCGAAACGGTTGGTTGGGCTTTCAAGCATGTGGAAAGCCTTACCAAAGCACAAATCACCAAGAATATCCATAGCAAGGTAGTTGCACCAGTCGCTCATCTTGCGAGGCTGGGTCCAGCCCTTGTTGTCAGGAGAGCCATCTGCCATGCCAATCTGCTCGCAGAAAGTGCGGATGTTACCAAGGATGTATCGCTGCATCTCCTTCATGGCACTCTCGGAGAAAGCTTGAGACATGACACGGCGCTTGCGGGCGTGGACTTCCTTGTCGCGGGAGTTGTGGGTGTTGGCAGTGGGATGGACAAAGGCATCGTAGAACTCGGCCTTTCTGACGTTTGAGCGGAAGCCGTAGATCTCCTTGAGGGCCTTGTTGGAGTTGAAGGTGATCGAGTTGGGGCCGAAACGAATGACGGGACCGTACTTTTGGTGCATGCGCCAGAACTCGAGCTGTCTGTCACCCTTCCAGGCGTGGTAGAGCTGGTAGCCATCTGTGATCTTGGCGAGGAAAGGACCTGGGTACTTGGCCAGAGGGTGGAACCAGACTCTGTAGACGACAATAGCGACACCCTGAATATATTAGTCTGAGGGTAAAGTATAAGCTGTAGAAGACTTCACTTACATAGAATACAGCTCCTCCTGCCAACAACCCCAGGTAGGCTAATAAGTGTGATGTATTGAACGACATCTTGTCTGTCTCACTCATACACAAGAGAGTCTTGGGAATGGATAGAGAAGAATAGTAGACAATAGTAACAAGAGAAGCGGAAGCCCCGGGGAGTTAAATAGTCTTATCAGTAAACAAACCAAGCTGCAAGCTGCCCCCATGACCACCCTCTTCTCTTGTCTCTTCGTATCGTCTAGCTCATCATGCCCACTTCTCTCACAATCTTTTCCCATTGACTCCATGACATGGCCATGGCTGACGCTCTTAATCGGCTGGCGGCGGCACACAAAGCTTGTCAATATTCACAAACTTGTTGCAAGGGTGGAGGGGGGCGTGTAACTGTTACTCGAGTTCTCTCTGTACGGCTAAGTTCGGATTGCAAATAGCGGAACTGCTTTTGGATGGATCGCGGAGAATTGTGAGATTGCGGGGGAGATTTACAAGTCCAGGCTCTGTGGGGTTCCTGGAATTGGGGAATTGTTATGACTTCAAGGCTTCAAGCCCATGCTAGTCAATTCTAACCATCTTTTTCTTAGCTCCTTTCCTGGTATCTCTCCAATTCAACCTCGGAGTTTTACTACAGTCCAAATTATCTCTACTATCGTGAGAAATAGTTGTCCGTCCCAATTGTAAATAGCAGTATAAAACTATCTGATTCCCTCCAGATCTAAGTGATACCTCACAACATTCAACGCCCGCTGGCTTACGACAACAATGCTAAAACCGTCACCGTTAGCCCAGCCTCGATGATACATGATACATAGAAAAAGAGGTCACCTGCTCAATTTCTGACTTTCCTCTTTAAAGCACAGTAAGACGCCAATCGATCCTCCAGCTCAAGCCAAGTCAACGTCTACATGCCGTCATTTCTATCCAGACAATATGTATATCAACAACCATTGTCCTCAGGCTTTGTTCTCCAACAACTCGGCACGTTATATCAAGATCGGCATGGTTTCGGGCCATGGCTCAACAAACGGCACATGACCCATACTGCGGAATCAGTAACATCCTTCAGATTTTTCTTTTCTCTTGGTAATGCAGCAGGGGGGCACAAGCTTGTCTTCCTTGCTCGGCTGCATCATGTCCGATGATGACCGCGGCGTTGTGGATATTCGGAGTCCCGTGAGTGGAGACGGAATTCTATGACTCGGAGTGGGCACGGAAAACTGCGACATACATGCCTAATTCAACCTTGACCACGGTTCTTTTGACATAACAACATTGGCAGGAATGGATACGATAGGGTAATAATTTCTTTGTAGCTTGTTGGTCAGCCGCTGACCAAGTTCTAGGGCAAGTCTAGATCAAGTTCATGTGATGCTCATTGCGACTCTATTATCTATTGTGCAAGGTCTTAGGATCTGTGCTCAATTGGAAGATACAGTCTGCAGCTATGAAGCAAACATATACGAACAATATATAACCCAGAAGCCACACACCAAAGCCACCTAGGTACTACTCATGCAGGTGAGATATCACATAGTGTAGTATAATCGATAAGGACTGCATTCTTCGTCTAACTGACAGAGCACGATTCACCCTCTTTTGCATATCCCTTACCCTACATCTGCCCGCTAATCTCACCTGGCCTTTAACAGCAGCTTCTCCAGATCACCACACAACTGACATACATATATGAAACGAGGTTATATATTGTACGCACTAACATTAAGCTCATAGACTTCGCCACCGTACATTATTCATTACCCAAAAAACTGTCCGACCCATTAACTCCCTCGAGGTATCAAGTATTCCAATAGCATACAACATTGACGACAAACCAGTGTCGCGTCGCCCACACCCTTCAACCACAACTTACTTAATTAAAATACCTTGGCTCATTGAACACATGGTATCTGTGCTGTCGCACACCTTGACCCCGGAACATAGCAGGGAACCTCCATCCTTCAGGTACATCCTTCTCTTGGACTCGACGATTGCGCTCCTTGTCCGATTGGGCTTCGAGCTTAGCAATCTCCTCCTTTGACTCGGGGATCTTGAACTTGGCGACCTGGAGCTCAGTATCTGTGATCGAGCTGCGACTGACACGGGCATATCCTACACGCTTGAGGCGCTTGAAAAGGATGTATTCACACCATCGATCCCAGTCTGAGGGATCCACGTCTTTCATACCCGAAGTTTCGCTTACGTAGGTGTTGTAATTGCCCTTCTTTGGTTTTGTCACCAGGTAACTAAGCAAGAATGCTGGTCGAGGAGTTGAGCCCATGAGCTCGGCGAGATACAGAGATTGCAGTCGTCGATCCTCAGGATCTTCTTCCTGTCCGGAGTGGAAGACAAAAACATCCACAAGCTGGCCGTAGACATCTAGTGTAGCATGAATGGCAGGAGCCAGCTCACCGACAGGGCTAGGTAGAAGATGATGTGTCGAGTTCAAGATAGGAAATTTGGACAGCAAAGCGGCACCCCAGGTGTGCTTGTTGGGGCCAGGACCGTAGTCAACGTACATGCCAAGATCCTCAGCAAGAAATTGTGTAGCGTCACGGTTACCCATGATAATACGCTGATTATCTGATTCGAGAAGTCCGATTACATCGATCTCTAATTCCTTGATGAGATCTCGCATGCGATACTCTGATGCCCACATATCGTTGTCAAACGAGAAGTGGATCGTCCAGATACCAGCAGTGAGAATGCGGTCCTCACCGTGATACGGCTGATGGTTGTTGGCGGGGAAGCGCTGGAAGGCCGCGATGAGGAACAGGATGTTGATTAAGATGGTCGAGACTCCGAAATACTTTCTTCGCTGAGTGGGCAGAGATCGCTTTGGAGTTTGTCGCTGGGGGCCGGCACTATTAATGCCGTATACACCAGCACCAATACAGGACATCATTGTATACATGACCCAGTCGGTGCGCTCACGGACAAGGTGGCCTCCTGGAACAAAAGCATAGGCCACAACCCATACGTGGAAGAGAACCAAGAAGTTATAGATAAGGAATCCGGTGCCAAAGGTCGTCGCGGGGTTGGTCTTGGCTCCGTGAACAAGAATAGGGACCGAGTATGCCATCAAGTAAGTAGCAAGGGTGAGGGCGCCATAGTAACCAGACCAGTGACTGAAAAATGTCAGAAACATGGCTCCTGCGGTACCAGCGATATAGGCACCCCAGCTGCTCGCAACCCTAGGTTGCCATACTCCAGCGAAGAGACCCAGTGACATGACAAGAACAGTGAGCCAACCATGGGTAGAGAAGTAGGGGCCGCGAATAGGATATCCTTCCCATCCCCAGAGGATCATGGTACTAGTGTCGGACAGTAGCGAGTGGAGGCCAAAGAACAACCCCGCAAGGCCAAGCGAGGCAAGGAAGCTGGAGCTTGTTCTAGCAGGGTTGGTGACCAGACCAGCAGCAAGAGGTGTTCTTCGAGTGAAGCGAAGGGCGGCTAGAAAACCGAGGACAAGGCCGGTGTTGTTCCAGCCACCATTCGCGGCATGCATAATAGGCCAGATAGGGTTATTCGTCCACCATGCGAATTTGGCTGTTGACGAAAGGATGAGACCAATCATCCAACCAAGAATCTTAGACTCGAGACGTCCCTCATGCACGGATTCCGCAAACAGACTTCCAGCCCAGCCCAAGCATGACATGAAAACACCAAAACCAACGGTGAAAAGTCGCATGCTGGGTTCTTCGACTAGGTAGGCTGCAATGCCTGATAGAGAGAGGAGGTGTACAACACGCAGGTTGTTCACTATCAGAGATCGTGCCGAGCGATTCGCAAGAATGAAAGGCGAAATAGTTGTCATAACTGCAACTTCGTATCCGGAAATGCCCATGTACCAGAGTGGGAAATCTATAAGATGTTAGAACCACATATCCTATTCTCTATGGTTTGAGATGACTTACACCACACCACAAGGCCCAGACTAGTCAGGATAGTCCAGAAAACGTACTATAGAAAGTCAATGTTTGGTTTCTTCCCATCATGCATGAATGTTGCGTTAACTCACCCCATGGTAAATTTCAGCGGCAATATCAAGTGCCTCGGACCAGCTGAAATGAACAGTAAAAACGCCTCCGGTTGCGGTCTCCTTTCTAAAGACTTATATCAATAACTGTAAGCCGTCTCCTCGATAATCCAGAACTTACTCCTTTTCTAAGACGGCAGATGGGACTGATGAGAGATTCTCACTGCGAAAGACTTAGACAATGACCTCAAAACGTGTCTATTGGACAAAAGGCTGTTCTGACAGCCAAAGACTATCTGGGAAGCCATCAGACGTACCCCTTGCTCGCACCCTTAACATCTCTAACCTCAATATCGAAGGTACTGAAATCGAGGGCAGTTACAGCGTCGAATGCTACATCGAAAATAATCAAGGACCACTCGAAAAAGGCGTAGGTAGTGTAGGCTGATTGGCATGGTTTGTTAGTGGGCTGTATGAGCACGGGCGTTTAATCGGCTAATAAGCGATATCTTACCTCCAGCGACTCGATGAACCTTGTGCTGAATGAAGAAGTAAATCAATGGCACAAGGGTACCGAAGAAAGCCGAGGCCAGGTACTTTCGGTATTTAATGGCCTGCGGATTGGCGGGGCTAAGTGCGATACAGCCAGTCGTCCACGGAAGCGTCGCAACAATGTATGAAATCATTAGGATATCGTGCCAATCGTGGTCATCTGTAGATGTAATGTATGTCCAACCGCCGCAGGTAAGTGTTCGCACGAGTCCCATAATGGCGACAAATGCAGGCAGCTTCTGGCCCGGCTTGCGCGTAAGAAGATACCATAAGCCGACGAGAGCGAATCGAGGACCTATTCCCTGTCAGCATGAAGAGATTACTGTACAATTGAGTCGATTGTTGTGTACCGGATGTGATGGCGATAAAAATCATGAAAAAAGATCGCTCAGGGTATCGATCGCCGATTGTCGCGGACACCGAGGGAAACCATTCTTGCGGATAACCGTAGAACTCGTTCTTCACGATCTTGTGATAGTGAAGGTAGAGACCGATAATCAATGCGCTGAAGAAAGCAGCTATAACAACACACATTAGCTTCTCGATCAAAGATCATGGAGTTCCGAAACGAATGCGCATATAACCACGCAACAACAAATAAGAAAGCAACCAACGTACTGTACGCGACGATTGTGTGCGCCCAACTGACCAAGCTTCCGTTGAAGCTCAGCACGACGCCGGTGTCTTTGTCCTTGTATTTCGAAGCCATTTTGTATGAGAAAACAACTCAACAAACACTCAAGAATCCCATCCGGACCTTCCGGGAACCAAAGAGTAGAGATTTCAGAACGAGCGACGATAATAAATAGGCATGAGAATGGTGAGATGCCCTCTTGGCGAACATAAACAGCCCTCGGACCTTTGACGTTACCTCCACCGCGACGTAATACCTTGGACTGGTAATTAATACGAAGTGGAGCCACTACAGGGCAAAAGTGGCAGGGGCCATGGGGGGTTGTTTTCGGAAATCGGATTTTGACAATGGCCCGCGCGCCTTCCCGAGACGAATGAGAGGCAGGGGAGGGGAGCATAAACAAACGGCGTCACAACGCTTGCCTTTTTGGATCTGGACGCGCCAACCTGCACCTGCCAGTCATGGAAGGTCCAGACACGCGAGGCTGACACTGCCCCACTAAAAAAGTTATCGATCTGCCAGCCTTGTCCGCAAAAAAACTTCCATCAAGCGAGCTAGCACCTTTTCCAGACCATACCATACTCACCGATTTTGGTCGCAAACGTTCAAAATGTCTGGAGTCACCGATAAAGCGAGATTCTATCTCGAACGCGCTGTACCGCAATTGAGAGAGTGGGAGGAGAAGGGAATTTTCTCAAAGGTATGTCTTTTCCTAATCCTGCGAAAACATCATCAGCTAATCTTGTTGCTTTTCCAGGAGGAGATTCGCACTATTGTCCAGAAGCGCAACGACTACGAGCACAAAGTCCTTGCCCCTCGAAACAAACCCTCGGAATGGTCCTCATATGCGCAATGGGAGCAGTCCCTTGAGTCCCTGCGTACTAAACGCTGCAAGCGCCTCAAGATCCGACACCTCCAATCTGCTCAAGCCGGTCAAGGTCGCACATTAGCGATCTACGAACGAGGCGTCAACCGACACCCAGGAAGCAGTGCTCTTTGGCGGGAATATCTTTCATACATTTCAAGCATCAAGTCATCCAAGCGATGGCGCAGGACGATGACCAATGCTCTGCGCATGATGCCCACCGACCATACTCTCTGGATCGTGGCCGGCCGACGATCAGCTCAGAATGGCGACATGGCTGCCGCACGTGGATTCTTCATGAGAGGTTGCCGCTTCTGCACAACAAGCCCATCGCTTTGGATCGAGTATGCTCGCACGGAAATGGAGTGGCTTCAGAAGCTCGACAAGAGAAAGGAGACATCAAAGCCTGGTCACGATGTGCTCCGACCCGAACGTGAGGAAGATGGAGATGAGCTTCGTATTGATAGCGACGACGAAGAGGACGATGGTGATCTTCCTGAGCCATCGATTGCGCAGTCCAAGGCTATTGATAAGCAATCTGCGCAGCAGCTGAAGTCCAACCCCGCCATGGATGGTGCTATTCCTATGGCTATTTTCGATATCTCGAAGAAGCAGGGCTTCTTCAATGCCAACACTGCAGAGATGTTCTTCGAAGTTTTCGCCTCTTTCACAAAGCTCTCATCCCAGCCCAGAATATTGCAGCATGTTCTCGCTGTTTTGGACCAGGAGTACCCCAACCATCCCGCTACTTGCAATGTTCATATTCGCCAGCCTATTATGGGAGTCAGCCCCGAGACTGCAGAGTTCCCCAAGAACCTCAGGGAGGTACTGGCACGCTTGAACAAGTACATGGAGACTACAACGGACCGTGCGGAATTGAGGAAGAAGACTGTTGCATGGATTGACGAGTACCTGGCGTTGGTCACTTTGGATGAGGGTATTCGGGCAGTTCTGGAGCATACCAAGAAGAAGATGGAAGCGATCTAAAGCGCTAGGCGAGGAAAATAATCATAGAGCGAAATATCAAAACTTTTGTGTTGTTTCTATTGTAAATACTGCTGAAAGTATAATCATTTGTCTATTTGGAAAATGTTTACGGGTTCCGCATGATCATTCGTGGATTGAGGTTATTCACAATCCGCCCGCTTGCAATTGATTGCTAGTTAACATGGTCATGCTTGCTTTTCATGTTTATAGTTGCTTAAAATAAATCCCACACATGGGCAAGGCGATCATTGCGATATCGGAGCAGAAATCTACTCTGTAGACTCTCTGCGAAGTGATTTGAAGATGCATAATTAATGCCTATATATTCATTCAAGTTTAAGGCTACGACTACCTAGAAATACAGTAACTGGGGATCGTCGCGTGGTGGTTGCAAGCCCCGGCCCGATGTTAGGGTGACCCAGCGTTTTGGGATCATTCCGTCACGGACTTATCCTGTGGGGCTTGGAGTCTAGACAACCTTGGACAGCGTGATTAACAGCAATTATACGCTTGAAGAAAACGAAAGTAATTCACAGAGAGTGAAATGCCTCTACTTTATTCTTACGTAGTAGTATACACATCCATGTGAATATCATCCTACCCAAGCAGCCACCGGAAAATTGCATCGACCAACAGCTACAGCAACGGTGCCTGAAGAGGGTGCCATGCCACGCGATTGTTGGTCCCGCAAGCGACTGGAGCACTCTCTATGGCATCATGCATCATGTAACCTAGCGAAGGATGCATGGGGAAGCCAGAATGGCATCTGAGCCGTTCTATTTGCAGGCACATTTGTATCTCCTGACCGCAATAAGCTTCACCCAAGCTTCAGCGATCAAGATGCTTGATCAAACCCTGGATGCATCCTCCACTACTATTTGCTTATAAAGCAAGACTGACATGAGATTGTATGCCATATTACGGATACATACTTTTGATGTTAAGTAGGGTTCCATCCACTATCTGGGATGTGTATATCTGATTTCTGTATCCTCTGGGAGAGATTGGGTACAGTAACGAAAACGCATGCCTTTTGTTGAGTGAGAGCAAGGCGTTCCTGGGCAAACTTTCTTGGTTATGATTCAGAACAAGACAGAAGAGGCGTCAATGGCCCCAAGAAACTAGTTTCATGGATGAAAAAGCAACGCCATTTCGATTGAGATGGGCAGGAGAAGGCGTTTCTAAAGCGAGGGACCGAGACAGATCTGCAAGCATCATCTGGTTGGCCCATCCCTCTATTGATCACTCACCACCCTTTCATTGCTTTGCTGACCAGCCCAGAGCGCTGGCACAGAAGACTCACTCAACAGCACATCCTAATGAGGGAAATGCAGGCAATTTGAGTCACTAGCTTGTCCCTTTAAACTCTTGCCTTTGCCAGCAACTCGTAGCACAGCAAACCATTTGCCACTGACCCCGTTCTTAATTGATGTGGGGTGAGTTCACGACAGGGGAATTAAAGCACGGTAAGTTACATGGAGGGGAGAGGCGCGGTCAACGGACAGCCGGGAGAAGAAGAGGGGACTAGAGACGGATAGAAGAGAGATTAGAAGGGTGAAAAGAGGGGAAGGGAAGACTTTCAATCGATCCTGAGCCTGTAGTCTGCCACTATGTCGTGCCAGTGAGTAGGTTATGTCGACTTGTGGGATATCTAGACCAGCCAGTTTGAATTACAATCCATTCCTTGAGGAGTCAACGCCCAGCCAACAATCATGACCTACCAAACATACTTCAACGGCAATCAAACCATAATCGACAAGAGGGATAATGTTCATTGACTGTTTATTAGGGCCGTGGAACAAACAGACCCTGCCAAGTCAGTCACCCACCTCAAAGCGGCGCGTGGATAATCTGGAATCGTACAGTGCGCGACCCGGAGAGTGTGAGTGGGCGGTCGGATCGTGAGTAAGAAATGAGAGGATTTAAGGCTGGATCTGGAGACGAATTACCAAAGGATAATTAAAAGTAAACGAAGTAAATATTATAGAGTCGAGTGAGAAAGAACCTCGTAAACTGAAATGATTGATGAACAGGAGAAAGTAACATTTTAATCACAAGTTAGGCTCAACCCTGGAACCTTTGCTTGGTGGATGAAGAGCGGACACCTCTTGCGGTCGGTAGTGTAAAGTACAGCAGTGCAATCCATGAGATTGTCGATTATTTTCAAGGGTCCAAACGCGAACAAAAGAAACAAATACCAGAATGACGATCAATTAAAGGGACAAAACTGGAGCTCGAGCATTTCAGCGGAGAAATTTTCATTAACAAATTATCGGAGGTGAATTGCTGTAAGGAAAAGTGAATGAGGTTGCCAGCCCAGCCCAGGCCGTTGGCGGTACGGAGAAAAACGATGGAAGGCAAGGTACAGTTGACAAGGCAAGGCAAGGTGAGGTAAGGTACGGTATTTCACATAACTACCCCCCTTCCCCCGTTCCTTTCTGCTGCCCATTTCCCGCCTGTTTTCCCCTCTCAAACTCTTTTACCTCTTTTTCCTTTACTGTTTCATTCTGATTCTTTTCTCTTTCCATCTGTGTTGCTGTTGTGCGCACATTTGTCTTCTGAGCTGCTCACTTATACGGACGCGGAGCCATCTCCAAATCGTCGGGTGGTTTTTCAGGGCACCCCAAGCCTGCTGAGTTGGGTATTAGTGGGAGCCAGGGCAGTTCAATCGGCCTCACTCTCGACGCAACACTACTGAAAAATCAGTATCGTTCAGCAAAATGACCGACAAAAGATGAGATTTCATGACAGAAATGAGGGTGACGGCCCTCACCGGCTTCTCAAAGATAGCCCAGAACACAGCGACTTGAGACGGCGCTGGCTGTTCTGGTCATGACGACCTGCCTGACAAGGATCCATCCACTGGCATCCACTCGGGAAGCGCCAGTGGTGGGTGGACAGCCCGCATCAGGCGCCACCACAGACAATCCCCGGACTCAAAGCCGACAAGCTCTGCGCCTCTTTCGGTCAGAAACAAGAAAAAAGTACTCGACCCAATGGATTGACGAAATGCCGTGGGCAATGTCAGCTGTCTAATAGGAAAAACATTGCCCTGGAAGTGGCAGTGGTGCTGTTGCGAATGGAAGGGGTCTGGTTTGTCATGTTCCTGGCGCCAAATGGCCCGGCCCTTTCTTTGTATGGGTCATGGCACAGGGGCCGAAAGAACTGGACTTACGGGGCGTGTGAGTGCAGTCAGCGCCCGCGACTGATTATGGTCGAATTCGATCTGGATGAGACAGCGTCTGCACAAGTGTGCAGAGGCAAATGCCGGTCTTGAATGAACCGTTACATTGGGCATTCGTGGTGTCGAATCTGTGCGACACATCCCGCGTGCTCAGACAGAGAGTATCTGCAGTCCCGTCCCTTCCATTGAAACCATAGATGGATGTGGATATGGATGCGGATATACCGTTATACGTGCTGTGCTGAGCTTAGGCTGCTTCAACTTGGATGGCTGTGTCTCACTTGGGTCGTATTGCTTTAGCGAAACCACACGTTCTTTCCTTCGAGTCGCCAAGTTGGTACTGAGAAAGGCTGTATCATACTGTTTGGCCTCACTACCACTCAGTCTCGCGAGCGAATTCAGTTGCTCACCACGCCAAGCATCTGCTCTATACGTGATCAGATGCGATGGGATCGAGATCTTGCACACCAGTCTTGTCCGAGGCATGACTGCAGAACGGAAGAGAAGTTTCTTTGGCGTTTCGTGGGAGCTTCAACACGTCTTGAATACTTCATTTGACATGGGTATGAAATGACATTTTTGAAAACCCCCAATGATGTCCATGAAGCCATGGATCATGTTTCGGTCTGGTTCATTACCATCAATCGCTCGCGAGGCATTGGTTGTCACATGCGACATCAACAAGAATGCTAGCTTCCATATTTGGAAACAGGCATCTTGATAACAATGTCATGTCGTGCTTTCACCCCACTGTTAGTGACAAGGTGGCTTTACAGAGCCACCACTAACATCAGCTTGACGGAATCTACTTGTCTACTAACAGCAGCACGTAATTGGCTGCAGTCACAGGTCAGCTAGCGGACTCATCATTGACACTAATCCCAAAACAGCCAAGCAAGCGCGCCGCAGAACAGGCTCAGCCTCCCCCCGACTCAGAAGACCAGTCTTCATCGTCCGCTGAAACCCAGGCGAACCCGAGTTGAAGCATTGCAGTTTATCCCAAAAGTCACTACAAACGCGCGCGCGCTTTAGTTCTGGTAAGGTTTCCATCTCTTTATTCGATTCCGACACTATTATATGCTCTCTATGCTTGCGCTCTTCGCTTCCTTGGACGATAGAGTGCGATAGATAGTGTTGCACGGCACGCTGTTGCTGTCGTCTCTCGTCGTTTCGCTTCACTTTTGCCTGCCTTGCCTGTCCACTATTCTTTCAACTTCCCTCTTCCCCCGTTGGTCGTTCAACGCTGCCCTGGTCTGGTTGGCTAGTCCAGGTCGCCCGCATTTTTGCATGGTCTGGTCTCAGTGCTGCGCGTCCTTGGCCTGGTTCCTCCCCGTACCCGCGAAAAATTCTCCCTCGCTGGCTGGTTGACCATTATCGCCCTGGCCGCTCTCCACTACTGGCGGCGTTGCCAACTGAAAGTGGCTGCCATACAGGTCCTTGTCCCTTACTCTTTTGCTCCCGTCAGTCTGTCGCGCGCTCATTTCCTGCTGGGCTTCCTCCCTCTCTACCTTATCCATTACCCGTCATTCCCATCTATCATCTGCCGTCTTTTTGAGCGAAGCGCGTCGCCCTGCACCGACCACCGTGCCGACCAATCTGTGCTCTTTTTTATTGCCCACTTTCCTGTCCCCTTTGCTTAAGCCCATTCCCAGTCCTGGAAGGCTGACACAAGGTCTTCTCGCTGGTCTGGTTTGGTCTCTCGCACTACACTACTCTCCACCAAATCCACGCCGCGACGCGACTTGTCCCATCACCACCGTGTCACTGCCTCATCTCCCATTCATCGCTTCCCATCTCAGCCTTCCGTCATTGTATCCTCGTCTTCTTGGCGCTCCTCCATGGACGCATTTCGCGTGCCTGCTGATCGCTAACTCTGTCGCGCACAGCCTGCTGGGTCGATCGCCATGAGCACCTGGATGAACGACGCCGTCCCCAACCACAATGGCAACGGTTTTCCTCATATGAATGATCCTAACTCCATGATGGATCCTTCCGCTTTTATGGCCAATTCGGGCCAATTCAATCCTGCTCAATTCCAGAACCAGCAACAAATGGGTGGTGCCATGCCTAATGGTCCAGGCTCTATGCGCAATGCCTCACCTTCTTTCCAGAATCCTGCATATCAAACCAATTCCGTCATTCCATCGAAACGTCCTCGCCCTCGCGATGACAGTCTCGCTGGTTCCCCCAGTCAGAATCCCGGCATGCTTCCGACGTCGCGCTCGGAGACGCCGCAGCAGCAATCATTTGCCGGCGGATTTCAACCCGGCGCGGTTCAGCAGAATCCTGGCCAATTCTCCCATCTTCAAGCAAATGGATCCGCCAACGCAAGTCCTTCGCCGATTATGAGTAACCAAATGCGACCGGGAAGTGTTCCCCAACGAGTTGCGACCGCGTCGCCGCATCCTTTCTCGCCCAGCGGCCAGCAATTTAACCCACAGACGTCACCGATACCTTCCGAACATGGCACTCCGCAGCCGAACCCTTATATGCAGAACATGGCGCAGGGCTTCAACCCGAACTTTGCTCCATCCCCCTCGAACGCCCGACCTTCACCGAATCCGAATGCGATGGCTGGTAACCAAATGATGGCCCAGCAGATGGGTCAAATGCCGCAGCATATGGGCCAGATGCAAGGCAACATGTATCCTCCTCAGATGCAGCAACCTCAACAGCAGCAAGGCACACCGCAACAGCAACAAGGCCAACAGCAGCAAGGACAACAGACCCCTCAACGCCAAGGGCTTACCGATCAACAGAAGATGGCCGCTTACCAGATGAGATTGCAGCAACAACTTCAAGGGAACGCTGCCCAGATGCAAGCACAGATGCAGGCGCAAAGTATGGGTCGTGGTATGATGCCTAATAAGCAAATGCCTGAAATGCCTAATGGCCAGATGCAACAAGGTGGCATGCGGCCACAGCAGAGGATGATGCCCAACATGAACCAGGAACAGTTTATGAAGAATCTTGCAACCCTGATGAACTCCAAGGGACTGCCATTAGATACCAACCCGATGGTGATGAGCCGGCCCGTCAACCTGTTCATGTTGTTTACAGCTGTTACAAACAAAGGTGGATATAAACAGGCCACTGCGACTCCGAATGGCTGGCCGCACGTTGCTCAGATGCTTGGTTTACCAGCCCAGAACCCTGTGGTGCCACAGGCGTTGAAGACGATATATGAACGCAACCTCTATAAGTTTGAGGAAGTGTGGATCCTTCAACAACAGAAGCAGAGGATGATGCAACAACAACAACAGCAGCAAGTCCAGCAGCAGCAACAACAGCAACAACAACATCAGCAGCAAGCGCAGCAGCAGCAGCCCCAGCAACCACCACAGCAACCACCTCAGGTGCAAGGGCAACTCATGGGACAAGCTACACCACAAAAGCAGATGCCGCAGGCACAACACATGAGCCAAGGAGGAATGCCTCAACCGGGACAGCAGCCCCAAATGCAGCAACAAACTCCCATGAAGCAAATGACCCCCAACCAACCTCCAGTCAACGGATTCTCTACACCTCAACCTCAGATGCAACCACAGCCTCCGACAATGCCAGGCCAGACCCCTCGTACGCTGTCACAATCGATGGAAGGCTCAGCTGTGCCGGACTTCTCGAATGCTTCATCTCCAGCCGCCAAGAGAGCGGGAAGCATATCTCAGAGTGAAGGACGCCAAGCCTCTGTTGTGCCTACTGCAGTTCCAGAGAAAATGCCCCGACTAGCCCCACAGTCAGACGAGTACAATCCATGTGCTCGGGAACTCGCCACGTTTGGCGGCGTTGACCTGAACGCTTTTAGCAAACTGGGCACCGAGCTTGAGCGATGGAAACCAGATGTGCCTCCCTTGCACGAACTCGGCAACATCGACATTGCTGCTCTTACGAAGAGTTTGCAAAGTGGAATTCATGGGGAGACCCGTCTGGCTCTTGACGTGTTGGCAGCTGCATCTTGCTCTATGAATCAGCTCCACTTTATCCGACTTCAATACTGCGACGAGCTGATAGAAGCTCTCATCGAGTGTGCAGAGGATCAGGTGGAGATGTTGGCCGAGCATACAGTTGAGGTTTCGGACGAGATTCAAATATCACCTTACGAAGATGTTCTGCGAGCCTGCCGTCTGGAACGATTCAATATTCGCGATTTGCCAGTTTTTGGCACACAAGAATATGAGTTAGATCGAGCCGTGGATCGGTTGATATGTGTTACGACAATCCTGCGCAACTTGTCATTCCCCGGAGAGGCAAATGAGAATCATTCTGTTCTTGCAGACGAGATTGTTATCAAATTCCTTTGCGTTGTCATCAGATATCTTGGTACAAGGACGATGCTTTTGCGATCCCAGAATAACACTCTGGACTTTATGAAGGATGTCGTTGTTCTGTTATCCAACATCGCAGGCACAATAGAAATTCCAGGACGGGAACAGGCTCTTTGCCTCTTACAATTCCTCCTGGCATTTGCACCAGCGCCGGGCCCAACAATCTCGGACGGAACGCTCTTCTTTGCACAATACGAACCAAGCCTGCACGCCTACCTGCCGCATGCTGTTGATGCGCTCGCAAAGTTACTGGCACGTGATGAGCCTAATCGAACACATTACAAGACTGTCTTTGCACTTGACTCTGCCAGTAGTCCTCCATATGAGCTGCTGACTCGGGCCTTTGGCTTGGCGATAGCCCCCATTCCAGATAAAGCGAAATCACAAGCACGACTGCCGAACTTGCCATCACTTGTCGAGGTTCGCAAGCCTTTCTTAATGCAAGGATTGCTTTCGGCCGAAATATTGGCATCGCTTGCACCGGGTCATGACACTGGAGTTACCCAGGCTTGGCTATCGTCTGGTAACGACTTCTCCCAGAACCTCTTCAGGTTAGTTCGTGAGCTCAGCCAGCAATACGAGCAGCCTCAAGGTCAAGGTCCTCGGGCAGCTCCACGGAAAGACCCAGAACTTGTTTATATCGTCGTCGTTGCGGTCGCACTTTTAAGAAGATTGGCCGAGAAGGCCAGAGATCCCAACGACCCCAATTCTTCGATACCGGCCAAGGCCATGCCGGCACCTCATGCTCTTCTCGAGGCTTTGTCTATGCAATCTGCAGAGTGGTCAAAGGACGAGGTGCTACAGAAACTCTCAGCCTTCTTTGCTCTCGGGAGATAATTTACTTATATCGGTAATCATTCTTGGATCTATTTCCACCGCATCTTTGCCCGGATAAGTTTGTATGTTAGTGTTTTGAGAAACATGGGATTGGTGTCTTGTCATTTGAAGCGTGCGCTTCTCGTTTAGACTTGCATTCTGGAGTCGATGGTTTTGGGGACAAGACAGGTGACGATGAAACTGCTTGTCTACATTGGTGTATACAGGATGTTGAATGGTGAACAAATCAATATATTTCGGGACAAACAAAAATATGCTTCAATGATGCGTCTTGCATTACTACATGTATTGTACATCCTTAGTCGTCTAATTAGGTGCGACTGGTCAATATGATACACTTTTTATATCCTCATATTGCATAAAAAGCAGAACCTGCGAGACCCCTTGATACGTTGCTCATCGCGGAGTTTCTCTAGAAGCCGTTCTTGACAATCCAGTTCATTGTGTCGATGTAATGGTCGCCCTGATTAATGTTAGTAAAGAATACATCAGATGCAAATACCCACTGACCTTGATTTCGATATGTTGTGTCACGGGATTTATTCTAATGTCGTCTGCCTTAATCTCCAGGTCCCTTAACAAATCCTTAACCAGCTTGGGAAGGTCACCCTTGACCTTCTTGATAAGAACAATACAGCGGTTGCCCCCAGACATCCACTTACGATAGACAGGGAGTTGAGAAGATGGCGTTCGCTTGATGACATAGCGAAGATATGTGCCGATGTGCCCGGGATCTCCGTGCGGTAGAGTGAACATGGGCTGCTTAAGAGGACGGTCCTTGTAGGGAATCTTGTTCTTCTTGTTGGGGTTGGTGGCTTTCTCGAGAGGGTTCGGCTTGTATGAGACGTGCTTCTTGAATGTTGGTGTACGATCTGGGGCTGTTCGCACCGTGCTGAGGGCAGCTCGCTGTGTGAAGGATACAGGCTGTTGCGAGAGAGCCTGGCGCCCTATTGAAAGGGCCCGAGAAGTAAGGAAATGCATCGTGAGGTTTGTATGTAGAGGGGTGGTTCGAGGTCGAAAGTTCGTCTTCGGTTTTGGCTTGTCGAGTAGATATGATGAAGATCGGACGGGGGTGAGAGTTGTCGAACGTCAAACCGATCCAAGTGAGATCCCCAATCCCAATTTACTGAACAAACTTTAAGTCGTCCTGCGCTCTCACACTCAATTCAGTCTCGCCTGTCGTCGCACTCTAAACGCGCCAAATGCTCCGTTGAATGGAAAACTTCAAGATCACATGACTCCCAATCTCTAATCGCCGGCAAATCCACGGGCGACAAGCTAAACCCCACACCACCGAGTGGATTGGCGAAATTCACCAAAAATCTGCCCCTCCATCAAATCCAGTATCACGACCTGTGCGGCGAGTCACTTTTTTGTTCTTTCCGACCGAACCCTCCTCCCTCGACCGAATCCCACCCCTTTTTCGAAAACAAAAAAATATCGCCCACGATGGAGGACGTTCTCAACGCCGTCTCGGCCGATGGCTCGTCGATCATGCCCCGCCTTGCGCCAAACCTGAGCCGACATTTGCTTTTCCCTCTGATCCAGTTCGAGAGCGAGAGGGCTGAGGAGCAGGGTCTGGATGCGAAGGCCAAGGAGATCCTCTCCGGAAAGATCAAGCTTCTCGAGGACACAAACATGACCGATTACGTCGCGACTCTCTACTGCGAGCTCCACGGTGTCGAGAATGCTCCCGAGGAGTACAACAAGAAGCGACAGGAGGTTCTTTCACAGTTGGAGAACTACGAGCAAGCCACCGCCAAGATCGCCGACCTTTTGACTCAGGATGAGGTCGTCAATGGACTCCGAAGTGACAAGGTTGCCAACTTGGAGTTCCTTAAGAACCAGCACGGAGTAAGTGATATACTGCAGGAGCTCTTATTGCCGACGTTGGATGGCTAACGAGCTTCTCAATAGGTTACCATGGAAATGGTCAACGCTCTCTACGACTTTGGTCAGTTCCAGTTCCGATGCGGTCAGTACGGCCCCGCCGCCGATATGCTCTACCAGTTCCGAGTTCTGTCGACCGATAACGACAAGGTCTCTGCTGCCACCTGGGGTAAGCTGGCCTCCGAGATCCTCCAGACCAACTGGGAGTCCGCCGTCGATGAGCTCAAGAACGTGAGGGAAAACATCGACTCCAAGCTCTTCAACAACCCCCGTGCTCAGCTCGACCACCGAACAATGCTTCTTCACTGGTCTCTCTTCCCTCTCTTCAACTGGGAGGGTGCCCGCGAGCCCATCCTGGACATGTTCTTCTCCGCCCCTTACATCAACACCATCCAGACCTCTTGCCCCTGGATCCTGCGATACCTGATCGCTGCCGTTATCACCGGCCGTGGTCGCGCTCGCAACAGCTCCATCCAACAAAAGCAGATCAAGGACATCATCCGATACGTCCGCCAAGAGGCCTACGAGTACACCGACCCCATCACCCAGTTCGTCAACGCTCTCTACATCGCCCACGACTTCGAGGCTGCCCGTGAGGCTCTCTCTGCCGCCGCCGAGGTCTGCCGAAGCGACTTCTTCCTTGCCTCTTCCGCCGACGCCTTTGTTGACGCCGCCCGACACCTCATCTGCGAGAGCTACTGCAAGATCTTCAGCCGTATGAACATCCGCGATCTCAGCGCTAAGCTCGGCCTGAACCCCGACGATGGAGAGAAGTGGATTGTCAACCTGATCCGCGAGACTCGTTTGGATGCCAAGATCGACAGCCAGGACGGCACTGTCGTCATGAACCACCCCCCTAACAACGTCTACCAGCAGGTCATTGAGAAGACCAAGGGCGGTTTCTTCAGAACACAAGTCCTCAACGCTGCTGTTAACAAGTAAATAGCTTAAAGAGTTGTCAGTGGGCTGATTTTATGGGTGTTTTTTTCTTCGCAACTCGAATAGGGTAACGCAATCCAAAGAGAGGGATATAAGAAACCTCTCCGCCAGACGATGGCACCCTCCGCAGCTTGAAGGGAGAGCGAGATACGCCCTCTGTTTTGTAAGGAGGGACGATCTATTCGAAAGATGAGCAGGATATAGCAAAAGCATAAGACGGAGGGAAGCAGTGATAGATGAAAAACACGGGCCAAATGGAAGAAGCGGTGGTTTTTAGAGGCCCTGTATATCCCCGGTGATGCGGTTTGCATTGCATGGCGTTCTCGGAAAAGGGAAGAGGCAAAGGGGGATAATGGAATTTACGTTGATTGTTGAAATGAACCATATACTCGCCTCAGCTCGAACGTATTCTTGTGATGGTCGTGCGATGTAGTATTGTCACAGTATGCTGATTTCATGGTAATCTGCAAGCTCTTTCACAAGCTAGATTTGTCTATCGTTATTCTCATAGCTCATAGCCACATTTGATGCTTTTCTTTTACAATGCCATGCCTTGGTAAACATACTTCCTGTAGTGTCAAACCGAGGTTATAACTCCAGGAGGGAGAACCACAAGCACTACTGCTCACCCTCACGACTGGCAAGCCATACCATGCCCTTGAGACTCTCAACAACACTATCTCGCATCCACCAAACACCCTCATCCTCCGCTGTACCCTCTAGGTCGTCTTGCCCTTCGGTCTCACGATGTACGTGAGATTCTGTAATAGTTTCCTGGCTGTCGAACATATTAGAGTCACGTAAGCGATCACGCACAGAAGCCCATTCGAAGAGCAGTCTTGCTCCTTCAAGCCGCTCTCGGTCTGTTCCTTCAGCGATACCCTTGGCCATCTCCAGCCTTGCGTCGACAGCGCTACCTGAGTGCTGAGTATCATCTCCTCGTTCAAGCACCACAGTCCGCTCTGCACAGCTAATACTGCGAAGACTACCAAGTCCAAACACCCACTCCATAGGATCTTTGCCCTTTCCATCGCTACCGAGTGCACGAAGAGTAGAAGCAAATGCCCCTTCTTGTGGTGGCCGCCTGCGGAGGTAAAGACTTTGTGTATCTCCAAAGGCAGCTCGAACCTCTGGGTTGGAGAAGTCAAGCTCAACGTCCCAGAACTGGGGCCCACAAGCGGTCGAAAGACTGGCTATTTGATCGATAGGGGGCAGGATACATGGTGCTGTTCTACTCAAGACAGGCTCTGTAGAGGTGTTCTTGCGCATCGTGATTTGTACAGGTACAGAAATCGGCTGACCAGTAAGAACGTCTTTGGTAACGAGACAACGTTGCTCTGTAGCCAAGACCCAGAAATGGCGAAGAGCTTGAAGATGGGATCGGTTATCCATAACATTCGTAGGGAAAATGGGATAGAAAGATACCAATAGGGAAGCTATAGCAAGGTTGCTGGTGCCAAAGGTTGCTGTACCACATCCCAAGAACAGGGCCCCAATTGCCAAATGTGCAGCAAGATGAGAACCGTAAGGAGTTTCTGGATCATCACGACCATGAAGTGCACGAAGGCGGCGAAGAACGGGGATGTCGCCTGTTCCAGCCATTACAATAGATGCAGATAGTGCTACGACATCCTGGCACATTCGTGCATTGGTTCGAGTCAACTCTTCATCGTAAGGTGGTGTACCATTGGGATGCATGTTTGCAGTGGACGGGATCTGAGAAATCCGCATAAACTGATCCAAGTAGTACAAGAGAAGATCTCGAACTTTGGGAGAAGCACTCCCGGAGAAGCGAAGAGCAATAGAAAAGCAAAGACCAGCCACTATGCTGTGGAATGCCATATCAGTTGACCGCAACTTAGTGGTTGACTGGAGCTTGAACTGTGGGCGGTAAGGGCGCGGTAGGTTCTTACGAATCCAAGCGAAGGTTGGTTCGATCTTTGACCACATAATCAGGTTTTTTGTGAGGGTTCGTAGTAGGAGGATATCAGGTCGGATGTAGTCAAACTGCAAAATTGAGTCTGGTATATCAATTTTGCGTGCCACGATCTGATCTTCTGATTTCATATAGATAAGGGCCAAGGCCATGACAGCCCCAGCCGCTGCACGGTCCAGAATATGGACTATCTCAATGTTTTTGGTAGTAGTAGCATGGGAGATTAGTTTCTCTGTTAGTCTCATGTCGTGTAAGCCCTTAAGGTCATTGCCTTTGCCGAGGTTGATGAATCCAAGAGCAAAGCCAGCTGCCAAACGGTAACATTCACTTCTCAGGGGTTCTTCCTCGTCTTCCTCGTCAATGTGCTCAATCTCAGAAAGCATGATCTCGCTCATTCGACGATGCTGACTATTGGCGTACAACAGCCCGATACCCATTATACCCGAAGTTTGTGTTAGGGGTGATAGGTTCAGCTCAGCTGCTCCGCGAGGTAACATCCTTGTGGCGTGGACGGAAAGCAAACGCGTAATCAGCGAGTCCATCGTACCCATGTAGGATGCAGCCAAGCCCAGAAGAAGACCGATAGAGGTCATGGTATGTTTTGGTGTCAGGTACTTGAACGCTACCCATTTTGCGACGTCCTTCAAATGGCCATTGAGACCAAGTGCAAGCAAGAAGCCAGCATGACGGTTATTGAGGTCCTGACCAGGTTTGTTGTAGAGAATCCAAGACGTATCAATACCTTGGGCTTGAGGGGAGATGGCAAGACCAGCTGCGACGCCTTGGTGGAAGAACCCCCAACAGACCTTCTCTTCCGAGAACTGTGATTTATCCACACCCACAGTAGTGTTTGTTGGCTTCACAATACAGTTGAGATTGAATCCACCAATATGGAATTTCTGCGTAATTAACGGATAGCGGAGGCTGTAGTATAACAAAGCCCGTCCAGCCGGAATTGCCAAGGTGCCTGTAGCGATTCTTGTAACCAGCTCCTTTTGCTTCTCAAGATATTCGCTCTCTGGCCAACTTGGATTGGGATCAAGTCGAACAAGTCTGGCTTTGCTGGTGGAGAGTAAATCTTGGGCTTCGTTCAGGCGACGATCTTCTTTGAACAAGGAGCGAATAACAGCTTGTCTTTCAGTTCCTTCGCCCTCATCATAGCCCACGTTGTTTGACTCATCAACGCTCTGGCAAAGCAACTTGTAGTCCCATGTCGCGTTGTGCGTAGGTGTCTGTAACTTATTAGCAGGTAATTTGTAAAACAATTATCTAGGTCTTACCAGAATCTTGGAAGCGCTTGGCTTAGGGCGCTTGCCAGGGGTGAGGATAAGACTGATATCCCTACGGTCAACCAACTCAAGGAGATCCCTTGACCAAGAGGTTGGTGGGTGTGGCTGGCACAACGAAATTGCATCCCTCAAAGGCACAAGAACAGCTTCTGGAAGGCTGTCAAGTATCGAAGTTGTGATCCCGGCATCTCGCATGGCCTCTACCATTTGTGTCGCACTTGTGCTTGGCTTCAAGAATTTGAAAAACTGTTTGAACATGAGCGTCCTGGGAAGTATATGCTCCCATCTTCGATCCTGTGATTTCTCTGCTTCGGATAATTGTGAGCCGGCGTAGTAGATATCTGCTGGAGTGATGTAAGGAACCCGTCTATCTCCAGTAAGTCTCGCCTGGACCCAAGCAATGATGTCCGGCTTTAAAGGAGGCTGGGGTATCGCAGGCTTCAGATTAAGTTCTGTAAACTGGTTAGCTTTGTCATTGAATCAAGGGCTCTTGAACTTACCTGAGTCATGACGTTGATCAATGTCTTCTTGTATGCCGGCTTCGTATGTGGAAGCAAAGTTGTGCCACTTGAACCACCGGGCGATTTGAGACATGATAACTCGGAGATCAGCACGACCTGGAGATCTGAATTCCGGCGTCATGATATCCAACTTTTCTTCTTCAAGAAGCAAGTGCAATCCCATGAATACATCGACGGCTACCTTGCGCCGACTTTCCGTGCTCTTAGCCAAGGATGTCGGCATGTATCCGGTGTGTCCGAAAGCTGATTCGCCAAGCGTAGACATCATGTATTCTTTGGCTAAAGAGACATGTTTGGAGATAAATGTCGAGGAGGGATTCTCTTCTCCTGATGAGAAACCATTGTCCGCATCTTCCTCCAATACCCATTCCCAACCCCCATTCATCATCCATGGTGGGCATCCTAACGAGTTAGATGCTTCGCTGGCTTCCAACAATTTCCAATCTTCAGATTCTTTTATTGAGCTAAACGAACCTGAAGCAGCCTTTTTCCTGCGGACAGGGAGGCGGGCCTTGGGAAATGGCTTCGTGTCCTTACGGCCAAGACTCAAAAATAATGACAAAAGCAGAATGGACATGGCAGACCATTCAACATTTGTAAGTGGCTCTTCGTAGCCTCCTATCCACTGCATACAATGAAGCCAGCCAGCAAATATGTGCTCACCGAGAGCATGGGGCAATATGCTACGACAAACATCCAGAGCCTTTCGAACGTGTGGAGATCTTGGTTCTAGTTGTATTCGAAGTTCGTGAAGTCGTCCTTCAGCATCGACAACATCAACAATGCCTCCTTGTCGTGGATGGCGTACACCGACGATACTGCCATTGCTAAAATCGATAACCTCGGATTTTCTCTGTGTAACATCGCGGTCCACGACCCTGCCTCGATATTGCAAGCTTCTAGTGTTGTCAACGACGAGAAGAGAAAGTGATATTTTCGTGAGAACACTCCACGGTGCTTGAGTGCTCAGTTCGTGCCGACCATCCATCGATTCAGAAAGAATGAGGATTGCCGAGTGTTCACCATCCACTAATTTGCAAGAGTCAACAACGTTCTGGGCGTGCCTACGGTCGATGACGGTTGCTAGCACAGTGGCGCCGTCAGAGCCATTCTTTTTTCCGCCTTTGGTGCCTGTGTTGCTGCCGCGCTGGATACCCAACTCCAAAGTAAGGAGTTGGAGTCGCCTTTCGGTAGCGTCCTGAATGCCAATAAGAAGTTGACTTTGATCGTGGCCATCGATAGCGAAGGGCGGCGCTACCAGGATGAAAACTTTGGTTTGGTTCCGGGCTGGTTGGTCTGAATATCGAACGTTGGAGTTATTCATGGGTACGCTCTGAAGCTTGGTAAACAATATCTCATGCTGTAACCCATCAAACTCATGGTCCTCCAAGCCCATGTTGTGAAACCCCTCGTCGAGTCCTTCATAAAACGGTGCCGCTAGCAGACTGCTCAAACTAGGATGGATCTGATGGGCATAGTTGGCACTCAAACGGCTTCCTTGAGATTCATGCCTCCTGCCTCCAACATGGCTGGAGTGCACGGGCGGTTCTGGCATTATGGCCCTGTCATGAGAAGCAGACAGATCAGCTCTCGCTAACATAGAGCTGACTCTACGAGAGCTCCTGCGGGCGGCGCCGGTTCCTTCTTTGTCTTGTTGTTCCAAAGAAGAAACTAGATCTATCATGGGTTTCTCGAGCCTTTCACTCTTCCTCTGTCGCTTTCCTGGTAGCGGGTGTCCAAAACTCTCTCGGAGATTGGGCTGCGCAGGTGTGCCAGGAGCACTCGCAAAGGCAGACGGCATGGAGCTACGACGCCGAGCAGACTTTGACTTGGCATCCTTTTGCCGGTTGAGGAACGGGTCTTCATGTTGCAGGTAAGTGAGGCGCCAGACAGTGTATTCACTAGTTTCACGGTTGATCGTAACCGCTATGATTAGGGGTTGGCTTAGATCTTGAGTCAATGCACCAGGGATCTTGATCTCTTCCACATGTACAACTTCCTCCGCCGCATCAAGGAACGACAGTTTTTTCTTTGCAGTCTGCCTCAAATTTTTAGCATTCTGGGGGTCTTGGTTTGTGACAACCAGTCCCAGTTCAAGTAACGGGTCCGTTAATGAGACAAGCCGTGGCCAACGAGACTCAGGTTGCTCCAGTGGCGCTTCCCAAAGATTGTCCAGAGTTGAACTTAGACGAAGTGGGAGCGCCTTCGGCTTTCCAAGGCCCTCGACAGAGAAGGCGGTTTGTTGGGAGCTATTGAACGCCGTCAATTGCGAAGAGACAAAGGAATTGGGTGGAACTCGCGGGAACTTGAACTCTATAGGCGCAACACTCTCGGCTTTTTGCTTGCGCTGTATTATAACTCCAACAGGGCCTGCGAAAGCTGATTCAACTTCGAATGGCATATGAACAATATGGCTAGTACCAGACAGAAAGTATATATGCGCCTGGGTCTTGAGAAACACAACCAAAGCTTTGGACAAAGCTGGCCGTTGATCTGATTGAGCATCATCATCTTGAGAAGACTTGTCGTCCTTTGAAGCAGGAAAATATGCTAGCAGAGCCTGTACGACCGGTTCTTTTTCGAGTTCAAATCTGAACGTCTTGCGAAATATGCCACCTCGACACCATATGATGCAGTGTTCGGTCGTAAGGAGCTCATCCTCGAGGTTTCCATCGAGCCGATCGTCTGTTGAAATATCCCAAGTATACGACGTGGATGGCGGGTTTGGTGGTAACAACTGTTCGTTGATGGCATGTTGAAGCCCTGAGGGCTGATGCAACCCCAGGGACTTCACCGTCGCCATATTCCAGCAGCCGCCATAAGCAGCCTATGGGGTTTAGTTTGATCGATCGGTCGAAGAAACTGCCGAGAGCTTCTTGTTGAGTTCGAGGCGTAATACAATGGACGGATTGAAGATAGCGCTGCGCGTCAAGATATTTTGTTTATGTTAAAACCCGACATTCAATGGCGCACTGTGCCCCGCGACGGTACACTGTACCTACCGCCTAACAGATCATTAAATGGTGGGGCTAGACGTTTAGGTAGGTAGGCGCGCTGACACCGACCTTTGAGTTGTTCTTAGCGCGCCTGGAACTGAAGCTCAATTTGGAGGCTGGAGCTATCTGCAGTCTCCCGCGTGACGTAGCTGCAAGGTACAAGGGTACCTACACCTACCTTTGGCGTATTGCACTTACTTTATCGGTGGAAGCTGTCATAGCTCTGCCTCGGGCGCTCTAATACCTTACTAAACCCCAACAACTTCGCATCCTATACCCTCGCTCTCTTTCTGGGCCCTGTCGCTTCCCAGCATGATACCATTGCCATCGATACAATGACGGACCAGTCACCGCAACTCAGCCACGAGCAGGCGCGTGATTCCGAAGCCCAACAGCCCAAGCATGAACAAGCGCCTGAATCAAACGAATCGGCCCAACCAGTAAAGGACGATAGTTCCGACGATGGCGCGCATGAACCAGAGACCGAGCCGGTGGATAAGGAGGGGAAAGACGAGGTGAAAGATACAAAATCCCAGGCAAGCAACGCTGGGAAGGCAAGCGAAGACGGAGACCAAGAAGAAACAGATGAAGAGGAAGAGGAGGATGACGAAGACGACGAGGACGACGATGAAGATGACGATGAGGATGAGGATGAGGATGACGACGACGAAGAAGACGAAGACGAGGACGACGATGAAGATGACGATGAGGATGAGGATGAGGATGACGACGACGAAGAAGACGAAGACGAGGAGCCTAAACTCAAGTATGCTCGGTTGACTCAACATCTCAATGGAGTATATCGAAACGGCGACGCAACTAGCGCATTCCTGGTCGCTGGAGATAAAATGGTAGGCTTGCTGTTGTCGGAAACGAACGAAATGCTAACTTTAAGATAGATTGTTGGAACGCATAATGGCAATATCGTAAGTGGTGGGCATACCGCTCACTCATCTCCTGCTAACTCTCGCCCAGCACATCGTTCAACTCCCAATGTTCCAGTCCATGAGGGTATACCATGCGCATTCCGCTTCAGTGACGTCCATATCAATATCGCCATACCCGCCCCCTCTACCAACCGAGACGCCAGAGGGAGCGCACAAGCATACATCCCACAGCAGCGCCAGCATAGCTTCAAGTCGACAAACAGATTCATCCCCTGCAGCATCGAGAAGACCAAAGGAGGCGTCACAAATACCGCGAATACCATCAAACGACATTTACGTCGCCACTTCATCGTTAGACGGCAATGTCTGTGTCCAGAATTTGATTGATATGAAGGACGTCCAGCTGCGAAACTTCGCTCGACCTGTACAGGCGGTAGCTCTGTCTCCTGAATTTAAGACGGATCGAACCTATCTGTCGGGAGGTCTTGCTGGACAGCTTATACTTACCGCAGGGGGTGGCCCAGGTCGTAGTACTTCAACCACGACTGGAACTGCGGCCGCGACAGCTTCCGGCTGGCTAGGCAGTATGGGGCTTGGCGGCAACGCAGGTAAAGATACCATTCTACACTCTGGAGAAGGGGCCATCAGCACTATTAAATGGTCATTATCTGGGAAGTTCGTGGTCTGGCTAAACGAGCATGGTATCAAAATCATGCGATCAAAGTTACATCTCGAAAGTGCAGATGCAGAAGACGCGTGGAAACGAGTTGGACATATCGATCGACCACAGACAGACGAATGGGAAACCATGGCCAGTGTATGGAAAGGCCGTGTTGAATGGATTGACGAACAGGCTGTCGAAGTGGACGAGTCTGACCAAAACACCACCGATAAGGGCAGTTCACTGGCCAAGGGAAAGCTCAAATCACAGGCTCTTATAAGCAAGAAGGGCATTGAGCGCTTACTCGTCGGTTGGGGTGGTACAATATGGATTATACATGTCCACCCTGGGGGTGTTGGTGTTGGTAGGCACGCTGGAGAGAAGACTATCGGACGCGCAGAGATTGTCAAGATGTAAGTTTCGATCAACCTCACAATTTGAGTGAGGACTAACTTTGTCCAGACTTCGCATGGATTGCATCATTTCTGGTATTTCGTTATATACCCAGAGTCTCTTGTTAGTTCTTGCATACCCTTTACCTGAAGACGAGGATGAGGACGAGGATGCTGTTGCAACTTCGCCAGACAAGAAGCACAAATCCAACCCTTCAACGGGAAATCAACCATCGGGTGGTTTACACCGCCGACAGAATAATCAACCGCCGGAACTTCGTCTTATCGATCTCAACTCCCAAGCAGAAGCGGACAAGGATAGTTTGAGCGTAAGTCGTTATGAGAGATTGTCGTCAGGCGATTACCATTTAGGAGTCTTGCCAGCACGCAACGCCGCGTCCGCAATCGCTTCTTCCAGAGGCGCCTTAGAAGCGATAGCTGGAATCGGTACAGATATGTGGAACGCTGCCATTAATCCTCGCTCTCTCTTTAGCTCTGGTGCAAGTATCCGTAGCCGTGGTAGCGGTGATGATTCTAGCATCAGAGGAAGTACAGCAGGAACAATTCGACCTGGGACGAACAGAGGCCTTTCGCCCACTGTCCATTCAGGTCTTGTCAAGCCTGGTGTAAAGGTTTTCATACACAGCCCGTATGACTGTATTCTTGCAACCAGGCGCGACTTGAGCGATCATTTGGGATGGCTTCTAGAACGTCAACAATACCAGCGTGCTTGGGAGTTACTCGACGAACACCCGGAGATCATGGCTCCAAACAACGAAAGAGCCGGTGATGGTACTCCAACTACACCAACATTCAATCGAGAGGCAAGCGATGATTTCAATGATGACGAATCCATCATTGATACCCAAATAAGAGATTTCTATTCCTCGGCCGAGAAGGAAAAGAGACGCATCGGTGAACTCTGGATTCAGGAGCTCATTGAGGATAACGACTGGGTGGCTGCCGGCAAGATCTGTGGCCAAGTGCTCAAGACACCAGACCGATGGGAGAAATGGGTCTGGAGGTTTGCTGGTGCGAAGAAGTTTGATGCTATCACGAACTACATTCCCACGGAACCTATGCATCCTCCACTTCCTTCAACCATATACGAGGTTGTGCTTGGACATTACATCCAGCACGACAAGCCAAGATTCAGAGAACTCCTGGATCGTTGGTCTCCCGAACTTTTCGACGTCAAGACGATCACGACAGCGTTAGAGAACCAGCTCAAATACCGCGACGTCCGTGAAGACAGTATTGACGATGGCGAAAAGGGGCGAGACTGGAGGATTGTAATGGAGAGCTTGGCGAGGTTACACGAGGCTAATGGACGATATCGTGAAGCCCTCAAATGTTACATCAAACTCCATGATGCGGATTCGGCCTTTAGGTTGATTAGGGACAATCATCTTGCCGAAGCTGTTGAAGACGATATCCCTAGCTTCATCGGTCTTCGTGTCCCGCCTGGTAAACTCAACCAGATGACGGCAGAGGAACTCGAACACGCAACGTCTGAAGCTATAACTCTGCTTGTTGATGAAGCTCAGCATGGTCTCCTGCGCCCCGATGTTGTCGTGGAGCAGCTTCTGAGCCAGAAGCTCAATCTGTACATATACTTTTACTTCAGGGGCCTGTGGAGAGGCGAGGGCATTCAAGAGCACGGAGGAGAGAATGTAGACCGGCTTGTTATGGACAGCCAGTCGTTGGTGGACAGCTTTGCGGATCTGGCGGTCCATCTTTTCGCGACTTATGACCGGACGTTGCTTATGGAGTATCTGAAGACCTCAGTGTCCTACACGTTCGAGAAGGTAAGTTGAGAACAAAATTGAGACATGAGATGCCATGTATACTAACTTGAGCCAGGCTGTTCAAGAGTGTGAGACTTTCTCATACTATGATGAGCTAGTTTTCCTATACTCCAAGACCGGACAGATGAAGCGTGCTCTTTACCTCATCATCGATCGCTTGAAGAACGTTCACAAGGCCATCGAATTTGCTAAGGAACAAGACGATCCTGACTTATGGGAGGATCTCCTCAAATACAGTATGGATAAGCCTAGCTTCATCAGAGGCCTTCTCGAGCAGGTTGGAACTGCCATCAACCCAATTACTGTGGTGAAACGAATTCCTGAAGGACTCGAGATCGAGGGTCTTCGAGAAGGACTCACCCACATGATGAAAGAGCACGAGATTCAATACAGCATTAGCTCAGGGGTTGCGCGCGTCCTTCGCAGCGAAGTAGCGACAGCCCAGAACGAGCTCAGGGCTGGCCAACGCAAAGGTATCAAGTTTGAAGTTGTTATGCAAGATCAAGAGCATGTGGATGTCCAGGTCAAGGATGTTCCCACTGATCCTGAGAATCCCGAGCGCAACGCTGCTCACCCATCTACAAAACACGATCACCGGGTACCGAAGCCAGGGCATTGCGCAAGATGCCACGAGCCTTTCACTGAGTATGAGATGGAGACTCTGGTAGGATATGCCTGCGGACATGTGTTCCATGTAAGTCACCTGCTGGAGATGCTGCACGGAGATAAGAAGGTCGATGTCGATCTTGGCCATGGATCTGAGGGAAGCCGGTACTCCGTAGGCATGAAGGTGATGAGAGCACGTCTATTGAAAGATAAGATGAGGGGAGGTTGTCCCGTGTGCCATGTTAAAGAATGAGGATATCACGATTACAGTTTGAAGTGTCTATGCACACCAACGGCGTATAAAGAGGTGGTCATTTCATTACATACATAGCACATTAGGCTGGAAAGTTTCACGGCGTCTATACCTAGTACAGCGAATGAATAAAGACGAATTATGGGAGTAAAAACGAATTTCTTTTCAAAGTACCTAAGTACAACTCGTATTATGATCCTCCACGGTTCCGAAAGGCCAAAATCACAATCCTGTGTACCATCGATCTACTTCCTCAGGCTCAATCAAACCAATGACCATCGATATACCATGTCAAACCATCCAACACTATCCCTTTCTCTCCAGTACGGAAGAAATATCCGAGTATAAGTGAGTTAGTTGATGAATGCATGGAAAGTATGATCTAGAGGCTGTTTAAAAGACGACAGCAAAAACGACGGCGACGAAGCCAAGGATGGCGCCGGGGGAGAGCTTCTTGGAAGCTGCAGAGGCAGTGACGCTGGGAGTACCAGTAGCATCGATGTCTACGGTCTCCTCGGAGTCAGTGCCGGTGGCAGTTCCAGAGACGGCGGTGGTGTCGTAGACAGTCTCGGAGTCAGTGACGACAGCAGTGGCAGTGTCACTGGCAGCGGCAGAAGGCTCGCTGTAGAGAGTGGTCAGGACGGTTGGGTTACCAGCAACGTCGGTGGTGCTGATGAGAGAAGGCAGAGGCTGGACACCACCATCGGAGGGAACGGCACCGGATGGAGCGACGGGGGGCATAGAGCCCTGAGCATCAGAGGCGGCGGAAGCAGTCTCTCCAGCAGGAGGTGCGTAGTTGGTTCCAGAAGCACCGGGAGCGCCAGGAGCACTAGGAACGATGGTGGTCGAAACAACAGGAACAGTGGGAGCGGGAGCACCCTCAGTGCTAGCAGAAACACCCTCGCCGTGGTAGGTAGTCTGCTCGCCACCAGCAGGGACTGAAGGCTGGCCTGAAGCGAGGACAGGGGAGGCAGCGGAAGCAGCAGAAGGCTGAACAGTCTCGCCGGCGACGGAGGTGGTGTCAATGCACTTGGTCTCGTGAACAACGGAGCAAACGGTCAAGGAGTGAACGGCGGAGCCTGAGTACTTGGTTAGTTTGTGAAATGAGGTGAGGCGTGGAGGAGAGGCATACCGTCGGAGATGCTAGCACCATACTCGTGGGTGTAGGGAGCATCAGTGTGAGCAGCTAGAGAAATGTCAGTACGAAGATAACGTGAAGAAACAATCATCGGGTTGACGAACACGTACACTGGACACTCTCTCCCTGGCCATCGGTGGCGGCGATGAGAGGAGCGCAGAGGGCCAGAATGCTGGCGAGGGTCTTGAGCTTGTAGACAGACATCTCGACGGTGAAGATCTGTTTGATGCAAACGTTAACAAATGATTTCTCGTTGTAGCAATGAACAGAGAAGTTCGATGATAGAGAGGAAGAAGAAGTGTGAGGAAGAAATCCGTTGGAGTGTTGTTTGATGAGGGTGAAGGTGAAGAAGTGCGAGCGCGAGTGAAGAAACACAAACACTGCCGACCGAGCACGACCTCCCACAAGAAATGCAAAGCTGAATCAGAGTGATGGATACTCACAGCTTGAATCTCTGAAGATGTTATAGCGAGAGTGGTTGAAGGATGCAAAGTGATAATGCAAGACTGTGAAGAGATGCACGATCGATGCAGAGAAGAGAGAGAAGGGTGAGGAGGGAAAGGAAAGAAATAGTAGAAAATCAAATGACGAGAAGATTATATTTCTATTCTTCAGGTAGCCTAGCAACCTAAGACCTTAGGCAGGCAGACGTAAACAATGTCGGTGAATGGTTTGCCAGTTGCTGGCACTGGCAGTGGCAATGGCAGTGATGAACTTTTGGTTTCAAGGGGCAACGGTTAAACAACAATGGAGATGCAATAGAAATTACTGATTGAGTACCTGAAATACCTGGCAACAGCCGTTGGTTGGTGGTACCGATGGTTGTTGCACGGGATGTTGTGTTGAGGCATCCCATTTTTGGTGTTTGCCCCTGAGAATGAGGGTCAGGTCGTTCAACAGAGGCAACCCATTGATTGAGTCTTTAATGCTAGAGTTTACAATAGCTTCTCTTGCTATTTACTTGGTCCTCTCCTTTTTCTCTTCGACTATTGTGTATTTGACAATGTGATGGGCTGGATATTGCTTCGTCTATGAATCACGATAGTCACAACCACTCCCTCGCTGTACAATAGATATTACGACATACCATTCACCATCTCGACAATACCATCTTGACCTCTCCAACAAAGGCAGTCTCGACTATGCTGCCAACATCTTTGCATCGCCATGTCTAATTACTCTTAGCACTGAATTGTCTCCTTGGAAGTGCGATACTGCGGGCCTTGTACAACGTTGCAACCGCAGCGGCATCTCGCATTGCTTCGCACAACATAAGCCATATCTGTAAGAGATAGATTGATCTGCATATCCCCCTCCCTTCTCCATTAACTATTCTTACCTTCAGACGCAGTATCCCTACCCTATGCTGAGCAACACTGCAGGTCTCCTCGCTCAGCATAAATACGATGTATACACCAGATTTCAGAGTAATCTCACTCGAATAACGCTGTGCTCTTGTCTCTTCAACACGTGTCTAAGCAGTGCATTTGTGCTAGGTCACTCGCCTGTGCCTCAGAGTGAGTATCCGATGAAGGACAGGCCGTCTCCGAGCAGACTCAGGCAAACTGGCTGGACTCATCATCACTAGAACTTGAGGATTTTCTAAGCGAGTCTGCAGGTTCTCGTAATAAAACGGTATGTCTCAGGGTCTTTTGCGTCCCCTCCAGGAAGCTTTTCGTATGCAAAGTAATAAAGAGTGTCTAATAATTTAAGGGTCTTGAGAAAAGAACCCAATAGAATTTCTTTCTGGCCATTTGGATGAGTTAATCGTATCACCTGATTGATTAATGTTTGAAAAGACCTTCTATTTTTTCAACTACCTTAGTAGGTATAATGTGAAATGATTATGTGGTGCAAATCGGAAATAGTCGTTTGCATCTTTAGGTTGTTGGGACGAGAATCTGTGGTAGCCCTGATTAGTTCCGTACTATTGTTACGATCGTATCTAGATGATCAACAAGAAATGCAAGCACCTTAGAAAAAATTAATCTACACAACGGTAACTTGCCCACTGTCAACTGACATGAATGAGTACCTTGCAAGAGATAGGTTTTGACTCGATGTAGGGTAAGAAAAAAGTAGAATTTGCAAAAAAGAGGATATTTGATGGATTCTAACCATCTACAATGGACGAACAGGGAATCGAACCCTGGACCACTCCCAGATTATTCAGTCGAATAGTGCTAAGGGAGTATTATACCACTAAACCATTCGCCCGATGTTGTTGAAAATGCTTCTCATATTTGGGAACATGATTGCTGCGCATTACGCCCTGACACTGTGTACAGCCAACTTCATGTCGAACTGGCATGAACTTCCAATCAAACCAATACAGAAACTTCGAATCTTTTCCAGATAGTATATAGAACGTGAAATCATAACATCGTAAATCGTTCAGTAAATCATCCCTCGAACATTTGTCTCAGCCGGCGTAGATGTCCAGTCGTAGATAGCACAGTTGCTATGAGAACAAGATAGCAAACCAGCATAACTAGGCGAGTTATAAGGTCAGGAAGAATCATCAGTAACACCGCCAAGCAAAGACCACTCATAGAGAATGCGCTGATCAGTGTCCGAAGAGGCACGATTGGAGCAGGTGCTTGATGATCACCTCCATGCGCGGTTCTCGTCTTTTGAGTCAAAGCAACAAGATCTGATGCGTAGATAAACTCAGACTCGTTGTCGACTAGAATTTTTCGATTTTCAAGGAACTTTCTGTAGGCTTGCACATCGTTGCTTGTTGGTGTCGGTAGCTTCTGCATATCTTCAAGGGAAGCAACCAAGTGTCCTAGGATGATTAGATAGGTGTGGGTGGTCGTGTTGAATATGTTACTTACTATACCGGCGTAGGATACTCTCAATCTTATCTATTAGTCGATGTCTGCTCCGGTAAACTTCATAGTTGGAAGCTCGCTCTTCTCGTACCGACACGGGCTTGGGTCCGCCATTCACAGTTGTAATCGAGTCCAATCGTATCAGTTCTTCCTCATACATCACAAGTTGGTCTTGAAAGTAGAGGAGGGTACGATGATTGAGCCAATCGAATCTTCTATACAACGGTCTTAGTCGGGGGTCGCATTGCCCTGATATCCTAGCCGCTATCGCCGCGTAACCATTGAGAGCTTCAAGTGGCAGATCTTCGTCCTCTGCAGCCATGTCTTCTTGTGTTTCTGAGTATGCGGTATCGTATGGAAGTGGTTGATTATGGTAGGCAGGCTCCAAGGCCGTCGATCTCTGGCTCTGGAAGACAGGTCTAGGAGGATAGTGACGATCAACAGGCGGCAAACCAGGCTGCTGTGGTGTGAAGGGTTCTTGGTGCGGGGGATAACCGGCAGGAGTATGTGCTGGTCCCCAGCCTGGGTAAGCTACAGGACCGACGGGAGACTGAGGATAATTGGCGACAGCAACAGCCGAAGGGGCATATCCAGCTGCCGGTGCCTGACGACCAATGATGGGGCTTTTAAAATAGCCTGATTCTGGGGATGACTGGAACGCTTCGTGGGCCACAGAGTTCGGGTCGGACCCGGAGAAAGACATATTAGCAGGCCGGCGTGTTCCTCTACTCTTAGGGTTTCTGTTTTCCCTAATCGCTTTGTTTTTGTTACCGGCAGATCTAGAGGCGGCCTTATCGTCACTGGATGTAAGCTGCGTAACAGATCCGCTGACAGTACGTTGGACACTGGGGGGAGTGTATTCTGTTTTGGATGACGAGCTTGTCGGCGTTAGGTGTTGAGTTTCACCCTCACTCGGTGACCGGCTAGCGCTTTCTTCGCAATCTTCAACAGTAGATTGGTGAGATATGGTCTTTTGTATCGGAGCGCCCTCAGATGAAGACCATGAGGGCCTCTGCCGACCTTGGACTCTGTCGGTCATTATGGGTTTGCGTAAACGGAACCTGTATAGCTTATTTGATTTGAAATCTTTACTGCAAATATGCAGTTCTCCTCAATAGCTTTTCTAAGAATTTCCAATTTGAGTTGATTGCTGAAAAGAGAAGTTTATTAATGAACCCTTGTGTGATACCGTCCAAGTACACACTCAGCTGGCGCGCTGCATATGTTGCCCAGTGTAAGCTGGATGTTCGTTAGAGGCTTAGAGATGAAGCATCTTGAACATCTCAGTCGTAACGGCAGTTCAGTGAAGTTTGGATACGGCCGAATAGAGTGTTGGACTGTACCGTAGTACCGGGAGCCGACGTTGGATTCCGTGAGCAACTTCAAATGACAAGCTTAGAGAAAAGTGAGCTCTGACGTGACAGTATTGAAGTCCACGTAAGACAAAGAAAAGTTCCCGATACCTTAATGAGCGAAGATATAGAGGAATGCGGGGGAAGATAAGAGTGTATGTATGTAGGATTCAAGACTTCTTGAAGTGACCTATAAAACAATGATGAACGGATGACGGACTTGAGAAGAAGCAAATAATAATGTCATGCTCTAGCTGATCTTCCATTGTCAAATAGTTCGCATGATTGCCTTGTTTCAAGCAACAATAGCGCGAACAGCTGAGCCGCAAAGCCCGCCGTCCGAGCACTTGATCTCTCCATTGGGGTAGATAGGGAAGGTGGTGGGGGAGTGAAGTAAGGAAGGAGCGTGGGTGGCATCAACGGCAATACTCGTGTTGCATGTGAGACTGGAAGGAGTATGGAAGGCGTTGGTAAGATAAATATGACAGTTAGCCATGCAGTAAAACCGAATAAGGTAAATAGTAAGCTTCACATTGCATTGTTAGTACAGGGAACTCGACTTGAACTTCAACAAAGATACACTCTGTACTTTGTAATTGGTGGGCATAATTTCTCTTAGAGAAACGAATGAATATCTGGTAGTAATCTATAGAAGAGAGAAGACTTGAATACAGGGAAAGAACAAATCATAATGGAATGGAAGGAACGACAGTGAAGTTGGCAAGAGCAGAGGACGGTAATACAGTACAAGCATCTTGGCACGTGATACACACTCATCCACGACCCCATCACCAAAGATCATCGCTGCCCCACCAGAGCTACGGAAGCGAGACCAGGAAAGATTCGAGATTCTCCAAAGACCAATTGAGTTGCTCAGACGTTTCCGATAACCACCAATTTGAGGCCACAACGACCCTGTTCGTTAGGTATTATGATTTACATATAATCAGCCTCAATTGTGTTGCCAGGTCATAACGCATTACCACTGCAACCCTCACAACCTACCACACCAACGTATTCTGGGTTCTACAAGCCAGAGATTAAGCTCATTAAGCTTTACGAGGGGCTCCCAAACTAAGCTTTCATGAAGCTATATCACCAACAACTGAGGCAATAACTTAGGAACCATTCACTCTTCTTGTCACCATGTCACGCATTCCAACTTCGGTACTCAGCAAGTACCTGCTGAAAGGCCAAATACCCCGGCAAGGCTGCCTTGGTGTACGCCACATACATAGACACCCTTCATTACCTTCAGCTGCTGCATCTATCGCCCATACAACCAGGCATCTGCATACGTCCCCTGAAGTCGTCACACCACCTCCCGCGCAGCCAGTACCTTTACGCAAGCAATTGAAGGATGAAGCAAAGAAAGCAAAGAAGCAGGGCAAGAAGAAGACAAAGGGCGACTCACAAACAGTTGAAGGCTGGGAGTTGACTGTTGGTATCGAAATTCACGCTCAGCTGAATACTGCCCATAAACTATTTTCACCGGCTGTTACCTCTTTCAACGACGAGCCAAATAGCCATGTCGCTCTTTTTGACGTTGCCATGCCTGGCAGCCAACCTCTCTTTCAGAAAGAGACTCTGATCCCCGCTCTTCGTGCAGCGCTCGCCCTCAACTGCGAAGTCCAGGAGGTTAGTCGATTCGACCGAAAGCATTACTTCTGGTGGGATCAGCCCTCGGGATATCAGATCACCCAGTATTATGAGCCATTTGCCAAGAATGGTCACATCACTCTTCTTGCCCGCGACGGGATCTCTCCTCAAGATGGCGAAAGTGTCACGATCGGAATCAAGCAAGTTCAGCTCGAGCAGGATACGGCAAAGACGTTGTCTCAGACAGACAAGGTTCAATGGCTTGACTTCAACCGCGTGGGAGTGCCTCTGATTGAGATCATTACGGAACCTGAGCTTCATCACCCCCGAACTGCAGCTGTCTTTGTGCGCAAAGTTCAGATGCTGCTGAACACTGTTGATGCCTGTGTGTCAGGTATGGAGACTGGTGGCCTGAGAGCCGATGTCAACGTTTCTGTTCGCAGGACTGATGGATCCAACCCTTACCTTGGCACAAGGACCGAGATCAAAAACTTGAGCACTATCAAGGCGGTTGAAGATGCCATTATTGCCGAGCGCGACCGACAAATTCGTGAGTTGGAAGCTGGACGATCCATACCCAGTGAAACTCGCGGTTGGTCTATCGGATCTACAGAAACGCGACGCCTCCGTGGAAAAGAAGGCGAGGTTGATTATCGGTATATGCCCGACCCTGATATTGCGCCACTGGTTATTGGGGACGATCTAGTTGGCCACTTACGACAGTCATTGGCAGTGACACCTGATTCGGAACTGGATACCCTGATTGCTCGATTTGGGCTTACAGCCAAGGATGCACTATCTCTGATCAACCTTGAAAACGGCTCGCGTGTGCAGTACTACTACAAGGTGCTCTACTCAATCCAGGAGAAGCTTGCGGAAGACCTCAGTGAAGCTGAGATGCCGGAATTTAAGAGCTATTCTGCAGTGGTCGGCAATTGGATTATTCACGAGCTGGGTCGCCTTACCACATACAAGGCAGGCCCGCTCGCAGCTCGAGACTTAACATTCACACCAGAAGGTGATTGTGAACAGGTCCCCGACTCTGAGCTCTCACAGCTTCTGTATCATCTGATCCGCAAACAGATCACGGGCAAGGTGGCGAAGGAGCTTTTGTTCGCTATTTATCTCAAGGAGATTGAGGGCGGAGTTACTCAGGCTATCGAGGAGAACGATCTGTGGTTCAAGGAGATCACAATGGAAGATTACGAGCAGCTAGCTAATGAGGCGATGGAGGGTGAGGATAAGATCTTGCAAGAGTTTACCAACTCTGAGCAATTTCCTCAAGGCAAACTTATGTTCCTCGTGGGCAAGATGATGCGCCTTGGACCTACCGAGCGCATTGTCCCTGCAAACGCTGAGCGTGTCATGAGGGCAAAGGTCGAAACTTTGCGAAGGACGTGATTCACTTCACTGGAAAGCGGGAATGTTACGGCTGTTACAGCACAGCCATTCTCTGTCACCTGAAGTATCCGCAAAGCGACATCGTGTCACCGAAATGCTGATTCAATCTGGTGTTTTTGACAACTGAAGATAGTTGGTCGGTCTAACAATGAGGCTTTTGCCGAGCATCACCAGTGTCACATGAGTTCTCTTGCGCGCTGAGGCACAAGGTAGCAAACACGGATCGCTCCCATACGTGAGTGGGATATGTCTTGAATCAAACAACTATTTCTATTCTTCCAAAGCGTTCACAAAACCAAGTTTGGTTATGACAAAACCTATTACGTTTACAACAAACATGCCCTTGAAAATTGACAAACCTATGGCTACTGTCTTTCTACCACGTATTGCGTCTCCTGATTCCAAGGACAGAAACGTCCCACGAACAATGACATCCAGCCATAGCCCGCCATTTAAGACAACAGTCCCAGGCGACCGAGACAATGATGACGATGGTATAAAGACAGAAATAAAGACAGAGACTGTGTGGGAGACGATGAATCCATATACAGAAACAGAAGCCAGTACATCAGTTGCTACTTCACGTCCACGAACGAAGATTGCAGCGACTCCAGTTACTACTATTACTACTACCAAAATTGATGCGAACTATTCTACAGCCAGTCCTACTGCTATTCAAAGTCCCGGATCCCTCGCACCCGAGTTCCAGGAGTCTCGTGGGCTATCGGACGGGGCGATCGCTGCAGTTGTTCTTGGCGTTGTATTCGGTTTAGCTGCCATAGCATTAGCAGCATGGTTCTTATTCTATAAGAGGCACAGAGGTTCAACGATCAGTCGAGCCACTTCTCCGAAAACTCCCATCTACAACCCTCCACCTCCAAGTTCGACATTGCCAACCCCTCCTCCCATTGCAGAGTTGAGCTCTCAGGGTGACGGATCGCCCAGCATGGAGGACTCGTGGGCTAGCTATGGCGACCGTGTGCGATCGCCGACGCCCCAGCCTGCGGTGGCAGAGGTGAAGAGCTTTACCCGGGCGTGGCAGAAACCCCGTGTTTACACGGTCGGCGGCGGTCGTATTGCGGAGCTTCATGGTTCGGAGCCTTCGACGAGTAACGATGATGGGGATGATAAGATGTCGCCCATCTCGCCGATGTCTAGGGCCGGGCCGTTTGTTGCTGATCGTCGTGTGGTGAGCCCGATGTCTTTGACTTCGAGGTTCAGTACATTGTCGTCTAGAGCAGACTCGAGCCCTGGACGAGAGGAGAGCCCGAGGAGAGGGTTCTAATGAGATTTTGTATTTTGGACACATCCATGCCAGTTGCTTACTCGATAGGGGCTGGGCTAATTCCGGTGTTTCTGAAAGAGGGTGAAACGGTGAAATTTTGTGCTACAGCTCAAATAGGGGTTGGAGGTCGATGAGCCTGGATCTCGAAAAGGCTCATATCAAAAGAGGTGCTACACGCTGTAAACCATTTCTATAGATTTAGGCAGTCTTGGGCAAATTGCTGTTAGGTTGCTTAACATATAGATCTCAATTTAAGATCCCATCTCCGTAAGACACTGTGCATATTGTGCAAGGTCGATCTTTGTATGTGACTGATATGTTTCAATTTGAGCGACAACACGATAACAAGATATGGTACTTCAAACGCCGTGTGCCCATGACAGGGCATTATATCCGTGTATGCGTAATTCCTAATAGATAGGTTGCAGAAAGCCAGCATGCGATACCATTAACTCCAAACTCCTTACGTGCTGAAACACGATAATGTCCAATAAAGAAAAAGGGACCGCAGCAAGTCAAGGTGTGTTCTCACCAAACCTATGTTGCCTTGGTATGGCCACCATCATTCTACGGCCTTCCGTTATGTCCAGGCCCGTGACCATGACCATGGCTTGCCAGCACTTCACTGTCATACTTCCCAGGCTGGAAGGCGTAATTCAAGTTCTCTCTGTCCTTCAAGAACATATCCACTCTCTCGTCTTTCGATCTGCCTGCAGCAATCGTGTTTCGACGTGCAACCTGCTGCCCGATAGCAAGGTTAGACTGGGCCTTCATTTCCATGAGATCAGCGCCATATTGCTCTGCTCTACTCATTTGAGCAAAGGCACCTATCATGCACATGCAAACAATGACCGTCGCGAAAACGCCATTGGACATATACATAGGGCCAGGTACCCTGCCTTCGCGAGCATCATACCAACGCTCCCAGTCCTCCCATGTCGCATTATTCGCAGCAGATCCGGTCCTGTGGCGCCAGGCACGATCGGCATTACGCACCGTTTCGTTGAGTGTCTGAGGCTTACCACCGGTCCATCCTACACCGTGGACATCATAGAGTTGACGTTTGGACGGATCGCTGAGTAGGTCATTGGCAGCAACGATAAGACGATAGCGTTCTAGGCGAATTGCATGTGGAATATTATCAATATCGGGAGTATGGCTGTGTCTGTCGGGATGGTAGACTTTGACAAGCTGGTAGAATCGATGTTTGGTATATGGGGCGTCACTCTTCATAGAGAAGATCTCGTAGGGAGAAGGATAGTTTTGTTTGGGCCATTCGGGGATATTATTACTGCTGAAGCTGCCTCTTTGGTCGTTATTTACTGTAGCATATCGCCTATGTCGGTCTATTGAGCAAGCTGTTGCTGGCGCATAGCTAGATCGTACCCCTCTAGATGACGTTATAGACCGTAGAGGTGGGAGACTCGAGACGGCGGGGAAGGCATTGCAGGAGCCGAGAAGGACGGCAGATTTGTTCAGCGGCATGACGATGGCGATAGTTGGCACAAGCCGAGAGGCATTGAAAACATGTTCGGCGCCGCGAGCTTTGAGGTTTTGGGTATCGCGGATTGAGCATGTTAGAGCAGGAAAGGATAGTGACGACGATGAACGTTTGAACGGCGCATCACGCGCAGCGAATGAGGATGCGGATCATACCCGCATATTCCGTCCACTGTAAGCTCAGCTGCGAACTGCAATGGAACCCCACAAACGGGGGATCTAATGGACAGGGATTATCTGATATCCCGGCCGAGAACGGAGATCTTACAAGCCACAGCAGCCACGGTCACGAGACCAGGTGAGTCTTCACCGAGATGTTCACCTAGGTGAAGCAATCCTACCAAGATATCCCTGCTTCGATCTGCCGACATGCCGAGACATCCCTGTTTCCAACGACAAAATCGTTCACATAATCCGTTCGAGTTACCATTGAGTGTCTTGCCGGGTAAATCAGTCGACGCTCAGCTAAAACGGCAGATCAACTTGTAGCATAATAATGTCAGTCTAAAGTCGCAGCTATTGCCGACATATCCGGCCTCCAACATTTGGAGTTGGGTATACAGTATTTCTCATCGAGATAATGCTCACCAAGTTATTCGGTAACAAACCAGTATAGCCGAGCTTCCATTCGAGCGGTACCGAGGATATCAATATTGTCAGTATTATCAATATTGACTAAGGTGATAGTCACCGGGAATAACGGCGCATCATCGACGCCATCGTCATCAGAGGCGCTGGTCTAAACTCGGACCCTCGATCTGGACAAGATTCACGCATATCTCGACTCTAGTTAATTCCGTTTATGCTTCTCCTCATTCTACTCGAACCCGACTCCGCGATTGGGGTAAAGACAAAATATGGTCGTCACCCACACCATGGGGAAAGACCCGTCCAGAGATCGACCAGACACACGGTACCTGGGAACGGCATTTCATATGCCGTAAGCCAATGAGACCATTTGCAATTCGAACATGACTCTGGATAGCTTCCTTTTCCCACGTTCATGAGCTCGAGCAGTGGATCTTCGAGAGCGGAAGTCTTCCGGCGTGGGTGACAGTGTCTCCACTTTCCAACGACACAATTTGGTCGTCATCTCCACCGCAAGCTTTTCATTGCCGTTTACTAAAGCTTCTAGGGTGGTTTCCACGTTGTATTATCTCCGGGCCTACTGCTCCCCAGTCGGGCCTGTGTTGAGGCTCAACACTGCTAGACAGTACCAGGATGTTCCTCCCGGCTTGGCCAGAGCCTCAATGTGTTGGTTCCTCCTTGTCAGATCATATTACAGGCCTGGACTGTTGACATCTCGAACCAATTGAAAGTTCCTTGGTCAACTAACACGACATGGTTCAGGCTATATGATTTGAAATCTTTCCGTCTGCTTGACTCGAAAATGGCCAGTCATTGCCACACCTTACCCATCACCGAGTGCTTAACTTATGACGACTGGATTGTACCCTGGACGTGGGATCCGCTTCTTCTAAAGCACCCCAAACAGCATCCCCGAGCTTGCTACAATATCCGCGTGCCGACATATCCATCCTCCGGGATTCTCTGTTTGCAAAGGTCCCATCATGCCTTATTCGGAAAACCCACATAGCTATTCTCCACGTCCATCCTCGGCCCTTTGGTGTCGTTCCTGCTCAAGTTCTGTTAGCGTCGTGGGTCGTGGAGCTCAGATGATGGATCAACCTTTGGTTTATCAATTTCCAGTCTCTTGCTGATCTCCAGTACGACCGTGATTCTCGCTCGGTTGGGGAATTTACCGTATGCACAGACTGGTGAATAGGATGTCCGCCCCTTCGTCATGCGAGATAGAGTACGGGGTAGGTCCCTTACTCGTTGTGATCAATATAAAAAGCTGTAGACCCTAAGTGGGTTGATCAAGATTCTTCTCCAGGTCTTTGTATTTAAACTTGTTTCTCCCATCCCAAGTGATATAGTCTATTGTAACCCAGTCTTTATACTCAGTCGAAACTCAAACAACATGTCTGCCAGCACTCCTCCATCCCACGGGGCAACCACCCCTACACAATATACCGACAAGGAGGATGGTGGTCACTATGGTAGTCACTATCACTGCAACCATCCTCACCACCACCATGGAGAGCGAAACAATAACGTCCAGAAGCCTCACCAGTCCATGGTGTCGCAGGTTTACAACCCTTCGTTCAAAGCCGCCAACCCTGGTCCTCTTGGTCTGATCAGTTTCGCTCTGACTACCTTTGTTCTTGGTCTTTACCAGTGCGGTGCTGGGTAAGTTCATCGCGACCTTATTTGTATAGCCTCATGAACTGACACTTAGACAGACTTCCTGATAACAACCCTTTCGGCGGTGTTGGCCCTGACCAAGCCATCTTCGGTCTGGCTGTCTTCTTCGGCGGCATTGCCCAATTTCTCGCAGGGCTCATGGAATTCCGCGTTGGCAACACCTTCGGTACCACTGTCCACTGTTCTTATGGCGCTTTCTGGCTTGCCTTCGCCATGTTCTACGTCCCTGATCTTGGTATCAAGGCTGCATACAACGGCGATGACCGCGCATACAGCTTTGCCCTAGGTATTTTCTTGATCCTGTGGTGCTTCCTGACTCTCATCTTCTTCGTCGCCGCTCTCAAGACAAATATTGCCATCCTGGTTGTCCTTGGCTGTTTGTTCCTCGCCTTCCTTTTCCTCAGCATCGCTCAGTTCCTCCAAACCAGCCACCCAACAGCTGCGATTCGAGTCAATAAGACAGGCGGTGCATTTTCGGTCATTTGCGCTTTCGCAGCTTTCTACGCGGGAGCCGCAGGTATTATGACCGAGGATACGACATGGGTTCGCTTCCCTCTTGGCGAAATCGATGTTAAGCCCAAGAAGACCAACATCGCTTAAGATACGAGTGGAGATTACTCCTGAAGGAAGATATATATGATCTGATGGTGGAAAGTTAGTTTTGGCATGTTAATGATTTGGATTGAGGATGTTGATTTATACCCAATATTATGAGTTGTAATGATAGTAAATAAGACATGATATGAAAATAAGTGCCTCCAAAAATGAATGACGTCAAACATCAGCCGCCGCCAACCAAGCTGCATGAGAACATGTTTCAGACTCAATTGCACGAGTTGCTTTAATATGCCAATGGCACGATATGTAATGAGTTCCTTGAAGTGATGCTGATTGAATCATTGATGCATTAATATTGATTCCCTAAACCGTATGATGCATGGCTATAATCGTACAATAGACCATTGTTAGGTCTGGCTTTCATTATTTCCCTTCGTAATCCGGCAAGTTAAAGCTTCTTGGCTTACAACTTGTGCTTAGCCTCCTCGGCCACACCCTTTGCCTTGCCCTTGGCTTGCTCAGCAGCACCCTTGGCCTCGCCCTTGAGCTCTTGAGCCTTGCCAGCAGCCTCACCCTTCAGCTCCTGGGCCTTTGCGGCGGCGTCGTTGGAGTCAGTGACGTCCCGAGCGGCAGCCTTAGCCTTGGCAGCAGCGTCCTCTGTAAATGATCGTTAGCATTGGTTTCTTAAAGCAAGTTGGTAGTTGGAGAGACTAACGTCCAGCCTCAATGCCGTCGACAATCTTGTCGCTCACAGCGCGGTCGACTTTGTGGGCAGTGTCCTTGACAGCATCGGTAGCAGTTTTCTGAAGAGCGAAGCTGGTGGTGAATGTTCGGGGAGCCTGGAAGGCAATGACGCGGGGAGCGAGGGCCACACGGCGGATGACGTTCTCTGTGAGGAAAGACATTGTGATTGTTTTTGTGGTGGTGAAGGGTTGAATTAGGTAGATTGAGTTTATTGGTGAAGATTAAAGAGTCAATTGATGAAGAATTAAGGAAGGAGAAAAGGGAAGCTCTTGCTCTTGTAACTTATGTTATGACGCCTGGAGCTTGCCATAGCTGCATGATGTCACTCGCGGGGAAAGAGCTCCCTGTTGCGGTGCGACCAAGCACGTGAAGGGAGTAATGATGACGCAGTGAGGCTTGAATAAACGGGGGGGAAGTGCTCAGCGCAGTTGAAGCTTGACTTCTTTCTGCTTTTGTGTTTAATCTCATCATCGAGATATGCTGTGGACGATCGCTGGAGCTTTGGTGAGGAAAGTAAGTTCACCCCTCGGATGGCTGGTGTTAGTGCAATTGGCAGGTACCATCAAGATCTACCCTCCATAGAGCTTAATAGAGATCATGCCGATATTTCTAGTCAATTAAAGACAGATTTAGCTGGTCACCGCCATTGCTATTGAGTTTAATGTGACATTTGAAAATGGAGATGGCTTCATTAGGATTCTATTTTGCAATTGTGAGTCTAACAAAACTCAAGAGTACTATATACGACGGCTCTTCATAACTCGTTATTCAATCGTTGATCATCATCATGCTTCCTTCTTCACGCTACTCTCGGAGCATATCTCATCGGGCGTTGCGGCCCTTCTTTTGGCTTCTATCACATCCGTTCGACGCTCACGATTGGGACTCCCCAGCTGCAGGGTATCAGATCCGCGGATCATGAATTCTTCTGGTCCAGGCCTTGGCAATGGGCCATCGCACTTGTCAGTCTCATTATCATCATTGATAACGCATTCATCTGCAGATGTCCCCACTCGACCGTTTATAACGTTGTCGATACGTAACCTCGGTGGACCCGAGTTCAGCCTCATGCCGTTCTTGGGAGGTCCAGCTGCATGCAGGAGTTAGCAAACGAGCACCGGATCAAGTTCACGAGTGAATACTTACACAGCAAGAGGTCAAACAATTTGACGATGACGGGTCCCCAGACCGTTACCGCGATGATTTGTCCGTAGCTCCAGCGATTGGCTGCAAAGCTCTCTGCATTGATAACCTTGGTAAGAGAGATCATGTACAAGATATTGATCACCAGATATGCGACTTCAAGAATTCGCCAGAACCATTTCTTGATGAAAAGCCCTCGTCGTTGTTTGCCCCAACGTGGCCATCGACCAAGGCGATACGACCCAAACTGGACGTGTTTGGTGAGATGATGCTTTCGAAGCGTCCAAGCCAATTGATCAGCTACCAAGGCGATGATGGCAATAGTGTCAAGGATGAGAAACGTCATCTTGTATAGCAGAGGATGAGGGAAGAAACTGAATCCTTGTCCATCGATTCCTTGAGTTGCAGCGCAATATGTTCGAGGACTTGGATTGAAGCCGCATCCTTCGATTTCGTTCTGACCTTTAAACAAAGCGAAAGCGTCCTTGAAGTATATCTTCTGCGATGTTGCTATAATGGCGAGAAGATACTCCATGAAGAAACCCAGAAACGTATGCCAGTTACGGATGCCTTCATGATGAAGACAAATCTGAATGAGGAACATGGGAAGAATACCGTTCTGGGAGACATGAAAAGCAATAGCGCCATTAACAACGATCTCGCCCCAGAAGGTGCCCTCTTGAGAGTTGACAACAATGGCAAGAATGGATGCAATTTGTACGGCAAAGACAAACCAGCACTGAGCTTCTTGAAACTCAACCAATGTGGTTGCAATGGCAATACTCGTACGGGATAAGCCACCAGAGTCACGCCAGATCATGCTCTCGATTCGAGTCAGACTGCGCTTCAGACGATAAGGCTCGGGCTCAGATTTGCGACGGCCGGTGCCTTGCGTGATGTTGACCCAAAGGGTGAAACCCTTGAGAAGAAGATACAGAGACGCAGCAAAAGATACTTGCATAACATATGAGATGAGAACCTACAGTACCTTGTTAGTATGGGGTCAAAGATTGTGGCTGCTTTGACTTACACCTGGCCCAAAAATATCTGGGTTGACCTCTGCTGGTAGGTCGGGGCAGAACTCGTCCAGGGCCTCGAATATCTCCTCAGGGGTTGAATCTTCATATCTGAGGCGGTCAATTGAACGGTTGCAAGGTTTGCTCAGACCGTCATTCTCGCAGGCATCCTGGGCACAAGTGATGAGAGACCTGAGCACCGGTCTACCATCAAACTCAGCCAAAGTACCAGAACCCATCACAGCACTGGCGTTTCGTTCAGTCTCCTCGCTGACATAATAAGCGTTCGCATCTTGTGTCCAATGCGCCGCCGCAGCCAAGGCAGCACAGTTGTAAAAGGTTTCCAGTGAGCTGAAGAATAGGTCTGAGCTGTTGCAGGCGCGGGTGCAGTCAGCTACACCATCAATATGGCATCCAGAGCTAAATAAGATAATTTCTTGACCTCCATCAAGGTTGGTGGCGAAAAGTTCTTTGAAGGAGAGTCCTGAATCAACATCATCGGAACCAGAGCCTAGACCGGCGATGTCGAGAAAGGGGAAGAAATCAGAGGTTCCGTCGATACTGCCACGAACAAGAACGGTGAGAGGCGTGTCAGAAGCCGTAGTCGAAGGTAATAGAGATGAGACCGTTGAAGATGTCGATAAGGTTTGCAGAACGGGTGTTGTTGCCATTGCGAAAAGACAACAGTAGATTTGATCCTCCGCAAACAACTAACAGCGTCCGTCCATTCTTTTCAGTCGGTGTCTTTGTTTATATCAATCATTCGACATGGCCACGTCTGACAGAACAAAAAGTCAGAGGAGAAGAAGAGGAAGGAGAAAGGGATCTACAAAAAGATGGAGGAGGCTGAATAAAGAGAGGATCCATGGGTTACTCACTGCAGGTGCAGTGCAAGGCAAGTGCAAGGCGTTTGCTACTGCTAAAGCTACAGGGAGCTAGTTCATCTTCCGCAGGCTTGGCACGTTTTCCCCAATTGGCAATTTTGAAGCTTGTATTGTGGCTTAGTACTTCATAACTCATAAGCTAAGCTCACTAATTCTCATAAGTTGAGATGAATGACTCTGGGGTTTCCAGTTTCCTGGTTATTAGTTTTATTAAAGATCGACTTAAGATGGTGAAACAGTATGAACGATCGCCATAATTCTATCGTCGAATAATCATCTACTTGACCGTCACTTTCATCCCAGCATGTGGAACTTGGACCAACTCATCACCTCTCCACCAAAGATACCACGTCAATACCGCCATAGCAAAAACAAGGCTGTCTATTTCCGATAGATCACAAAAGATTGAAAGTGAAGATAAGATCAAGAACTCTTATATAAAGCCCGAGGTCAATTTAAAGATAAACATCCGTGTCTCAACGTCTATAACCGTCCATCTCTTATCGGTTATCGGCTTAACACGATGAACCGACACCAGCCGACGTCATTATTCCTCGGCTTCCAAACTCCAGTCTGTAGATACCTAGATAATAGATATTCCAATACAAAGCTCATTCTCAACTCCTCCATCAATATCCTCAAACCCCAATCAAACCATACAAAATGCCTCCTCGTCTCTCCCAACCCGTAATCACCCTCCGCGTCCTCCGACGTTACTATTCCTCCTCCACCGAACCTCTCATCCGCGTAACAAACCTCCCCGCGCCCAACACAGGCCATATTCGCATTCTCGAATTGAACCGACCATCAGCTCGGAATGCCATCTCTAAAGCTCTTCTAGCGAATCTTCGCGCTGAGATTGATGCTGTGCATAGTCAATATGGACCCAATGGCGAGGAATTGCCTCTTCCTCAGCGCTTTGGTGGTGCCGCGGGGGTAGATGAGAAGGGTCCTACGAGAGCTGTTGTCTTGGCTAGTGCTGTTGATACATCTTTTTGCGCCGGCGCTGATCTCAAGGAGCGCAAGGGATTTACTCCTGGAGAGTGAGTATATCTTTTATCGCATATTCTTTCAATAGTACTAATTACTATCTGTAGGACTGCCGAGTTTCTTACAAACCTGCGCAACACCTTCACAGCTCTTTCCAACCTCCCCATCCCGACCATCTCAGCCATTTCCTCCGTCGCACTCGGCGGCGGTCTCGAGCTCGCCCTCTCCACACACTTCCGAGTCCTCAGTTCCAACGCGACAGTCGGTCTTCCAGAGACACGTCTCGGCATCATCCCCGGCGCAGGCGGCACCCACCGTCTCCCCGCTCTCATCGGTCTCTCACGCGCCCGCGATCTGATCCTCACCGGCCGTCGAGTCGGAGCTCCCGAGGCATACTTCCTCGGTATCGCGGATCGCCTTGTTGAAGTCGTGCCCGAGGATGAGCGCGATGGCTCTGATATTCTTGGTGAGGCCAGGAAGGCGGCCTTGAGTGAGGCTGTGAGACTGGCGCAGGAGATTTGCGAGGGAGGTCCTATTGGTGTGAGGGCGGGACTTCAGGCTGTTGCTTGGGCGAGGGAAGAGGTCGAGAACAAGATGTATGAGCGAGTGGTCAACTCCGAAGACAGGAATGAGGCCCTTAAGGCATTCGGAGAGAAGAGGAAGCCTATCTTCACAGGTCGATAAGTAAGCATGTTCGTACTACATAGGCAATATACCCACCCTCTTCAGGGCATCACAAAACTTGATTGTTGGAGCATAAAACGAAGATAGTGAATCAATTGAATCTGATTCGTTTGGTTGTTTTCCCTTCTGGTCTGTTCTTTAGGCATCACGGTATTAAAAACTGGTCGCTGAAAGTCTGGGAAATAAAACAATTTAGACGCTTAATGCTAGTTGGGTCTAGCATTGACAGTGTTCTAGCTCAGCACTCTGAGCTCCAAAGAATAATATCTATTACCCAGAAATATCCTTAAGCTTAAAGTCAAGCAGAGTGATGATTTCGTTCTATTCATAAAACATAACGCATGATGCTATGCATTCATTCGGTCTTGTGGGTATAAAATGCCGTTTCCTCTCAATTTTCCGCCTCTCCATCTTCCATCTTGATGCCTTTAATGTCCTCCATTTTGATGTCAGGGATGTCTTCCATCTTGGTGTCTACCTCCCCATCTTCCATCTTAATGTTTTTATCTTTAACATCCTGTGAGGCCTTTTTCTGCAACGCTTCCCTGATGTAATCAACCATGCCACGAAGTTTTCTAGGATTTTCTTCATCGGAATCGATAGAGGTTCTGACGGAGTTTCTGTTTTCTGGTGGCCGATATGAACCCTTTGACTTCTTGTCTTGAGATGATTGAATTCGTCCTTCTCGCTTCAATGCAGGTACCGCACGTAATCTAGGCACTCCACGTCTAACAACCTTTGCTCGCTTTGCCGGGGATACTGGAACTGCTACAATCTCCGTTGCCACCGTTTCCCCTGACGTATCGGAATCAGAGTCCTTCGGAGTATTGGGATTAGTGTCGTGAGCCCCTGGGTCTTCAAGAGATTCAAAAGGTGTATCTGTAGCAGCCATTGCGAAGAATTCCAAGTCCCTGGCTTTAGCGACTTTTGCATCATTGTAGCCAAAACCAAAGCCGAAGAAATCATCAACTGCGTCCCTGCTGGTGTCATCGAATGTGTTAAGGATGTACTGGTCGAGTTCCTTGTCATCGATATTAGCAAGATCGTCAGAGCTGTCAGAGCTGTCATCGCACAAGTCTTCTTCTTCCTTTGGCCGCTTGCGTGATCTCGAGCGCTGTAACTTCTCAGAACGCTCCTAGTTATTGCCCTGCTCCAAGTATGGAGGCGGAAGTTCCTGATCAGCCCCCGAGCCAACTGGTCTTCGGCGCCGAGGCACGTCAACATACTCTTCCTTGTCCTCATCACGGACATAGCAGAGAAAGTAAGGCTCGCCACTAGAGCTCAGTGTTTTGAGGACTTCATCTGTGCTGTGTTTGACCTCAACGTTCGAGTCGTTGTATTTGCGCCAAACGTTTTGCTCAAAGTCATAAATCCACACCCAGTAGTGCCCAGATCTGAGACTGCCCCTGTGACAAATGACAGCGTGGAGGCGGTAGGGGTTGCTCTTGAGTTGAGCATAAAATGTCTCCAGATGGTCTGTAGTTTCTTTGAGCTCGGTCTTCATTTGCTCTCGGACAGAAGATTCGATCTCATTGATGTTTTGTGGCACATCGGACAGCTCAGTTGCAGACACTGCGCGTTTGCTGGGCCTGTTGACCATCAAGAAATCGTCATCTACCGGACCGTCGAATTCCCATGTCTCTTCTGCATCCTCTCCGCCATCAACCATTGCGATGTCTTCCGTTGTGGGCGCATTGCTGTCGTCCGCTTTTTCTTCCTGTGAGAGGCTTTCTAGGAAGGGGCCAGTTGGGCCAGTACTCTCTGCTGCGGCTATGGATGCGTTGATCTCAGATATACGATTAGCAGCTGCCCAGCTCTTTTCGCGCTCTTTAAACGTCATCGAATCGTGAGGAGTGTCCATAAATCGGTCGAGGTATAGTGTTTCAGGGATTTCAACCGGATTGTCATTCTTTCCATTAACGGATTGCGAACGCTGAATAAGGACGTGCAGCACAGGCGGCAGCGTCTCGATGGCTGTATATCGTGACTGTTCGCTTCCCTCAATAGCCTGGAGGTCAAAATTACGGCCGAGTGCATCATACAGTGAGCATGTTCCACCCTGAGGAGAAGGAAAAGCCGTAATGAATCGATCAAAACTGATTTCCTTCTGGTAAGTGTCCTGGTCTGCCTTCTTTGTGTAATTGATTGTCGTGACAAAGAATGTCTCCATAATTGATTCCATCTGAATCCCTGTAACATCGTTGACATAGGACGGTTGTATGGCGGCTTGGAGACGGCTGATGATATTGCCCATGACTTCCTCAACATCTTGTTGATCTGTGCCAGAAGATCTGTCCTGGTGTTCCAGGGCGGTCAGGACTTTCTGGTCAATGGTCGAGGGGTCCTTGGCGTCTGTCATTTCCGTATCAGTAGACTGATCCTTTTTAGAATCATCAATGTTCCTCTTCTCAGGGGTTCCGACAACCTCATCGGCTTGGTGACTTGGTCGACTGATCTCAACCACATCATCGTCCTGTTCAACTTCCATTACAGTATCAATGACTTGGCCATTGTTGGTTGCTGGGGAAGTTTCAACTTTGTCATAAGAACGGTCGGAATCGTCCCCGATAAGTGTCTGTGAGCTAACGGTACTGGCTGTATCAATCGGGTCGCGATCATCCTTCACATTTGTAGTAGCCATCTCTACATCTTCGGAATCATTAGCTGGAGGACCTGGCGGTGGTCTTGTTGGGAGTGGCGGCGGCTGGTTTCCAGTAGCCGAATCGGCAGAAGTATTGGCGGATTTCACGAGGGTGTCTGTATCCAGAAGGACAGCATTTGCCAATCTCTGTGAGGGTCTCGTTGCTCTCATATCCGAGTTTTCAAGCTTTGTAAACAACTCTGAAAGCTCTTTGGCAACTAAATCTAATTAGAAAGGTTTTCGAGTATGAGGATGGGGGTGGTACTCACAAGCTTGAGCAACAACAGCCTCTTCACGCTTCATCCGCATCTTGTTGCCGCCAATCCTCCGATGCTCAATCGTTTCATCGGTCAAGTCGAGCTTGAAATCATCGTAACGGACGGCAATATCTCGTACAGGCTTGACAGTGAAGAGGTATTGTAAAAGACTGTTCAGGTAACATGTGTTTCCGATGTTCTCCAGTCCAACCGGAAGATCATAGTCTGCAGGTTGGTTTGGATTACTGGTATTGGTCAGATCAGAGCCAATAATATCGTTCTGCTGTCGCAACTGAGCAACCTCTCCTTTGAGTTCTGCGGACTGGGTGTGATCGGCGATCTTGTCCATGGCGTCCAAGTAAGTTGTTTTGGCTTCCTTGTCTTTGGTATTCTGGACCTGCTCATTTGGTCAGAATCATCACTTTTCTGTGAAAGTTAAAGTAATTTCTTACCTTCTGTTTGAAATTATCAAGAGTATCGGAATCGATGCTTGCATCGCTTAATCCAAGGATCTCCTTGGCAGTGGTGAAAGAAAATTTCTCCAGGTATTCCTTCTCCAAAGAGGCTTTGTAGGACTCATCACTTGTCGCATTGGAGATCAGCATCAACATGCTATGTGCAGCATCAACATCGCTGGGATCGTTCACCACCTTGCGTCGGTATGCCAGCACTATTGAATCTGCGTTATAGTTATTTGGTGGCTGCAGACCGAAAAAAAGCAGTGCCTGGTTCGTCAACTCGGCATCCCCGTTGTCGGTCTGTGTTGGAACCTGACTCCCAAACACAGACTCTTGTATCATGGCATATTCACTAAAATCCCGGTCGTTCAGATCGTTGGCGATTTGTCCAAGTGCCTCAATCAATTCTCTTCTTTTCTTTGGCAGCAGTTCCCATTGTCTTCTGTAAGCATTGTCGACGATTCCCTTGTCCTGATTTGGCAACACACCCATCAATTTGTAACGGTCGAGATTGACAAACACATTAGAGCTGACATTCGGGACCTCTGAGCAGCCCAGGTGGGCGTGGAGACTGGGAGTGCAAAGCTCGGCGGGTTCCCCTCGTTTGTGAATCAAGCACTGGACTTCAGCCCTGACATCCTCAATATATCCGCGATATGTGCCTATTTTGGTAGCACCATTTGGGGCGTCGGGTGGGTAGGGAACTTTGGGCGTGAATGTCCCTTCGTCCACACCATCATCCTCCCTGATATCAATGGTTTCGTCAAATTCAAGCTCTCTGAATATGCTGAAACAGCGAGGGCCGAATAGCACAGCAAATCTTTTGTTGCGTTTAGAAATACTTCTAGCACCTTCTTGAGACGTTGCCTCTATCAAGTTCTTGAGGTAGGTGTTTAGATTTATGGGGGCTTGCATCGCCCAGTCATCAGTCGCAGTCGCGTAGCGTTCTGGATCGTTTTCCTTGGCAATACGCAGCTCCTCCCGAATCGTGTCAGAGTCAAGCAGCAGATTAATCCACCACAAAGGCATGCGAGGCATCGAGATTTCAAGGTTAATTGAAAATGTGCAGGGCCCAGCCGAGCATGCAAAGGTCTCGCGGGTAACAAGTGGGTAATATTTAGAATGTCGCTTGGCGACGTTTTCGTCTGAATCCGTGCCAGCCCAGGCCAAGTGGTGCCAGGGAAATCTGCCATCTCTTGGTGGCCATTGTTTTTGGTTGTGATTGCAGAGAGCGCCGGCATGCTCCTCGTCCCATAACAGATTGAACACAAAATGGAAGTGACAATCGATACACACTGAGGATAACATGCGCGCTCCGAGGCTGACGAAACTCTGGTTGCCATTTAGGATCAGTCGATGGGTGTGGTCTTGCCATGGGTAGGGAACTTCAAGGTTCGCTTGTTGCGCTCGCGTGAAGAGATCGCATGTGGTAAAGTTGTTGTTCAGAAGTTCATATATCCATCTCGCGGGATTGCATCCTAACAACTGTTTTTAGCAGACCGAGCCTTTATTCATAAAACCAAAAACATACCTCCCCAACCCATATTATGTATCTTGTTCTTGTGATCCGTCCAGTTGTAGAGGACATCACCAGGACGGTCCGAATCAGGTAGAATTCCATACCTGTCGTGGTCCTGGTCGGCCATGATAGGCAAATTCAACCCCTGGGGTATTTCTTCCGTATGTGTGTTGGCAAAAGATGCTGAAGCTAAGGTCGATGTCGTATGTCGACGAGGGGTCCGGTTGGCATTAAAACTGCGGGGTGGCGCTGAGAATGTATGGAAATGACGAGTTCCGTGATAAACCGGCCCTTTTAGTGATGAGACTGTAGAGTCGTCCACCTGTATGAGCAGCTCGAAGGCGTCGGGTTGCGATTGCTCGACAGGTAGGTAAAAAGGAAAGAGGGATCGGTCTGCGGGTGATCGGTCGGTTGAGCGCTGAAGCTCCAGCTACTACCTAACCGAGTAGGTAAATGATGAAATCGAGCGGGTCTCGAGCTTAGCGGTTGTTCATTTGATCATAGTTCCAGGTTGCAATATCGGAGAAGCAACGAATATAGACAGCAATGCGACAGATAAGCAAAATGATCTGAATGCGTATGCTCGAGGAATATGTGACGAATGGTGGCAATGTTGATATCAAAAGCCAAAGTACAGAGTAGAGATGGTTGACAGTAAGGTTGGGTGACGCACTCGCTAACGGTGGCCTGAGCGTCAATTCTGCTGAGTCATCGTTTTTTATGCATCTATTTGAAGCTGTCAACGATGGAAGTTTACGCTATCAGATTAACAGTCAACAGAAGCGAAACTCTATTTCATTTGCCTCTTCTCTTATTCCTCTGAATTCTATAGTAATCTATGGTTGGACTTTTTGCCTCGTTTGTACTTTGGACATTGTATTCCAAATCCTCCATCACACGACATAGCAAACGAATGAGTACTAACGAGGCGACCGATGGCATAAGAGAGAACTCTTGTGTGGTACAAGCTTATTCAGTAGCCTGAATTGATCTTAACGGTTTTCTTGGTTTACGGCGAGATACACGTCAGCAACGACGCGGCCAGATTTTATATGCCATGGATTTGGTGTAGCAGAATACTCGACTGTCATTAAAGATACCTAGGTAGTAGTAGTTTATACCAGTTCCTGCCTATTTGCTGTATGTCCTAAGTTTAGATCTCGTATCGCATATGTTTGCTAGGTTAGATACGCACTCAATTACTTCAAGTGCTAACAATGCATTATCACTCGGAGACAAAGCACTGTTCTCGTATTTCGAGTGCTACGAATAATTGTGGACTCGATAAACATCATAAGCCTATTCGTCAAGGAAGCGACAGTATTCTCATCACCAACACAAACTTCTGCACCGATGATCTCTTGTAGATAATCACCAACAACTCCAACGTAACGCCATCTTCTGACCAATCGGAACGAGCTCTTCCCTGCAGATCATCCCTCATTTCCCGGGCACTAAACAGAAGTACATAAATTGCCCACTGTAGAAAGCTCAGCGCTTGGGCGGTTAGCGCCCCGTCAAATAGTAACGGTTGATTAGCCGCCGCCCCTTATTTAAGCATTTTGATATCGAGATTTCCGGAAGCAAACAGCGGAATTGTGTCAGTTGGTTCCCGTAAAACACGCTTCCGAGGCTGCAGTCGTTTCTTTTTCTGAGAGTCTCGTGACTTTTACACAGTCAAAATGGTCTTCGGCATTGGCCTCTTGGTGAGCCGATACAGCCACGATATTGTGTTGTCCATGCATATGGTGCGGCGCCGAACCAGGATGATCCTCCCAGGATACAGCGCGGAAACCGAACTATTGAACCCTTAGAAAAGAAATCACATTGGCTGATATTCGATCCGGCGCTTAATGGAGGCTAAGTCTGCAGACTTAGGTAGTATTGTATCCTTGATGGCCCAGTTATTCCGGTTTCGTGATAATGAACCATTGACCAACGTGCATATTTCTCTTCTCTTAACAGACTCTCTCCTACTTTACTAAGGAAAATGTTTAATCATTCAGTCTATTGTTGTTGGTCCCAACGACTTGCTTGATATGGGAAAGGCAGATGTTCATCGGTTGTAACCATGATATGGTAGTTTTAACGCGACAGTCGCCCGGCACTCGTGAACCTCAACACTCCTCATTCATTTCGTTTCTTCTATCAAGTTTGTTCTGTTGCGGGTGGCTGGCCGCTCTTTTCCTATTCTTTTTCCTTAATAATGTCTAGTTGGGAAACAACAGCCCTTCGGCTGCAGGGCAATGTGACCGCCGACTCAACGCCAATTCCATCTCATAAAAGTCTACCACCATTACCAAGGCAGAAGACCAAGGCCAGAACTGTTACGGGTGTGAAGGAAGTTTCTGAAAAAGAGGAGGATGTTAGGACGAAGGGATGGAAGCCGCTCTCGCTTTCGATGCCGATTCTATCTGCTGTAATCGCTCTTACGATCCTACTCGCCATCGCTGTTGAAACGCTAGCACAACGAAGTGCCTCTCAAGGTGGCCTCGCTTTATCTCCTACCCTCGGCAGCATGCCTGGATACGCCAAGTTTAGCTACCTCTATGCCCCGACCATGATCGCTGTGATGTACAGCATGGTATGGAGTTGGATTGACCTCGATGTCAAACGAATGCAGCCCTGGTTCGAGTTGTCAAAACATGATGGTGCTACTGCTGAGAACTCGGTCTTCCTGGACTATCAGTATGACTTCGTGGCTTTTGTACCTTTCAAAGCTGCCAAGAGAAAACATTGGCCTGTCTTTTTCGGGGGTACTGCCATGGTTATCGTCTTGTGGGCGCTGACACCCCTTCAGAGTGCCTTACTTGGCACGGCAGTCGTTAAACAGACGAATGAGATTGCCATTGCAAACCGGTCTCAACTTCTCCCAGTTAAGGAGCATGTCACAGTCCTGGATCCAAGTTTTCTTAATACGGGATACGCCATAGCCTGGCTCGGCCAACAGTTTCCTGCTTTCACGACCGCTGACTATGCGCTGCTCCCTTTCTACCCAGACACAACTCCGAGGCTTGATAATGACAGGGCAAGGATAACTGCCTCATCCAACCTGACAGCAGAAACAACAAAAATGTGGACTGAGTTAGACTGTTGGCCAGCAGGTATTGCCAGATACGGCCCTCGATCGAAGGAAGAATTCAACTTTTTCAACGGACAAGGATGCAATACGACAGCCGGCTTCGGAATCACGAGCAAACGCAGAATGTACTACATTGGTTTTCATACCAGCCCCTACGCTGACTTTCAGATTGCAAATCCGTTCTGCCCAAGGACTCCGGATTCGGTTCACCAGTTCCTGGCTGTCTGGGCAAAGCCTATTCCAGTCGACTGGGACCCTTATCCTAGCTTCAACATCTCTGCCATGTTCTGTCAACCGAAGTACTTTAAGCAAAAGGTTCTAGCGACAGTCAAGGCAGACACATATGAGCCGGTCACATCATCTATCAAGGAATTGGGACCCAAGGAGACCCTTTCGGAGAAGGAGTTTAACACGACAGCATTCGAGTTTCTCCTGGGCAATGGCATGCAACAAACAATCATTACGAAAGATTATCCCTTCAATGCCGTGGTAGAACAACACCCGCGGCTGAACCAATCTGGTTTCCAGAAACCTGTTTCCAATATGGTGGGCTTCGCTCTAGCAGGCAGAGACTTGCATGCGGACGACTATGTACACCACGACCATCTCCACACAGCCTACAACGAAGCCCATAGATATCTTTTCTCAGTTGCTGTAACGACATTATTGATGAACTCGACCGACTTCTCTAACAAAACTGCCTCGATCGATTATTTTATGACTGGTGTCATCGTCAGTCGACCTTTCGCGATAGCTGTGGAATGCTTCTTACTTGTCGTCGCCATCTTCACTGTTCTGGTTCTGTGGTTCTCCCGATCTGCGCCCTGCAACCTGCCATTGAACCCATCATCAATAGGACGTTACATCGAGTTATTTGGGAATAGTCCTGAAGTGCTGAGTGCATTCAAGCCGGTCGACTATACTGACGAGAAAGGATTGCTTGAAGAATTTAAGATGGATAGCTTCCAGATGATACCAAAGGACGGTGGGAAGAACGCGGAAGTACTACTCCATACGAGAATCAGACCAGCCGAGTCTTACGACAAGTCTGTTCAAAGAGGCTACTACGACCCTGTCAAACCGTTGGTTCTCAGAAGATGGATCGGCCTCATCTTTATCACTTGTTTGGTCGGGGCAATGGCTGGTCTCACTTATTTGAAACAGCAGGAGACTTTGCTGAACGGTCCGTTAAGAGCTATTTGGATTCTACTACTTACTAACACTTCTATAGGTCTAATTCGGCCTTCTGAAAATTTTGAAGTTTTGCAGCTTTTGGAGAACTATATACCGACCGCTTTCGCGACGCTCGTGGAGCCTTTCTGGATTTTGTTAAACCGACTACTTTGTGTTCTCCAGCCCTTCAAAGATCTGTGGGAAGGGAAAGTAAAGCCAAAGGACACAATCGACGCGACTTATACCTCGATCCCACCTCAGCTTGTCTTCTGGAGAGCCTTGAAATCTAACCATTTTGTTCTTGTGTTTGTTTGCTCCATGGCTCTACTTGCAAACCTTCTCGCCGTCGGCCTCGGTTCTCTTTTCAACGAAGATATAACGACTGCAAATTACACGATCACGATGTCTCCAAATTTCGCCCCTCGGTTCAATAACGATTCCGTTACCGATTTAACGTTCTTCTTAAACAAAGATCTTATCACAACGCATTTATACCAAGACCATTTCTATATGGCAATGGCCAACCTAACGTCCAATACGATTCTCCCGCCCTGGATGTCACAGGAGTACTACTTTCAGGGATATCAACTCGAGGACTCAAGCATGAACAGAACTGGAGACGCTTATACCGTCAATACAAGAGGCTTTGGTGTTGATGCCAACTGCACTGCTATACCAGCCCATGCATTGACAACCGAGTACGAGGAGCCGGAGTTTTGGCCCACGGAGAAGAAGAACCTGAGTCAGTGTCAAAGCGATGACCAATTCATTGCCGCAGCGGCACCAGTGATCCGAGAGGCAGGCAACAACCGATCAACGGGTGTTTCAGCTCTAGAGTACAGTTTGACCATGGACAGGACTTTCTCAATCGCTCCCTGCGCTAGAACGTTACCTTTGGCATGGGCTCGGTCCAAGGAAGCGGCATTTGTCAACAGCACAGTCGAAGCTAGTTTCATGATTTGCCGTCCGATTTTCGAAACCGCAATGTTCAACGTCACAGTCAATTCCCTGGGCAATGTCATCTCTTACCTAAGGACGAGCAATATCACATCGACGCTAGACTACGCTGAGTCGGAGCAACATGCCGACATCTTGATTCAAACTTATAACTACAGATGGAACCAAGATCCTCAGTGGCACAACCATACGCTCTCTATGAACTGGATGAACCACTTCATCATGGTCCTCAATGGTAACAGATCAACCCTCGACCCACACAGCGCTGTCCCAGATCCGGAAAAGCTGAGCCCAGTTGTGTCCAACATATATAGGCGCGCTTTCGCTATATTGTTGGGTCTCAACTCTCATATCTTCGAAAAGAGCGACAAGAGCGAGACGGTATCTGCAACCCGGCATACAAAGGAGACGCGAATATTCATGGAAGACGCATCCTTCATTATCACCATGACAATACTTGCCCTCAATACCGTCGTGGCTATCTTGTTTTACATCAGAGCCGTAGCCTTCGTCTTGCCACGCATGCCAACGACCATGGGTGCTGTCGTATCATATTTTGCACCGAGTCGTCTCGCCACACCGACCTACAGAGATGCGCCGGGTCAGTCTTCTCGTACTTTGAGTTTTGGAAGATACATCGGCATGGATGGGAAGGTGCATATCGGTATTGAGGCAGACCCTCACGTTGTGCCTATCGATCCGCTATCACTTGGGGCACATAAAGACTTTTTCAAATTTCTTAGACTGAGAAGGAAAGCTGGGGATAAACCAATTAGATCTGATACCTGGCTTTAACAGACTCACTAGGCCGGCATGAGAGTAGTTCAAATAAATGAATATGAATTAATGAATCAGATGATAGAACATAATAAGAGCTTCAACTTTTGTCACCCTCCTCTGTGCTATAACGTTGAAGAAGAAAAGAAGAAGAAAAGAAGAAAAAAGAAGAAGAAGAAGAAAGCTCGCTATTGTTCACTTGCATCCCGCACACTCATCACAGATAATGGAACGAAGAGACCAAGTTTGACAAACAGTATGTGCATGTTATTCTAAACAAAAAGAGATGTCGCCAAGCGACGAGTAGAATTTTACAGAAAAAGAAAAGTTGTTTATCCTCCATAACGCCAATCCTTCCAGATCCCATGTCTAAGTCCGGCCGGCCCTATTCCCATCATTTTATGAAATATCGAATTTAAGAGCGCTGAGCTCGGCGCATGCTCCTGTTGCCACGCTTAACAGCCATGCTGATATCAGCACCTTGTCCGGGAGTGCAGGTAACGCCAGAGGAGAGTCCTTGAGAAGGAGTCCATGTGCCGCTAGCACAGCGCTGGAAAGAAGAACCGCCAATGCAGTTCCATTCACCCTCAGTTGTGCAAGCACTGCCAGCAGGGAATCCGCCGGAGCCAGAGCCAGACCCGGAGTCGGGAGCGGAGCCGGAGTTACCGCCGTTTTTGCCTTCACCAGAGCCGGATCCTTCGCCAGAGCCAGAGCCAGATCCCTCATCGGAACCGTTGTCTGGGGTCTCGGGAGTAGCAGGGGCTTCAGGGGCTTGTGTAGCAGAAGGCTGAGATGCAGCAGGCTTGGAAACAGTGATGAAAGCACCGCCAGGGATCTCGGGGGCACCGTTGGAACCATCACCGGAGCCTGATCCGGTACCAGGGGCGGGAGTAGTAGCGGGTTGCGTAGGCTGAGCAGCAGCAGGAGTGGAAGGCTCAGCGGCGGGGGTGGAAGGCTCGGGGGCGCTTCCACCGGAACCACCACCGGAGCCAGAGCCAGAGCCAGAGCCGGGCTTCTGGCATCCAGGTCCCTTAGGGTCAGTGAGAGTGGACTTGAGTTTGCTGACAGAGCTACCGGGGTTGGGGAAAGCGAGATCGGTATCAGGAGGTGTCTCGCACTCATTGCCAATGTTGGCAACGAACATGTCAGGAAGAGAGTCCAAGTGGTCCTTAGAGCCACCTTCACCCTCGATCTTAACAGCAGCACAGTTCATGTACATCTCGCGGTTTCCAACGTGGTTGAACCAGGTCCATGCGAGCACGTAGTCACCGGCAGCCAACTCCTCGGGAATCTTGAAATCGTACTTGTCGGGGTTATCAAGGTTGGCATTCTCAGGGTAGTTGCCTGCCTGGTTCTTAGCAGGACAACCTCCCTCAATAGAATGGATAACCTTCCAGACAGAGTCCTTGGTAGGGTTCTTGTCGGTAGTAAGAGAGACTTGGCATGAACCTCCACCGTGGACGGCTGAGCCGATGAAGGAGAGCTGCTGAGTGCTGCCTGCCTTGTAGGTGTTGCTCGATCCACCGTCGTTGACTGCTCCCTTGCAGGGAAAGTTAGAGCCATCAGCCTCGAGGGGGCTGTTGTCAGGGCTTCCATAAGGTTTAGGCTCGGCCATGAGCATGTGAGCACTGGCATAAGAAGCCAGAGTGGCAATGGTGAAAGCCTTCGCGAACATTTTGAGTGATGGGATAATCTAAACGTTCCAGACGATAGATTTGTTGTTTAGGTAGTGAGATTGTCGTCAAGACAGAAATCGAGTGATATGAGTATAGGACTGAAGAGTCGTAGCTCGATTGTTGGGTATGTGAATGAAGGGTCGAATTGCACCAGGCAATACGTGAATGTCGTCGAGACAGGTGAAAGGACTAGCCTTTGGAAAGAAAGAAGAAGGAATGGAAGTGTCGTTGAGACGATCTCACTTTGAAGGACTGACTGGAGACTTTTGAAGTCGTTGGTGATGACAAGAAGGTAACACGGAGGAGGAGAGGGCGTCTTATATGGACTTCAGTCCACACAAAGGACTGGCCATGGACGTTCCCAGAGCAGACGTATAGGCAAGGGGAAATCGCAAGCAGGAGAAACACCCGCGAACGGACGCAGCCGCATGCGCCTCAGAGGCGATCATGGTGGATCAGAAGTCCATAAGGTCAGGGAAGCAATAACTTCTGGCAAACGTTCACAGCCACTTAGAATTGTTCAATGCCCTAAGTGACCTTTGTTTCGAGGCAAGCGGAGGCACTAGGGCCGGAAGACTAAGAGAAGATTTGCAGCAGGCAACCCATGATAGGTTAAAGATATTGTTTCAAGACTCATCTGGTCACCAAACGAAAGTGTGAGTGGATTGGATCCATGCAACCCCCAGAGAAAAGACGAGGTTCAAGCCCCTGACTAGCGATTCAAGTGTCTGCAAGGGACCTGTCACTGTCCTGCCTGAAAGAGACTTCAAGAGTCCGTATAGAAGGCGACAACAAGGGACCCATCACCTGTTGACGTCTCCCTTGTTCAGCTATTACAAGACCAGACCCTTGTGCCTTGCGTCGCTTGCCGAAGCGCCTCCTTGTAGTACGAGATTTTCGGTACAGCTTTGCATCACTTTTCAATGCAAACGACTCTAGCGTAGGCCGCCCATAGTGGCAAGGGAGCTTAGTCGGTGAAGTAATGATTGGGAGAAGACACTGGTGGTTGGGGCGCAAGGGACTCCAGTTGTGCGACCACCAATCGGGCCCTGCAGAACCGAGTGCTCGGGAAAGTCGTTGGCTGCGACATGGGGGATTCTGAGCAACCTTGCTTCCAACGTCATGCTATGGGGCACAGACATGACTTCTGTCCTTTTTGCTTTGATACTCTTTGCCATCTAGTCCTGAAAAATCCTTTTCATTATTTTCTTTGTGTAATAAGACCCAGAAGGATTCAGTAATATTTGAAGATCCATCAAATCATCTGTCTCAACGATCTGAGCGTATTGTCGAGTCAATGCATTGTTCCGACGGTGTTGTCGTCCCCTGCAGTAACTATCCGTCGTGCTGGGCCATCCATTACGAACAACCCAGCTCTTTGAGAGCGGGGTTCAGATGCCAATCAGGGGGGCGATGACAGGGATATAAGGCTGAGCGACATGGGTCATGCCAGGCTATAGTGTCGAAACGGATTAGTGGCTGATGCATCCAGAACCAGTCGGCTGTTCCATTCATGCCAAGATTCAAACAATCATCTCGAATGAGATGAGACCAAAAGGAATCTCATAGACTGCTGCGCACGGAAATACCGCTTGGTCCAAGTTCGCAGGATGGCTGAGGTGATATATCTGGTAGCCCATGACCATGTAAATTGATGCATCTCAAGACTAATAGCAGCGGCACGTATCCGGGCAGCGTGGACCATAATTGCCATCGTATATCGGACTTTCTGGAGGCCTGCCTTCTTGAGTAATCCCCTGAGCGATCGCCTCCATGTCAGGGGTGCACTCGTAGATCGCGAGCAGGGCAAAATCCTTTCACGTGTGGTAAGAAAGACCTCATTGGATTTGTCTCCTGATACTCCTCCCTCTTTGGGCTCCGTTTCCGTATGATGGACTATAACGGCAGGGGGCCGTCCCTTAGACTTGCGCGGTCTTGCGTAGTCTTGCGGAGAGTTTTTTCGTTTTTATTCTCTCTAGTGAAACAGACATAGTTTCACAAACTGCTTTCATAGTGACAATGAGGATTGTTCCAACCCAATCATGAGTGGAATGATTCATACAGAAGGTGTCGACACCTTGCATAAGTTGAGAATAAAGGCCTCATTGTGACTGCCCTTCTGCAAGGAGGCGTGTATCATGTTTCGCATTTTTTGGTGTTTTGTTGTTTTGGTGTTGGTGTTTGTTTGAGTGGGGTTGAATTGGCAGGAAAGGCTGGAAAGTCACTGTTGGTAGGCGCCCGGAGGGAACCGAGCTCTTTCCCTTCACAACGTGGCAAGCTGAAAGCAGGAGCCAAGGCCAATTACGGCGATTAATAGGGTGATTATTAGTGCCGGATCTATCTTCAGAGGTTCACTCAGTGCTTAGATCATTTTGAGGCCAGTGTAAGATTGGTTGCCGCTTCCGTCTCTTACAGAAGATGACCGCTAAATCCAGGAACTAGGAAGATTCGCCTCTCTATTGGATCTAACATGGCGCATCATGACACTGGCGCCAGGTACAGCTGTTTCCGGATTGGACGTAAGCAAGATGCTGAAAACGTCGAAATATTAGTCCTATTTCCCTATGCTCTAGTTTAATTGTCACCAATAGCGAGCTGTGAATAGTCGCTGTAATACCTTCACCGACCGTTTTTTCTCTCTTAGTCAGATAAGCTGATGAGTTAGGCAACTTTGGGCCTGGAATTCTCGTGACTTTGACAGCCTGCAGCCCAACCAACAGACCTGGAGAACGGCCGCCTCGAGCCAGGGGTCATCGTCTATCGGACTATCGGACGAAACACGGCGAATCTTTGGGTCGTATCATTCCCTGCAAAATAATATGGAACCAAGATCATGGTCAGGGTTCTGTGAATTTTCCAAGTTCAGATGATCTTCAGCTTGGACTCGGAGGATTCGCCAACTGTGTTTGAAAGTCCGTATCAGGGCACCGACCATATTAATTCTCCATCCAATACCCACGCAATGGCCCAGTGCTGATCTTATTCACGATCCTAAGCCTAAACACAAATGCGCAGGGCCCTTTATAGCAGCCGCGTAACCGTGTGGCGTGAAACAGTCCTCCAGTTGGCAGGATTCCACCTGTTACTCTTGATCCAAGTGCCGACACTGACATTAAATCCGCCATCCGACAGCTTCACTGCGAACTCTCAGCCACATTTCAGATAGATTGCCACTCGTCCAGTACCTCATAATTCGCCTAAGCTATCCGATTAGATAATTGTTAGTTTCGACTTGCACTGACAAGGACGTTCCTTCACTACCTGTTACTTGTAGGATCTACTATATCGTTTCGCTAACAGGCAAACACAATGCAATAAGAACCGATTAATCCTTTACCGGACCTTTGAAGAGCATGTTGAGATTGGCCAATTCTTTAATGTTCAAACTTGCTCCTTCGTCACCTTCATGGATTCCCATTATCGCAGTACACTCCACTCGCTATGCAATGGAGCTCAGACACCAGTGAGCTGTCTTACAAGGGCGTTCCAGCTCTCTGGGACGTCTTAGCCGCCGAGGAAGTGACCTGTTCCAAGGCTCTGGGACCATGAGTTGGACAGCTGCACTGCTGCGTTGTCTCTCTTTTTTAAAACAGGCCTGGGCGCTTGTAGTGAATTGGAGAATAATGATTTGTCTATTTGATGCCCATAGGGCTGTCACGCTACGAGGCCTATTCTGTCATCGGACTTGAGAACCATTCCATCGGTAGCGAGGTTTGAAGATCCTCTCACCGCCAGCATCTCAAGACTCATCATTCTGCGGCCAACTAAGTAACCGACTGCTGATACTGAGCAGGCGCTTGCAGAAACACGCGCCTATCTTGAAGTCATCATTGGCGGTTTCCTCCAGGATATCTGTTTAATCGCATCGTCAGCATTGGGTATGAATATGACATGACTTAAGTCACCTTAATCGAAAACCAAGCCGGTTCGGGTCCAATTCTTCATCTTCATCTGTCGGAACTCCTCAAAGTCCCACTCTCGCTTCTCAAGGTGCTCAGGTGAGTTGAAAACGTAGACGGTCGTGTCTCTGTACTCGCCCTTGTCGCTGCCAGTACCGTCCTTGTTCAGCAACTTGACTTTGACGTTTGCCTTGTCGTACTCGGATCCCTCAAACATGTCGAGTTTCCCAACATTGGCATCAGTGAGTCCAGTAACATAAACACCGCGGACAGTATGACCCTTTTCGGGGACAACAGCAGGGTAGTCGGCATGTCGAACCCGATGACGACAGTAACCCTCGAGAATCGCAGGAGTGAATTTGTGCATATCCTTTATGACCTGAGGAGGGTCTTTCTGGCCGTAGCAGACAGTAAAGAAGACCTCGGGGGCCATCTGTTCCAGGATGTCAGATCTAGTCGTTGTCCTCCTATGCTGTACAACTCAGATCATCCATGAACCTACCAAAGTGCCTGTCATGTTAAATTAGCTCACTATTTGCAGATTTAGAGTATCGGGATGGATCGTACCGTAGAAAAAGGCTGTATAATCACCACTCATTGTGTCGACTATGATGTATGGTTAAAGATAAGTACGTCGTGATATGCACTTCTCAATGTTACATGAATGATCATCCGGTCGATGAGTGCCTACCCTATTCTTATACGCTTGGGCGAACGTTAGGCTACATTTTGTCCATACGGGGAAAGCAATCAGTGGGGCAATCATTAACATCAATTTGTACGGATACAATCACGATGAATAATGCGAAAACAATAGAAAATATACAAGCTTCTACTCTTTGCCATATCTTTCTTGACACACAGTGTGGTGGTTTGAATAGAGAATCACTCGAAGTTGTGTAAAATGCAGCTTCTCGAATCAACCATTCGAGGTCACTTGGTTCGGTAGCATGGGTAGTTTCACATGAACAAAACTCAGGGTACAGCTGCTGATAAAAATAAATTCAATTAAAAGTCCGAAGAAACGAATTCAAAGAGCTTATCTCAAACTCAATGTAGGTACGGTAAAACAGCCAGATACTATTATCAAGTGCAGAACACGATGTAATGCCATGTGACAACTTTCCTTGAACTGATGCACTTGGACATACTTCGTCGCTGAGCAGCAGCCGATAAGATAAGTGATTAGATAAAGCACTTTCGAAGCTACGCTAGAAGCCTGCTAGACCTCGTGATTGGCTGTGGGACCAACGCTAACGCCGGTGAAACTTTAATACGGTGTTAGCGTCAGTGGAATTGGTGACCGCACCCCCCAGCTTAGTCGTTCTCGTAATTTTCAACGCGACGGCCCTTCACGTCTACGTCTACTTTCGAGCTTGCCTTATATTCACCATACCCTCTCGTTCATCAACCTCCAGAACGCCAACAAGCCGCCGCCACTTTCACTCCTCGCCAATTGCACAGACATATTGTGAAAACTCAGCAATTAATATCGTCACGACTTTTCTAATCGCCCCTTAATAAAGCCGATCGCGCCGGGCGACCATATATAACTGAAAGCTCCTTATCCCACCCAGCCTTGGAAGGAACACCACTTAAACAACCCTTTCGCGGATGGCAAATTGAATCGCGTCAAGTGGACGCCGATAATGCAGCAATGTCGGGTACCACTATAGATGATGTCGTTAAGCGACTTAGTACTGTCGATATCGGTATGGCTTCTTCAACCCCTTCATGATTGCTGTCGCATGGCCTTTTCAATGTGGATTGCTAACCATTTCTACTTTAGATGTAAGACTCAAGCTTGAAGCCGCAACTACGTTGCGCGACAGCTTGGATCACTATACCAGTGGACAAATATACCCTCCTTTCCTGAAAAGGTTGATGCCCATTTTCATGGGCATTCTAAAAGGACCATGCACTTTCCAAAGCAACTCACCCGAGCAGAAACTCCGAATGGTCATACTCGAAGTCCTGCACCGATTACCTACTCAACCCGCCCCTCCCGAACCGTTCGAGCCATACGCCGAAGAGACCGTCGATTTGTTGATGCAGCTTGTACGAACCGATAACGAAGAAAACGCAACAATATGTGTCAAAATAATATCGGACATCATGCGACACCAGCACAAGGTCTTGCAGGGCAAGGTACAGCTCTTCCTCACTCTTATACAAGAGCTCTTCGAACAGATGGAGAAGGTTGTCCGAGAGCAACTTGACAATGCCCCCCACAATGCGCCATCACAACCTGGAGCACCTTCGACACCCGGAAACTCGCAGAACTTCCAATCACCGAGACCAGGATCACCCGTCGCCTCCGTTAACGAACTTGGAGCAGACCCCCAACAACAGAACCGTCCACTGTTAAAGGGGATGCAGTCTTTCAAGGTCCTGTCCGAATGTCCGATCATCGTGGTATCGATCTTCCAGGTTTATCGAAACACAGTGCAACAGAACGTCCGGAAATTCGTTCCTCTCATCCAGAATGTATTGTGCCTTCAAGCTTCGGCTCAGCAGGAAGCGCATGCTGCTGCCGCGGCCAAAGGAACAATTCATACTGGAGTGAGTCCTGCCATCAAGAACCGAGTCGCTTTTGCCGATTTCATCACGGCACAAGTCAAGACTATGAGCTTCCTGGCATATCTTCTTCGTCAATACGCCTCACACTTGAATGACTTTCTGCCTCGTCTGCCGGACATCGTCCTTCGGCTGCTGAAAGACTGTCCTAGAGAGAAGTCTGGCACACGAAAGGAGCTAATAGTCGCGATTCGTCATATCATTAACTACAATTTCCGCAAGATCTTTATTCCCAAGATTGACGAGCTGTTAGATGAGCGCACGCTAACTGGAGATGGACTTACTGTACACGAAACCATGAGGCCCCTGGCGTACAGTATGCTTGCTGATCTCATTCATCATGTCCGAGACTCTCTGAAGCCAGAGCAGATTAGGAAGACTGTTGAGGTCTATACCAGAAATCTACAAGACAACTTCCCTGGCACAAGCTTCCAGACTATGAGCGCGAAACTTCTCCTGAATATGGCTGAATGTATTGCAAAGCTTCCTAACAAGGTTGACGCAAGGCACTATCTCATCATGATCCTCAATGCTATCGCAGATAAGTTTGCTGCCATGAATCGACAGTATCCCAATGCTGTGAAACTCTCAGCTCTCTATCGCGAACAGATGAAAGCTGGCACTCCGGAGACATATTTGGCTGATCAGGATAGCCCTCCTGACTGGGACGAGACCGACATCTTCTCCGCAGTTCCGATCAAGACTTCTAACCCGCGAGACCGAGGCGCCGACCCCGTTGTTGACAACAAATTCCTTTTCCGTAACCTGATGACCGGTCTTAAGAACACGTTCTACCAGTTGAGGACATGCAACGTCGGGTCACCTATCGATGCACAGAATGCGCCCACCCACTGGCAGGATGTATCTTATGGATTCACAGCCGAGGAGGTTAAGGTCATTATCAAGCTTTTCCGCGAGGGCGCCTACGTTTTCAGATATTACGAGATTGAGAAGCCAGCTACGGAGTCGCAATACATGTCACCAGTAGAGTACATGGCCAACTTCTACATGGTTTCGTGCAGCAAGGAGGAGAAGGACTTGCTTGAGACCTTCGCCACGGTCTTCCATGCCATCGATCCGGCCACTTTCCACGAAGTGTTTCAGCAAGAGATCCCGCGCCTTTACGACATGATTTTCGAACACACAGCGTTATTGCATATACCCCAGTTTTTCCTTGCTAGTGAGGCGACTTCTCCCAGCTTTTGTGGTATGCTCTTGCAATTCCTCATGGAGCGAATTGATCAGGTTGGGTCTGCCGATGTCAAGAAGTCGTCTATCTTGTTGAGGCTTTTCAAGCTGGCATTCATGGCAGTCACCTTGTTTGCCAACCAGAACGAGCAAGTTCTACTACCCCACGTTGTCAACATTGTCACCAAGTCTATTGAGCTGTCGACAAAGGCAGAGGAACCCATGAATTACTTCCTCCTCCTACGTTCGCTATTCCGCAGTATTGGTGGTGGTAAATTCGAGCAGCTCTACAAGCAAATTCTGCCTTTGCTTGAAATGCTCTTGGATGTACTCAATAACCTCCTGATGGCCGCCCGAAAGCCAACTGAGCGTGACTTGTACGTGGAGCTGTGTCTCACTGTCCCGGCACGACTTAGTCATTTGCTGCCGCATTTGAGCTTTCTCATGCGCCCACTTGTTGTTGCGCTTCGTGCAGGAACAGAGCTCGTTGGGCAGGGTTTAAGAACGTTGGAGCTGTGCGTTGACAATCTTACCGCTGACTACCTCGATCCCATCATGGCGCCTGTCATTGATGAGCTGATGACTGCTCTGTTTGACCATCTCAAACCTCATCCCTACAGTCACTTTCATGCTCATACCACAATGAGGATTCTTGGTAAACTTGGCGGCAGGAACAGAAAGTTCATGACCGGAGCCGTGCCGCTTGCCTATAAGGAATATGCCGACGATCCGTCTGGGTTTGATCTGAGGCTGCTTGGGTCTAAAAAGGACAGAGCTTTCCCTGCCGATATGGGCATTGACTTTGCTATCTCGAAGCTCATGGAATTCCCTAAGGCTACCAAGAACAACCACAACAAGCAATACGATGGCTACTACAAGAAGCAGGCCTTGCACTTGATCAAAGCTCAACTGAAGCTGCGCATCGGCTATGACCAGCTTCCAGACGACCTCCCTCGCCTTGTACGACTTCAAGCCGAGGACCTTGTGGCGAGAAGATACGAGATCAACTCTGCTAGTTTCGAAGTTTCTGATCGTGAGCGGTCTATTCCTAAGAAGGAGAGTGAAGATTTGGTTGTAAAGCGACTCCTCAAGGCCATTATGTTTGCTCACTCCTTCCCCGAGTTCAAGGAAGAGGCAAGTGCATTCTTGCTGAACGTCTGCAAACATTTCGCCATTATTGAAATTGGCAGAGCTCTGGTGGATTTGAAGCGAAATTTCAGTCCTTTTGACCCCAATGCCGGCGAAGGCCCTCTGCATATCGATACGCGCAATCTTTCCGATGCTATTGTCGAGTCGCTAGCATCTGATCACCCTGATGTACGCGAGGCAGGCAAGGGTGCGATTCGGGAAATGTACGACTCTACAGCAATTATCTTTGGCTCAGAAAGCGACGTTGGTAAACTCCCATTCTTTAGCCATCTGAGCAGCACGTTCTGCCACAGCTGCTACGAAGAGGAATGGTTCACCAAGACTGGTGGTAGCCTGGGAATCAATTATTTGCTCACCGAGCTTGACTTTGGCGACACGTGGATCACCTCCAAGCAAACCGAGTTCATACGTGCTCTGACCTATGTCGTCAAGGACATGCCCCAAGACCTTCCTGAAAAGACACGTTGCTTAGCACAAACGAGTCTGGAGGTTCTCCTGGAGCGTATTACCAAAGACATCACAAAGGAGGATGCACTGCCTATCGCACAGCAACAAGGTCAACCGCCAAGTGCTCAACCTAAGCAGCCCCGGCTTTCCCAAATCTGTCAACAATTCGGAAATGATCTTTATCACATGAACAAGCACGTTCGCGAGACAGCGAAGCACTCACTCGACCTAATTGCAAAGGCCGCGAAATGTGAGGTTTGGGAGTTGCTCGAATCTTGCAAGGATAAAATCCTGCAGCCCATTTTTGCCAAGCCATTGCGAGCATTGCCATTTAGCATCCAGATTGGCTACATCAACGCCATGACGTACCATATGGGCTTGAAGAATGACTGGGTTCCATTCGACGAGAATCTCAACCGTCTTCTCATGGAATCTTTGGCTCTTGCGGATGCTAGTGACGAATCTCTGGCCAATAAGCCTGCAGAGTTCCGTACACATGAGCATATTGTCAACCTTCGAGTTTCGTGTATCAAACTCCTGACAACTGCCATGACCTTTGAGGAGTTCTCGAACCAACCCACAAAGACAAAGATTCTTGGCGTCTTCTTTAAGTGTTTGTACTCGGAATCAAAGCCCACCATCACTGCTGCGAATGATGCTTTGAAGTCAGTTCTATCGGTAGATAGGCGTCTTCCCAAAGAACTTCTTCAGGGTGGTCTTCGACCAGTGCTGCAAAGCCTCTCTGATCCTAAGCGCCTCAGTACGGCGGGTCTTGACAATCTATCTAGGTTATTGAAGCTTCTCACGTCTTACTTTAAAGTCGAAATTGGTGCTCGTCTACTGGAACAGATCGACTCGATAGTCGAGCCTAGTGCTTTGCAGCAAATATCTTTTACCTTCTTCGACCAACATCCTCAAATGAAGATCATTACTGCTATTCTGAATATCTTTCACTTACTACCCGCCCCCGCTGAAGCTTTTAAAGAACGCTTGATCGATTGCTTCCTTGGGCTGGAAGAAAAGTTACGTCGGACTCAGCTTAGCCCCTTCCGCCTTCCCATCTACAGATTCATGAACAGGTATTCAAAGGAGATTTGGGCTTACCTTTTCGGCAAAGTGGAAGACCTCAAGTATGGACGACTATTGGCGCAGGTCCTCGGTCATCCTGACAGCCAGGCTCTACGAGAGGTTGCAACCGAGAACATTGATAATCTGGTCACCCGTTGCAACGAGTTGATAAGTCAAAATAACGAGGCCAAGTTCATTGCCATGGTCAATGCAATCCACATCTTTGAGTCTCTCAGCCAATTCCCTAACGCGGAGAAGTGGATGGACAAGAAGGAGCATCTTGACTGGCTTAAGAATATTGGCAAGGAACTGGAGAAGCATCTTCGTCAGCACACCCTTCCAGCTCACCTCCGACTACCGGCGTACCAAGCTGCGGAGCAACTCATGACCATTCTTGTCAAGTCACTTGAGAGGGCACCAAAAGACTTGGATCCTCTTTTCAACCTGATCGAATGCGTTACTTCTGATGAGCTTCGCAATACGCAGGAACTTTTCTCTCTTATCTACAGGAGAATTATCTGCAGTGACGCGGTCGACTTCTGGAAGACAACAGTGCTTCGCTGTCTGGACACCTACTCCGGCAAGTCTGCATCAAATAAGATGAAGTACTTCCTGTTGCATTACATTGTCAACCCGATCGTCGCTATGGATGTCATGCGCAACTGGGGTCATCTTGACCAGAACAGAAGTCCTCGACTAATGGACAGAGCTGTCATTGACGCTGTGAGCAGCAAAATCTGGAAGGTTCACCCAGAAATGACGATGGATGACCAAGCACAGCCTGGCATTGACCACACTCGTTACGAGGTCTTGCAGCTTTCTGCAATGCTGGTCAAGTACTATCACACCCCTCTTCAAGATGCCAGGAAAGACATCATTAAGTTCGGTTGGACCTTCATCCGCTTAGAGGATGTGATCAACAAACATGCCGCTTATGTGGTCATTGGTTACTTCATTGCGCACTACGAAACCCCTCCGAAGATTGTGACTCAGGTGTATCTATCACTCTTGAAGGCCAACCAGAACGAGGGCCGGGCTTTGGTAACACAAGCGTTGGAACTTATTGCGCCTATGTTGCCAAAGCGATGCGGACTTGGCCAGAATGAGCGTAACGCGCCTTGGGCAGTTGCGCCTCGTCGAATCCTTGCAGATGAAGGACAAAACGCCCAGCAGATGACCAGTATCTTTCATTTCCTCGTTCGTCACCCAGATCTTTTCTATGAAGCTCGAGATAAGTACATCAGCTTGATGATTACTTCGTTACGGAAACTTGCCACTCCACAAAATGCATCTCATGAATCCAAGAGACTTTGCCTTAATATGATGTGGCTCATCTGGACATGGGAAGAGCGACGCGTTGAAGGAAAGTCCCCTGCATCTGGCTCAAGGGCCCTCTCCCTGTCTCCCAACACGAAGAAGAGGAAGGCAGATGGAGAACAGGCGAACGCCTCCCAGGCTCCAGCGCGAGTCGAGTACCAGATCCCGCCTCTGTACCGGCTCAAGATGATCAAGTACCTAGTTGAATTTATTGCTCAGCTGAATGAGCGCTATGAACTCCCTTCAGCCAAGCCAAGGGACCAAGTCTCGTCATCGATTCCTCCAGTGCCATTGGCACTTACCGATCTTTGCAAGAAGGCCATGAAGCTGCTTTACAACTTGGTGCAGCCACAGTACTGGGGCGACCTTGATCTGGACTTATTCCCTAATGTCACACATGTGATCTTGGCAAGTGAACGAACTCAGACTATCCTTACCGCTGATCCTTCCGACAAGGAGAAGTTCGACGAGAAGTTCCTCACCAACATCATTAACACCCTTCAAGTCGTTCGTATTGTACTCAACTCCAAGTCGGACGAATGGATTCAGAAGAACATGCCATCTATTCAGAAGGTGTTAGAAAAGTGCCTCAAGTCGGAGAACCCCGAGATTCAGGACTGCCTCCATCTTTCTGACAAGAAGTTCGACGACAACCGCGAGCTGCGATCAATCATCAAGCGCATCCTGGATTCTGTGCCTGATGACACCCCCATGGAAGACGCTGACGCTGATGGCGAGACCGAGACACAGACATCAGAAATCGTCGCTTACCTGTCTCAGCTTGCGACGGAAGCAATGAATAGCAGCAATTATACTTCGGGTGTGAACATTCTTTGGTCTCTTGGCCAGCGAAAGCCCAATGTCATTGACCAGCATATTCCGTCACTGATGAAGGCACTTCAATCTAAGCATGCCAAGGAGCACGTGCAGCACTATAATGCTGTAGCAAACCAGGCTGCTGGTGTGAATAACAGGAACCAAGACCCCAACACTCCGAGCGGGGAGATGTCTGCTTATGATCTTGAAATTCAGACAAAGATCATGATCAAGGAGATACAGGTTGTTGCTCTTCAGATGGAGGTTCTGGGTGATTCTCGTCGACCTTTCCTCAGCGTCCTCGCAACTCTGGTGGAAAAGTCCATGTCTATCGAACTCTGCGAAGAGATTTTGAACATGGTTGAGGGATGGGTATTCCGTTCAGAAGGCACATGGCCAACCCTTAAGGAGAAGACGGCCGTTCTTCACAAGATGCTATCCTTCGAGCACCGACAGGACCCAACCATGCTGTCCAAGTTCCTGGACCTCGTCATTCGCATTTACGAGGACCCCAAGATCACGCGCACCGAACTCACAGTCCGTATGGAGCATGCATTCCTTATCGGTACCCGTGCAGCAGACGTTGAGATGCGCAACCGCTTCATGGCCATCTTCGACAAGAGTCTGTCTAAATCGGCTAGCGCTCGTCTATCCTACGTTCTCACCTCACAGAACTGGGATACACTCTCCGACTCGTACTGGCTTGCCCAAGCTAGTCATCTATTGCTGGGTGCCGTAGAGACAAATGCCAACATTCAGCTCTACCAGTCTGACTTTAAGACCATGCCCATTTCCCGCTTGTTGACCATGTTCACCAAGGAAATGGAGGCCCGAGAACCCACAACCATCATCGATGACAAGTTTGAGTCTTTCATGGCCACTCATCGCCGCTTTGTGATGGAACTTGGTGACACCAAGGTGAAGGATGTAATTGAACCACTGGCACAACTCCAACACGTCGACTCCCAGCTTGCCCATAACCTCTGGGTGACTCTGTTCCCAATCTACTGGTCGTCTGTTGCAAAGGATGACCGAGTTGATTTGGAACGTGGTATTGTGGCCCTCCTCACCAAGGACTACCACAGCCGTCAAATCGACAAGCGACCCAACGTGATTCAGTCAATCCTCGACGGTGCTGCCAAAACCTGGCCCGAGTGCAGGATCCCGCCACACGTGCTCAAATACGAGGCAAAGACATACGATGCCTGGTACACGGCTTTGATCCAACTGGAAAATGCCGCCATCAAACCCCAAGTCGAGTCTGCTAATGTTCGTGAAAGTAACCTCGACGCTCTTGTCGAGCTCTATGCCGCACTTCAGGAGGACGATTTGTTCTATGGTACGTGGAGGCGGCGATGCCAATTCGTTGAAACCAATGCCGCTCTGTCTTACGAGCAAAATGGCATGTGGGACAAGGCCCAGAAGCTGTACGAGAACGCTCAAATCAAGGCCAGAACAGGCGTGATACCATTCTCCCAAGCTGAGTACATGCTCTGGGAGGACCACTGGGTTCTATGTGCACAGAAACTGCAACAATGGGAGATCCTCCAAGATTTTGCCAAGCACGAGAATTTCCAGGATCTTCTTCTTGAGTGCGCTTGGCGAAATACGGACATGTGGCAGGATGAGCAACACCGGGAGGCTTTGGACAACATCATTAAGGGTGTAATGGATGCTCCAACACCCCGCAGAGCCTTCTTCCAATCCTTCATGTCACTTCTCAAGTTCCACAATGGTCAGGAACCCACCACCGATTTTGCGCGTGTCTGCGATGAAGCAATCCAGCTCTCGATTCGCAAGTGGCACCAACTGCCTGAGCGCTTGACCAACGCTCATGTTCCTCTTCTCCAGAACTTCCAACAGCTGGTCGAGCTTCACGACGCTAGTGTTATCTGCCAGAGTCTTGCCAACACCAACCAGTCTAACCTCGACGTCAAGTCTGGTGAGCTTAAGTTGCTTTTGGGCGCGTGGCGTGACCGCTTGCCCAACGTTTGGGACGATATCACTGCTTGGCAAGATCTTGTCACTTGGAGACAGCATATCTTCAGTCTCATCAACCAAACGTATCTGCAGTTGCTGCCTCAACAGGGCGCACAGAACGCGGGAGGAGCTAGTTCCTTTGCCTACCGGGGTTACCATGAGACTGCCTGGATCATCAACAGATTCGCTCATGTTGCTCGCAAGCACAACCTTCCCGAGGTTTGCATTAACCAGTTGAGCCGCATCTACACCCTTCCCAACATTGAGATCCAGGAAGCTTTCTTGAAGCTTCGCGAACAAGCCAAGTGTCACTACGAAAATCCCGAGGAGCTTTCCAGCGGTCTGGACGTAATCAACAACACGAATCTCAACTACTTCAGCCCGCCCCAGAAAGCGGAGTTCTACACTCTTAAGGGAATGTTTTTGGAGAAGCTCAAACAAAAGGATGAGGCAGATTCAGCTTATGGAACAGCGCTGTATTTCGACATCGGTGCTGCAAAGGCTTGGGCTGAATGGGGCTACTTCAACGATCGTAAATTTAAGGAAGATCCAACGGACTTGAATGCAGCACGCCAGGCACTTACCTCATACTTGCAAGCCGCAGGGAGCTACAAGAACGCTAAATCACGAAAGCTTCTTGCCCGAATCCTCTGGCTTCTTAGCTTGGATGACTCCAAGGGTACCATTGCACTGGGCTTCGATGACTTCAAGGGAGAAACACCTGTGTGGTACTGGATTACATTCATTCAACAGCTGATCACGGGTCTCGGTCACAAGGAAGCGCCTCGTGTCTTCCAGCTCCTTCTCAAGATCGCCAAATCTTATCCTCAGGCGTTGTACTTCCAGCTCCGAACCAATCGTGAGGATTTGTTGGTTATCAAGAAGAACCAGGAAGCGAGGGACAGGCAAGCCAGACAACGCGCGCAATCGACCAACTCTAACGGAAAGGCAAGCGCGTCTCCGTCCATGGCTAAGCAGGAACCTCCTAGGCCTGGGACATCATCTTCTCGTCCCGGGACTGCAAACGCAGCGGACGGCACACCGGTTAAGGCTGAGGGTGAAGCCAATGGCAACGCTGCAGGTACCCCAGCACCACCTACCAACGGACAAACTCCTGATCCCTCCAAGGCTGCACAAAAGCCAACACCTCAGCCTGGACAGCCCGGACAGCCCCAAAAGAAACCTCCGTGGGACTACACTGAAGAGGTCATGTCGGTTCTCAAGACGGCTTTCCCACTCTTGGCTCTTTCGATGGAGACAATGGTGGATCAAATCCAGAAGAACTTTAAGTGCCCTCCTGACGAGGATGCCTATCGACTGATTGTCGCCCTTCTTAACGACGCTCTGGCGTATGTTAGTCGAACACCTCCTTCTTTTGCTAAGAGCGTCAAGCTTCCGGCGGCAACCGAACTAAACATTACTCGTTTCGCCGAAACGATACTACCAAGTCACATCAAGAAGTCGTTCGAAGCAGATTTTGTCACTGTCAAGCCGACAATGTATGAGTACATCTACAAGTTGCGTCGTTGGCGAAACAAGTTTGAGGAGAAGTTGGACCACAGAGTGCCTCGCGCCTCACTTGAAAACTTCTCCCCTCATTTGAGCGAGTTCAGATACAGCAAGTTCGACGAGGTCGAAGTCCCCGGCCAATACCTGCAACATAAGGACAAGAACCAGGACTTCATTCGTATCGATCGCTTCCTACCAAACATCGATCTTGTTCGCTCTATCAGTGCGTCTTATCGCCGTATCAAGATGCGTGGACATGATGGCAGTATTCACACATGGGCCATTCAACACCCTGCAGCCAGACACTGCCGACGAGAGGAGCGTATCTTGCAGCTTTTCCGGTCGCTCAACCAGACACTGGGCCGTAAGAAGGAGAGCCGGCGTCGCGACTTGCAGTTCACGATACCGATTATGGTTCCGTTCGCACCGCACATTCGACTTGTTCAGGAAGACACGTCCTACACTACGCTGCAAGGAGTCTATGAGGATCATTGCCGTAACATGGGCATGTCCAAGGATGATCCTGTTTTGTTCACGATGGAGAAGCTCCGGGGTGCCCTCGAGAGCAAGAGCTCGGTAAGTTTTTCGAGCAAGCATAACTATTTCGCAATCACTGACAACCAACAGAACAAACCTGAGCAGGCAGCAACAGCTCGATTGGAGGTTTTCAACGCCATCCAAGAGAAATGGGTTCCATCCACAGTGGCAATCGAGTACTTCCAGAAAGTGTTCCCACAGTTTGCCGAGTTCTGGCTGTTCCGTCGCCAGTTCTCATACCAGCTTGCGGCGTTGACATTTATCACGTACATTATGTACATGCATAATCGTTATCCGCAGAAGATTAATATCTCCAGGGCCACGGGTAAGGTTTGGGGGTCTGAAATGATGTCCTACATGAGCGCCAACAAACCCTTTTTCCACAACCCAGAGCCGGTACCATTCCGACTTACACCCAACCTACAAACACTGATGGGACCACTCGCTACTGAAGGCATCTTTGCATGCTCGCTGATGGCTATCGCACGATGCTTGACGGAGCCTGAGTACGAGTTGGAGCACGCACTGACATTGCTCGTGCGTGATGAGATGCTGTTCTGGTTTACAGGCAGCCATAGAAACGGAGCAATTACAGAGAGCCAACTTAGGGATTCTGTGCAGGTCAACAGCGACTCGATTGTCAAGCGGGCACTCAGCCTGGCCCACAACCCTGTTGGCAACTTGCCCGCAAACCAGACGGTGATCGATGCTATCGCCAAGGCTGTTAACCCCATGAACTTGGCACAGTGCGATGCCTTGTGGATGCCGTATCTGTAAGGCACAGTATGACTTTATACCATATAATTCGGAGAAATGGAGGATGATGATTGCGTTGAGGGCTGGCATGGTCTTGGACTTTGAGCACGGCGTTGGGGGATATTGGGAGAGATGCTATTTTTAGGGCTGAGACAGCTGGGAAAAGTTGTACACATACATCTATGCATGGTTTACTTGGAGAGACAAGTCAGGCGAGATATCATCTAGTAATGCTTTTAGACTGCAACAGCTGAGCATTTGTATTTTCTGCTTAATTAATCACTCAATTGTTAATCTGATCAACTTTGTCATGCGCTTCCGTGATGATGATGATATATATATAGGACTTTGACAACCAGCATGGCATATAGACAAACAAGTTCCCCACAAACCTCGGCTCGGGAACGAAGCTTGTTATGCAGCATAGTCGAGATCGACAAGCAAGTCTAGGCGATTTGCGTGTCACAGCGCAGCTCATCCCAGCCCATCCCCAGCTCTAACGATAAAGGGAACGAGTAAGTGACTTAACGGTAGGGAACGGCTGAACCCCGCACGACAAATGTGTCGTTGGTCAAGTTACCGAGCCTCGGAGGTCTCAGGTTACGTCTTTATAAAGTGCAGGGCGTCATGATTTATATTCTGTTGTGTTTCACTATTCAATTTTCCTTTATATATTATTTTGAGTTTGTTGTGATTTGAAGTCATCTTACTGTATTTTCGTATAAGCAGATCAAGTCTAAAGACAAGCTTACTATACTGCAACAATGGATCTAACAAAGGTGCCACGAAAGGTCTGGGAACATCCCAATCCCAAAAGTACGGCTATGTGGGCTTTTATGCAAGAAGCAAACAGAATCCACGGACTCAATCTCAAGGTATAAATGTGATTCTTATAGAAAGGGTGGAATACTAACAAGTTGTAGACCTTTAATGACTTATACGAATGGTCCTGCTCTAAGCGCAGCGACTTCTACGCCCAACTCTGGGCCACCCAGAAATGGATCCACGAAGGTTCCTACTCATACGTAGTAGACGAGTCAATCCCCATCACCAAACTTCCCACATGGTTCCCTGGTATCCATCTCAACTATGCCGAGAATATGCTCTGGACCGCAGGCAACGCACCAGGCGAGCGCTCAACTCTCCACAAAGAAGATGACACCATCGCCATCACTGAAGTGCGCGAGGGTAATTCTTCTGTGAGGAATGTCGCATGGGGAGATTTGAGACAGAGAGTTGCGAAGACGGCGAGTGCATTGAAGCAGAGAGGTGTGAAGAAGGGAGATCGGGTGGTTATGGTTGGTGCGCATTCTGTTGAGACTTGTGTGGTGTTTTTGGCTATTACTTGGCTTGGAGGGTTGTTTAGTAGTAGTTCGACGGATATGGGCGTTGGTGGTTTGCTGCAGAGAACAGTTCAGATCGATCCCAAGGTGAGTCCCCCCCATAATGAGGGTGTGATGAAGATGCTAACTGTGAACAGTTTGTTTTCTTCGATGATGGGGCTTTGTACAATGGTAAAGTCATCGATCTTCGCGACAAGATCAAGGGCGTGGTAGAAGGACTGAAAGAGTGTCCCTCTTTCAAAGGCGGAATCATTGTTCAGCGCTTTGACACTCCTCGAGATACTTCTGCCATTCCTCAGACGCAGCGCCTTGAGGATTTCCTCGCTACAGCATCTTCAACGCCGCCACCCATTGAAAGGGTCGGCTTCCAAGACCCAATGGTAGTTTACTATTCATCCGGAACTACAGGAACACCCAAAGCCGTCGTCCACGGCGTCGGTCCTATTCTCGTATCAGTCGCCAAAGAGGGTGTTCTTCATCGCGAACTCACTCACAAAGATGTAGCACTCCAATACACGACAACAGGATGGATTATGTACCTCGCCAGTGTCACTAGACTCGCTTTCGGTGGACGGACTGTTTTCTACGATGGTTCGCCTTTTGTACCAGATCGATCTGTCTTGTTAAGAATTGTGGAGGAGCAAAAGGTCACGAACCTGGGCATTTCACCAAGATGGTTGGGTGAACTTATGAAGGAGGGCATTGTCCCTCAGAAGGAAGCCAATCTGAACAGCCTCACGGCTGTTTTGAGTACGGGGATGGTGTTGAAGGAGAATGTGTTTGAATGGTTCTATGATGGAGCTTTCCCTAACCATATCAAGTTGGCCAACTTTTCAGGAGGTACAGATATTGTAAGTCTCTCCCTGTCCTTTAGTATTTACGCAGCTAATCTCGTTTCTTAAGGCCGCCTGCTTCGTCATGGAGAATCCTCTCAGTCCCATCTACGCCGGCGGCTGTCCAGGAAAAGTCCTCGGCACTCCCATGGCCATCTACCCATCCTCAGCCGACCTAACAAAGCCAATCTCTCCAGTCCCAGACGGTGAACCAGGCGATCTAGTAGGAACAGCAGCATTCCCCAACGTCCCTCTCTATCTCTGGAACGACACTTCTCCCGCCCCAGGTGAAAAGTACACATCGGCCTACTTTGCTCGATTCCCTGGGGTATGGTCACAAGGCGACTTCGCAGCAGTTCATCCACAAACAGGCCACATTCACATCCTTGGCCGCTCTGATGGTGTTTTGAATCCAAGTGGTATTCGCTTTGGAAGTGCGGATATTTACGCTGTGCTTGAAGGCGGGTTTGCAAAGGAGGTTGCGGAGAGTCTTTGCGTAGGACAGAGACGACCACAGGATCATGATGAGAGTGTTGTCTTGTTCTTGTTGATGAAGCCTGGCGTTAAGTTTACGGCTGAGCTTGCGAAGAGCATTCGAGAGAGAATTGCGAAGGAGTTGACGAAGAGACATGTGCCCAAGTATATCTTTGAGGTACCTGATATCCCGGTAAGTCTTTCTCTCAGTAGCATATGGATGGCGGCTAACAGTTATACAGGTCACTGTCAATGGCAAAAAGGTCGAGTTGCCAGTAAAACAAATCATTTCAGGAAGCACCATCAAGCCAAGCGGAACATTATTGAACCCTCAGAGTCTGGACTATTTCTATCAGTTTCAAAAGATTGAAGAGGTCGATCAAGTTCGAGCAAAGTTGTAGAAGAGATGATCATACAGAACAAGTCAGGGTATATTATATTAGAAACGATCATGATTACAATACATCCTCCTTCTTGGGAAACTTGCCCCCATTAACACCATATCTCCAAGCCATGTATCCCAACATACCACCCACAGTCCCCAATCCCAAACCACCAACAGTTCCTCTCCAACCCCTCAAGGCATTAGCTCCTATTAACGCTCCAGTTCCAGCACCCAAGACAGTCCAGTCATCAGTTTCCACCTGTCCAGGGTTCTCTAACAACCTCCAACTTCGATCTTGCCATTCGATCTCTTCTCTCCCACGCATGCGCCCAACTGTCATGAGAGTCCCAACAGCCAAGGCAAGAACTGTGCCTGTTGATGCCGAGCGGACGAGCCGTGGGAAGAAGGTGAGAGCATCAGGTTGTTTTGGGCGGAGGAAGGGGATGACTTGGCGTGTTGTTGTTATGCCTGCTGCGATGATTGTGTTGAGAGTGATTGCTCGTGTGATTACATGTGTTGTGAGAATTGTTTTTGCAAGAGGTTGATCCTCTGCGTAAGGAGCATGTGGCCAGAATCGAGACATGTTGTAAGTGTAATTGTTTATGATGAGTTGAATGAGACTGACTATTCAATATGAGCTGACATTCAGAGCTCTATATATGCACTGTATTCTGTGCCGTGCCTCGTCATATCATCAAGCCACTTCCCCTCTTCTTGATCCAGCCCTGTGCCTAGACTAGGTACACTGTAATGTAAGATTCTCGCTCTTTTCGGTCCCGAATCCCCTTGGAGTCCGATGTTTGTTTTAGGTATATCGAATAAGAATAAGCACAACATCATTGGTTCTCCGCAAAGTCCGCAAGCGACGGCCCGGATGGTTTAGAAATGCCGGTTACTCCACTATCAAATACTATGCGAATGCGAGAATGCATTGATTACGTATTATTCCGATATCAACAGAATGGATAGTATGTATCATTCTCTATTTCAACTTGTGTCTATAATCAAAAATCCTTGTATTCTGTTCCCATCAATGCAATACTCTGTACAATGCCACAACGCCTAGCCTAGACCTATCCCAATGATGCACTTCTACTTCTTCAGTCTCTGGTATTCTCTTACTCATCGTCGGTCATTTCCATCATACTATCTTCTCTCTCCGCCGAATCATCCTCGTCCTCCAATACCGTCATCCTCCGTGATCGTCTAACTCTTCCTTTACCCTTCTCCATTCTTCCAACTGTTCTTCGACCACCGTTCACCTTGACAGCTGCATCATGCTTCTGCTGTCCCAGAGTACGCTCGAATTCTATCAAGTCCTCGGCTTCAGACTCTGCCGCACCATCCAGCAAAACCGTCTCCTCAAGTGCTTTGTTAAGTAACTCAGTCGCAATACTGTCCTGTGGGTTCACTGCCAAAGCTTCATGTAGGACTGTGACTGCCTCTTCAGGCTTGTTCTGTTCCATCAGAATAAGGCCCTTTGCGCTGAAGATAGCTGCGTCTTTGCCTCCTTGTCGCAAGACCTCGTCAAATTCAGCCAAAGCTCGGTTAAAGTGTCTTAATCTTCGGAACGAGTGACCAAGGTTCGTCCTGGCTGCTAACCATGCTGAAGGATCGCTGTCCATATCATCAGCGATCTTAAGCGCTGCTGTAAAGTACTGTGCTGCCTCCTTGGGTTTGTCTTGGTGATATTTCACTATACCCATCTCGTTCAATAGTAGAGGGTCCGTTTTACAGAGGCCGTAAGCTGTCTTGAGAAACTCCTCCGCGAGTGTCATGTTGTTAAGCGCATGGTTCTGCATTCCCAAGAATACTTGAGGCAGATGCGTACCCATGAATAGTCTCGCCGCTGTCGAATATGCTGAAATCGCCTGATCATGCTCGCCCTCTGCTGCAAATGTGTGCGCGAATCCTATCCATGCTGGTCCGAAGTGTGCATCCATCATACTCGCCTTGCTGAAATATCGTCGTGCCTCGGGAATCTTGCCAATTGAAAAGTAGTAGATACCGACCGCAAGCCACGAGCATGGCTCTTCAGGATGACTGTCTGCCAAATCATGGGCAATTAAGAATAACAAGTTCTTCTCCTTGAGCTCAAACAAACAGGCCAAGTGCACTGGATATACACTAAAGTTGTATTTGTCGTCTTGTAAAATCCCATTTGTGATGTTCAGCGCATCCCGGTAGCGACACTGCGTATAGAGAAGATCCGCTCGCGCAAGCTGTAAGTCAGGATTTGATGCCAGGTGATAATGTGTCGACAGAGAGTCGTATGCGGTCTCGAAAGCTGCAGGATTTCGGTATTTGGAAAGGCGTGTCGTGTAGAGCATCTTTGTAAAGTCGCCAGCCTGCTGTGAAGACGAGACATCCCCCGATACATGAATCGAGTCAAAGTCCAGACTCTCGAGGAACTGCCATTCCTCGTCTGGCGACAACAGATTATTGTTCATAAGCTGTTGAAACGCCTCAAAGCACTGGACATCGATCCTCACAGCATCTTTATAGCACTCCTTTGCGCGGTCAAACGCATTCTGCTTGGCATAGCAGATTCCACGGAGAAAACACATGGCAGCTTCATATCTTCTGTTTGCAGCCTCCTCTTCGGCAGCTGGGTCGCGACGCCGTGTCTGGCGCGGCTGTGTTTTGCGCTTGTTGCTCGCACCGTTGGCTATCAGATGCGTCGGGTTGCGGTCGCCGAGAACGGAGAGAGCTTCGTCGAATCGGTTTTGCTTGATCAGACAGTGGCCGGCGAGATAGCGACATGAGGGGTTTCGAGCGATGAGGTTTTGGCTGGAGAGGAATGCCTGGGCGCGAGTGTAGTTTCCTGTCGCGAAGTGGACTTGTGCTAGCCAGAATGCGTCTTGGTCGTCGTCTATTCGATCGTGTATTAGAATCTGGCGATAGTACTACTTGGAACCAAGGTTATACGAACTGGTCAATGCAAGTAGCTTGTCGCCGATAAAGATAGCCGACTCGTATTGCGCCTTGTTGAGGGCATCCTGCCGCCATTCCCTGAGGAAGCTTTCCATGGTCTTGTTCTATTCGAAGAGCATCGAGTGTTATATACAATTTCCTATTATATAATCGGCGCGGGAGTGACGTAGTGGCTTTGCGAAATGAGTGTAGATATCCGAAGCGTCGTTTGTTTGGAATAGCATCAAATTCCATCAACAAACAACATCCCACCTAACAAAGTCAACAGTCTCACCGTTACTCTCAGCTGGAGCTAAGCGCGTTAAGGGCCTCCAGGGCGTTTTTACAAGCTACAGTGGGTGTGTCTCCAGCAACGGCGGGGTAGCTTACAGCGGTCTTTTGCCTCTGGGAAAAAAGTTGGCGGGGTCTTTCGGGGCGTGGCGTATCAGAGGTCGTCAATTTGGCACTCGCCGATACAGGAGCCCGTCATACCTCATCAACTTTCAAAAAGATTCGCATACAATTTCTTAACTAACATCACTCAATTCATACCAATACTCAATTGACTCGCAAACATGGCCTCTTCTCAAACCCGATGGGCTGCTCTCGCCCGTGACACCAACGAGACTAAGATCCAACTCGCTCTTAACCTCGACGGCGGCGATTTCCCTCCGGAGACTGACTCCCGTCTTCTCAACAATGAAGATAGCCATGCTTCCCAGGCCAGCAAGTCCCAGAAGATTGCTGTCAACACTGGAATTGGTTTCCTCGACCACATGCTCCATGCTCTGGCTAAGCATGCTGGCTGGAGTCTGGCTCTGAACTGCAAGGGTGATCTTCACAGTACGTTCTTCTTCTCAACTGCGCCACCTAGGGATAGTAATGACTGACATATCTTACTCAGTTGACGACCACCACACCGCCGAAGATGTCTGCATCGCCCTTGGTTACGCCTTCGCCCAGGCCCTCGGTACACCCGCCGGTCTCGCTCGTTTCGGCTACGCCTACGCTCCTCTCGACGAGGCCCTCTCTCGCGCTGTCGTCGATCTTTCCAACCGTCCCTACAGCGTCGTTGACCTTGGCTTGAAGCGCGAGTGGCTCGGTACACTCAGCACCGAGATGGTTCCTCACTGCCTGCAGAGCTTTGCTCAGGGTGCCCGTGTTACACTCCACGTTCACTGCCTTCACGGTGACAACGACCACCACCGTGCTGAGAGTGCCTTCAAGGCTCTTGCTATCGCTGTCAAGGCTGCTACTACAAGAATACCTGGTAAGGAGGGTGAGGTGCCTAGCACCAAGGGTACTCTGAGTGCCTAAAGGATATAGGTTGGTTAGGAGTTCCGGATGAGTTTGGCTTTGGTAGATCTAGACCGCATATCGATAAGGTTACAAAATAAGATCTTTGGATGTATATGACAGCTTAAAACATAGAGAAAATAGCAGAGCGGCTAGCAATGATGATGAATGTAACAAACAAGTGTCAAGCGTAATCTGTCATGAAATTCAGGCTATATTTTTGATAATTACAGGAACTGGCAAGATACCTAAGTTCGGTAGTCACCGTTGATGGTAACATAGTCGTGGCTAAAGTCGCAAGTATAGTGCACAGCAGACTTATCACCAGTTCCAAGTCTGACCACAATCTCGAGATCCTCCATGGCAAGGATCTCAGCCGCTCGGGTCTCGTCAACCTGCTCAGGCTCACCATCAACCAGCAACTTCAGCTCAGCTGAGCCGTCAGTAGGGATGAAAGAGACGTTGGTTCGCTCAGGAGTAATCTCGGGAACGTCGTTCACAGGCTGTCCAGGAGCAGAGATAAGAGCGTAACCAGTGGCGCAAAGAACTCGGCCCCAGTTGGCGTCCTTGCCGTAGAGGGCGGTCTTCACGAGGGGTGATGTAGCGATAGATCGGCCAACCTGGCGAGCAGCCTCCTCGGAAGCACTGTCGACAACACGGATGGTCACGAACTTGGTAGCACCCTCGCCATCTCGGACGACGTACTTGGCCAAATCGACAGAGAACTCGGTGAGGAGCTTCTGGAAGGCCTCGTAGTCAGCAGACTGCTCGGAAGAAACCTCCTTACCACCAGCCGCACCGTTGGCAAGAAGAGCGACGGTGTCGTTGGTAGAAGTGTCACCATCGATAGTAATGGAGTTGAATGATCGGTCGACGGCATGTCGAAGGACGTTGGGCATGACAGAGGGAGAGATAGGAGCATCAGTAGCCAAGATAGTGAGAAGAGTAGCCATGTTGGGAGCAATCATACCCGCACCCTTGGTCATACCAGCAATGCGGTACTCAATACCTGGCGATGAGGGAAGCTCGAAGCTTCGAGACATGAGCTTGGGGAAAGTGTCAGTTGTGCAAATCGCCTTTGCGCAATCAAGCCAGTTGTTGTGAGAGTCGCCAGCCTTGCTAACAGCAGCAGGAATCTTGTCAAGAATCTTCTGAATAGGAAGCCTATATCACTGTGAGCCATTGGGCCGTCAAACAGAGCCAATTGGCGAAACAAACCTCTGACCAATAACTCCGGTACTCATAACAATAGTAGAGTCCTCATCTCCTACCCTCTTATCCGTGGCGCGAGCCATGTTGGTAGCATCTTCAAGGCCTCCGGTGCCGGTGACAGCATTCGCGTTGCCCGAATTGACGACGACGCTTCGCAGACCAGAGTTCTTCTTCTGCTGGAGCAATTTCCTGCTGTACGTCACAGGAGCAGCCTGGAACTTATTCTTTGTAAAGACACCCGCAGCAGCGCATGGTCGGTCAGACGTGACGATAGCGATGTCGGGCTTGCTTGTGTTTCCAGGCTTGACACCGGCCCAGATGCCTGAAGCGGCGAAGCCCTTGGGGTATTTCCCTGAAGTAGGAATATACTGAATCTTTGAAGGAGGGATTGGGTTGCCTCCCAAGGTGGAAGCCGAAGAATAGGCGCGGGTGAATTTCTTCATCATCTTTGCGACTGTTTATTGTTGATGCTCTCGTTAACTAAATTTTTGGCTGGGGTTGCAGTATGTACATAGAGGTGCTTAGTTGGGAGCGATAGCGGTATCGCAGCCATCACCTTGACCAGAAGGATTCAGTTGACTCATCAAGTAGGATTCTGCTACATAGATCTATCAACATAATCTTGTCTAATGGACTACAGCAGGAGATATTGAATAATATCATAATTGCAATGGAAAATCATTCTCTCTCATTGAAGCATGAGGTATGTTGTGTGGATGTTGTGAGTCCGGGTGTGTGTAAGAACGTGATATCCACTAACATCAGCTGGAATTTCACTAACAGAAGCAATAACCCCAACGGCAGTAGATCTCGTTATGAAACTCGAACTGCAATAATGGCACCTCAAACCCGGACACAGCGTTATTGGCTAGGTACTGATGGATATAGAGAAATTACGCCCATGCTTCATAAAGGGTTATGAAAACCCAGCACTTCGCTTATACAGGGTATTGACAACTAGGTTCGACGATGGCAAGGCAGACAGAGAAGCCTAACAAGGACTGGGGAAGACAGGAAACCTGACGAATTTCGTAGAAGATTGGGAGAGTTTAGTAGATGCTGTGTCAGGTGGTGGTTAAAGTGAGGTTGACCGTTGAGTTGAGTCCATTGTTTGTGTTCACCTTCGACGTATAGTTTCTCCAGGATGGTCATGAGACTCTGGGTTCGGCGTACGTACTTGGATCTATTGGACGTAGACTGAAATCAAATAGCTCAAGCCTGGTCGGAATTGCCTTCTCGTCAAATCAAAGTACGCATTTGTAGGTTTGCAAAGTGCATTGTCTTAAACAGGCCCGAACTGAAACTTTCTCAAGGCATCATCCAAGAACATTCTGCCCAGGCAACAAGGTCATCTGCAAACTTACAATCGCTAACTGTCGCACGCCGTATGACTCATAGTGCAAGGGAAATTGTTACTGGTTGTGAGAAAAATCAAACAAAGCCCGCATTCAATATGCTTTGTTGAGAGTGATTTCAGTTTAGATGGACCGGTTCAGATGCCGTGAAGGTACGGTAGGTACGTAGGATAGACCAGACCTGCCCTGGAGAATCAGACACATTTGAGAATGCCAGATGATGAACAGATATATATCCTGAGGTTGTAACTTGTTGCTAAGACCCTAGAGATCAAGAGCAACTTGTATGATATGAAGTTCAAAAAGTGATGTATTTCTTTGGTGACAGTTGCAGTGCCAGACTGCGACATGGAAGCAGTCATGGAAGTGCCTGCCTGTAATTAGCGGCTGAAGCTTGTTGCTGTGCCTGCCATTCACAGTGGGTCGCTGGTGCCTGGACGCGGCGCTTCAACTGAACTTAGAGCCCCGCCTGCCAAAATCTGCGCGCAGAGATTGCCCAGGTGCCTTAGTCATCAGCATATGGCCCGTGCGAGAGTGATCTCCCACAGCTATAAAACCCGGCTCCCCCTCCCTCTCTTTCGATTTCTTTTTTTCCTTTCTTCTTCATCCGAGTGCAAGGGCGTTATCCATCTCCGTGAAGCAATCAGCTGAGAGTGGATTTTTGCTAGTTGAAAACTATACACTGACCGCTCCTACTTGGGTTCGCCTGGGTAGGGAATTTTTGGAACCCTTCCTTTATGGAATCTTTTCTTTCATTGCTCTCATTCCTTGATGGAATGGTGTGAAGAAGGAGTTTTAGTGATTTTTGGTGATGCCTCTCGCTATTCCAGGCAAAGTTGTGTATGTATGAAGTGCTGCCATGTCCTGCATGCATTGTCGCGCTTGATGTGTTAAGTCAGAAGCGCGACCCGCGTGTATGTTGTTGATCCCATAAGGGAAGCCTTCACGATGCGCCTCGCTTTATCCATCGAACTCCTTGTCTGCCACCACGGTTTCCTTGCCTACTGTCCCTCCCTGTGACGCTGAAAGGTTGTACTGTTTGACCAGCCCTGCACTGCGCGAGAGTGCTGAGCCATCAGTAATGATGTGCGACCGACAGTAACGAACACGCCTGCAAACAAAGGATCACGAGAAGAGCAGAGTAGAACAAGCCTTATAGTGATAATACAAATAATTATATCATGCCTACGGACGTATGAAGTGCCTGGAAGTGACATGCAGTATCACACCCATGCAACTCCGTTTGCTGTGTCGCCCACGTCTGGTCTAGGCTAGCGCGGGGCATTCGACATTTCTCCATCCAAATGCCGGTCCAAAGTCATTATTTTCGAGTGACTCAAAGCCTCCATCTGAGTGTCTCTCGTAGCAAATCCCACCCAAACAACCCGATATTCGTACTATTCACCACTATTTCCGACCGAAATTACTCGAGTATTCTACGGAAAATATCACCAACAACCTACTTCACTGATTGCAGTGAATAACAACAACACGCACAATTACAGAGGCTCAAAGTGCCCCGCCCTCGAACAAGCACATTGTTGAAACCGCTACACAACCTCGAAACTGTCCTAATGTCGATCGAAGCTGAGGGCTCGGCTCCTACGCCGCAGGTCCCCGAGATTCAAGAAGTCAAGACCGAGAAGAAGGAGCAGAGCAAGCCCGAGCAGCCCCCCAAGGAGGGTCAACAACAAAAGCAGTCAGCAGCCCCCGCAGGCGAGAAGAAGCTCTCCGGAGCCGAATTGAAGAAAAAGGCCAAAGAGGAGAAGGCCGCTAGACGCGCGCAAGCCAAGACTGCACAACCTCAACAGGGTCCTTCGCAAGGCGACAAGCAATCCGGTGGTGACGGCAAGGGAGGCAAGGCAAAGCCTAAGCAAGACGGACAGAATCAGCAGCATGGCGGCGCAAAACTCCCCATTCGACCGGCAGCGACAGCCGTCGTCAAGGAGGACAAGCCCTCGATACCAGATTGCTTCAGCCATTTGTCTATGGCTCGACGGATAGACATGACTCATGCCGACAAGGACGTCCATCCTGCTGTGTTGGTTCTCGGAGAACACATGAGCGCATTTGCCATCAGTGATAGTATCACTCGACTGGAAGCGACTCTATATGCTTTCAAGAAGGTGGGTGAATTTCTCCTAGCGTAAGGTTGTGTGATTCTAACAATTCCAGGTCATTGACTCTTACACCACGCCTCCTGGCTTCACCTTTTCCCGCCATTTCACATCTCACGTTCTTAACCCTCAAATCGAGTATCTCACAGCATGTCGCCCCATGTGTTTCTCCATGGGCAATGCCATCCGATGGCTCAAGCTTCAAATCAGCAAGATCGATATCGATCTCCCCGATTCTGACGCCAAGAAGCTCCTATCAGAGTCCATCGACAACTACATTCGTGAACGCATTACTCTCGCGGACTACGTGATCGTTGAGACTGCTGCCAACATGATTGATGAAGGTGATGTAGTACTCACATACGCTCACCACCACCTGGTTGAGCGCACTCTCCTCCAAGCTCGCCAGGTTCTGAATAAGAACTTCCGTGTGATCCTAGTCGACGACCCTTATGAGCGCGTTGGCATCGATCTCGCAAAGAAGCTCTCCGTCGCCGGCATCCATGTCGCCTACGCTTCCGATCTCGGCGCTCTGCGAACGCACCTCTCCGAGGCAACTCAGGTTCTGCTCGCCGCCGAAGCCATCTTTAGCAACGGTGCGATGTACGCCCGCGCAGGCTCATGCGACATTGCCACAGCAGCAACTGACCTTGGTGTCCGCGTCGTCGCTCTTTGCGAGACCATCAACTTCACCGAGCGTGTCTCAATCGACTCGCTCACCTACAATGAGATTGACCCTGAGCATTCCACCGATGTTGGATTCCGCTTGCTCTTTGACACTACACGAGACAAGTACATCACGGTTGTTGTGACGGAACTGGGCAATTCTTCGGCTACTTCCGTGCCGGCTATCTTAAGAAAACTAGAGGAGCTGTAGGCTTTTGAATTCAAGTAAAAGAATATGGGTTACACTTTCTGATCTGATAGATGTGGCGTTATGGGTTGTCGTTTCAATCCGGAGTGTGAATGTTTTAGAGACAGTGTTTTTGAGACAATGAGACTGAATTCGTATTATGTTGTGTGTGACATTCGTGAACTTTTCGGTTATGTCGTCTCTGGTGGTTTAGTGAGACTCGTATAAAAGTCACTCCTTGAACACTATCATGTCATCACATCCTTGATGCGCTCTGGTTGTAATTGTTTCAACCCAAACGTCCAATTTCGACGCTCTACATCCCAATATCACAAATGTACAATAATTCCCTCCACCCTTCAAGCATTCCTCTCGAGGCCGAAGGTGTGTAATTCCCAGTATCTTTGCATTTCCGTTCTCATTCTCGTTTCCCTTAAGCATCAGCCTGAGCATCTCGCTCCGCCTTGCGCGCTCGCTTCTCGAGAAGGATAGCCTTTCGCTCCTTCAGTGTGTCGGTTTGTCTGTCGTCGACACCCTGGAGCCAGTATCCGAAGCTGGCGCCGCCGGCCGCGTAGACGGGGTACACCCACAGGGAGGACTTGTTGAAGAAGGGGCGCATCTCAATACCCATTTGCCAGAATCGGGCACCGAGGCCTTTAATTTCCGCTATGTTAGCATCCAATTCGTCTTTTCTTTGGCTCTCAATCGTCCGGGTTGTATTGTCGGGCGGGCGAATTGACTCAGGTTGGTGACGTACCGAAGAGGGACCAGAAGGCGATGCGGTGCATGTTGGGCAATTGACCGTCGGGTATTCGAACGTAGGGAGTGGAGAGGTTTGAGATTCGCTCGAGGTACGAGGCGTGGCCGTTGACGTCGTTCGTTACTGGGAGTGAGGTCGTGATCTTGAAGATCCGTCGGCCCAAGCTCGCTGCAATTGGAGTCTAGCTGATTGGTCACGAAATGAGTCACGTGAGCCACATCTGTCAAGCTACCCTGTAACATTCGATTGCCGACATGGTGAAATCAAATATGCATCCTTCAAAACTATTCGATGCTCCTTTCTATGATTCTCCTCATCGCTATGCTCAAGATGATTGTGTCAAAATATCTGATTCAATTGCATGCTGGATATGTGGCGCACTACATCGATATGCCGGACTGAACTAACACCTTCCTTGGAACATTCGGACAAGAGAAGTCAAGTATCAATCACAATTGAGAAAGTAAAGAAAGCATATAATAATCGAAACAGACCCGGTGTTCATTCAAGATCTACCATCTAGAGTCTATGTCTATGTTTAGTCAGCTGTCTTGGTAACAGTATTCATAACGCTGATGAAAGAAGAGACAACATCCCAAAGTGTACAAAGTCACAAAACTCCCCGCTATGTCATGATAAACACTTGTCAGTCAAGCAAGCTACTACTTGCGCCAGGATAAGGAGGTGGTGCTCCAGATGGTGGAGCTGCTATCTGAGGCGCCTGGCTGCGAGGCTCAGGAGCTGTCGTCCATTGAGCAGCCTTAGCCACAATCTTGGAGAAATACTGCTGAATGAAGGATTCACTGTGATAATTAGCATGCGTGTTATCACTGAAGTAAGGAGAAAACTTACGTGTAGTAGCTGTGATCAGAGTTATGAGGCGTCACGAGGTTGTGTGCCAGCTCATGTGCCAAAACAACCCACCACCAGGTCGCAGCCTCTGCCTTAGCCTGCGGAGTTCTTGCCTCGATCTGCGCGGCGTGTAGTTGCAAGAAGAACCGGAAGTTACAGAAGATACTGCCTCCAGTGTTGAAGGCAATGGTACCACCAGCCTCATCGTAGAAGATATGCAAGACCTTGGGTGACATGGAGTAGACGCTGCCGACCTCAATTAAGAGGCTGGCGAATACGTTGAGGTTGGTCAAGTGTTTTGACAGGAATTGGCTAGGATCTTTAATATCCTTGGAGGCAAAGACTTTCATGCCGTTCGACGCCTCAGCGATGAATGTGATGTTCTGTGCTGGTGTCTTGTCGCAGTAAGTGGCCTGCTCCTTGACTTCATTGACCTGGGGCTCTGAAAAGACACTATCAGATCCGTATGCCCGGGTTGACTTGATAGCATTGAGCAAATTCTGCTGCACCACAGCAGGACTTGTCACCCTGCCCTCATTTTGGGGTTGTTTTCCAGTGTTAGACGAGCTGCCCCCAGCTGGTTCAATCTCCTTGGGCTTGTCCAAGAACTTGTTTAGTTCCTTGCGAGAATCGTCATCATCTTGCTCAGTATCGAATCCAAGTCGACGGCTTAGGTTAGAAAACAATCCTCGACTCTTCCTGTTCTGTTGCTCTTGTGTGGGCTTTGCTTGCTCCGGTGACTCCCATGCACCTGGCATCGTTGGACCAAGGGGTTCTGGTACTCTGGTAGCTTCGCGTGCAGCTTCGGCCGCTTTAGCTTCTGCCCCCCACTGCTGCTCCTTTTCCTTGATCTGGCGTTGCTCCTCTTCCAGAGCCTTTCGTCTCTCTTCCTCGGCAATCCTGGCTTCGGCAGCCTTGGCCCGTAGAATTCGGTCAACATTGTAACCGCGATTTCTTAGGCCGTAGAGATCCAGCGTAAGGAACGGTTCAAAGAAGAGATAAGCTTGCTGACTTGGGCGGTTCAGCAACATTTGGCAAATGGCTTGTCCAACCTGATACATGTCGGGCTTAGCTTCGTCGGCCACATACAGGATCCAGCCGTTGTTGGTCCTCTTGCTTGCAGCCGAGCGTTTTTCTGTGTGAGTTTGATACTGTCCCTGCAGAGTTCTTTTCAAAGCCACCGAGCGAACGACGTCGACAGTCAAATTCTTATCCAGCCATTTTGCGTCATGTTTGATGGCGTCGCGTCGATAGTTGTTCCACTCGAACAGGAAGATCTTTGATCTCTCGACGACATGTTTGCGCAGGCTGAGAGCAAGCTTCTGTCGGTCGCTGTGAGGCCCAATCTTAATTTCCTCGTGAACGATACTGCTCAGTCTTTGTGCTCCAAGTGACAGATAGAAGGCCTCGAGGGCATCCTCTTCTGGCGCACAAATAAGCTGATCCTTGAACAACCTGTAGCTGATGATGTCGTCCAGAATCACAATTTGACTGGCAGAGGCGAGTTGATATTGCCTGATGGGCTCATCCTCTTCTTCCAAATCATCCGACTGCTTCTTAGGAGGGGCCAGTTCTTTGTACGCGAGGAGGAAGGGTGCCGATTTCATTCTTCTCCAAAGATCCTTATCTCTATGAAGCGTAGATGATGATTCAGCCAACGATTTGAGAAGATCCAAGTACTTCTCTGAACTTTGGAGTACGCCAAGAAGACGAGCTGGTTCGGTGCATGCCATATGTGCCACCTCTAGCTTGGTAGGCTCGTTCTTGGCACCACACTGGAACAAGAATGGATTCGCCTCAGGTCCAAAATCAACAAAGTCGAAGATGTCGCCGTAGGTCGTCGAGGAACCCAGGTATACCCGAGAAGGACTGACATGAGCCTGGGTACGGGTTGGCTTCTCAGTTGAACGGGAAGTTCGTGTAATGGGGACAATAGAGGCATTGCGTAGTTTGACAAGACTGTTTTCACCCAGTTCGGTGATTCGAGACGCAAAGTAACCAAAGACTGCCACAGCGTTCTGATGATCCTGTGGAGGCGAAGCCAAAAGACGGTTTACACAATCAACCATTGGAGGATCTCTTGATACCCCGAACTTGATCGCATGATCATGCAGATCTCTCCTCAGAATATTGAAACCAAGGATAGAGGCTCGAGGGTTGTAGAAACACTGTGAAGGGGGTACAAGTCGCGTGCTTCCCTGAAGAGGCATGATCGCCTTGGGGCTGCCACCGAGTTGGAATGATCCATACCCGTTGATCTGATGGTTGGCAAGGAAATATGTCATTGAAGAAACTCGAAGAGTCTCATCTTTGCCCGACATCATTTCGACAAGCTCGGGAACTGAAGGATAAGGCCTAAGCCCGAGAGTGTTGAGAAATCTAGCCTCTGCACTGCCTATCCGGTAGCTGCCAGGGGGACCAGGCCACTGGAGAACCGGCAATTGCAAAGCACGGAGGGCGTCCTTTGGCTCAAAAAGTTCCGAGACCTTGTACAGCGTTTCTGTTCCCTTGGTAGACTCCATGCCCTTAGGACCAGCCTCGGCAGGACAGAAGCGTGTCTGCTTTAGTTTGCTAAGATCCTCGCCAGGAATATCCTCACGGACCGACGCCAGATACTTAATGAGTTCGACATGACTCCATTTCTGCTGCCCTTCACTCGAGGCGTTGAGCAATCTAGTGAAGATGGTCTCCAGATCAACTGTTTTGCGGACACCAATCGTTACCAAGAATTTCTCCTTGATCTTGTCACAACCTTGAATAACAGGAAGGTCGTCAAAAAGCTTGACAATCGGGAAGAAAGATTCTGTAGGCCTCTTCATTCCCTGTTTCGTAGGAACCACCGTGCTGGCCTGTAGAAGTGAGACAATGGTTGTTCTCGCGTTAGGACTCGAGTTTTCAAAATTCTTTGACAGAACAGTCAGAACCTGGATAGCAAACTTGGGGGATCGCGTGAGGTTCTGCTCCTCAGGCCTGGATGAGTTCGTGTCAAAGAGGAATCGCAGCCAAGGCAGGATCTCCAAAGGCTCCCAACCCAAAGCGCGCAGTTCCGCTTGCTGAGAGTTTGCCGTAAGGGCATGAGGAATAGTTGTAGGTGGAATAGGCAAACTGGCAGGAATCCTGTTCGCAATGAGATGGTTCGTGATGCTTCCGAGAGCAATTATCTCGCCCTGCTCCCCATCGTCGCTCATTGTACCAACAGCAACCTCAAGTAGAGCGGCTCGGCTACCAGGATCAAGCTCGCCACTTAAACTCTTTTTACCGGCCCAACTGATGAAGTTCATCAATTGTACTTTGTTCATGGCTTTCGTCTCCAGCTCCTTCTTCACATCTGTAACAGTGATGTGGGAGATGAGACCAAAGTCTATAAGCTTCTTCACAAATGGAACACTCTTCATCTCTTCAGGCACAACGGGGATGCTGTCAACGAATTTACTCATTTCGTCCGAAGCAATGCGAACATCTGCTGTTTGCAGCACACCTCGAGTTGAATAGGTCTCGATCGAGGCCTTCTTAAAACACATCCAGAAAGCTTCCTCAATAATTTGACCTACTTGCCCGCTGGGTGTAGAGTCACCGAAAGTGAAAGTCTTGAGGATGTGAAGAGCCTCTGGCATATACTTCGCAATTACAGCTGGAGAGAACTTGGGCTCTTTGGCCATGGTCTGCCTAATGCGATAGCTCAAGTCGCTCATCTCGTTCGCAAATGCCAGTCGAGTAATGATACCCGCAGCACGAAGAATTTCGAGGTTCCATGTCCTGACCCAACGAGCGTTCAAGTCAATGGCCTCTCTCTCTACCGTAGGAATGACCGACGGCGCCGAGATGTGCAGTCCTGCACCGGTTGTTTGCATTGTAGGAAAGCCAATAAAGATGCGCCCACCAGGCTTCTTGTTAGGAAGCACAGAGGCAAACACATCGGTAGCTTTGCCGAGCGCTCCAGGAGCAGCAGCGTCTTGAGAAGCTTGGGCTTCATCGTAGGAGGAAGTTAAAATCGCAATCTTTGTTGTCTTGGGCGGTGGCTTCTTTGTAGCTCTCTCAAGTTCGGATGCGAAGTTAGCCGCAACACTAGTGCGAATGCTCGCAGAAGTCGCCCGGAGAAAGATTGTCGAGGTGGAAAGCTTGGTCACATCTTCAGAAATCGCCACCTGCGCTGCATTCTCCTCGCTCTGAGCCTTAGTTCTTATACCAGCTTGTGACGCAGATGATGTAAGTCGTGCGAAGAAGGATCTCAACGAAGGAGCTTCCGGAGCGCCATATGAATCAGTCTTGGTGGTGTTTGTTGCGGCCTGTGGTTTCCATCCAATAGCGGCCATATAGGAGGCATCGATCTTCGTACTTGTGCGATCGACGCTCGTCACTTTCATTAGCCCATCCTTTGTTCTTGCCTCCAGATCTCGAGGCAAAGGAAGTTCAGCACTGGGTGATGATTTCTTCTTAAGCGATAGGATCAGGTGGTCGTCTATCCAAAACTCAATGTGCTCAAGCGCAACAAAGGTCAAACTGGTTGCAAGAAACTGGCTAACAGATAGCAGGTTGGGTAGGGGTGTTGTATTATTTCGGTAGTCCAGGACGAATGTAGTATGATGCGTAGCTTGATCCGCCGGTATCTGGGACTTTTTGGTGAAGAGGGCATTCCCCTTCCAGTAGAATGCCATAGCCTGGTCACCAGAGCTGACAAAGGGCTCCTCGCAGTCCGCGAAGACACTGTAGAAACCAACACCGAAAGCACCGATCTTGGTCTCGTCAGGGTTACCTTCAGCAATACGCTTTAGTCTTCCCCAGTCTGTCTTGGTGAAAGGTTGTCCATCGTTCTGTACAACTAGCCGGCGCAGAGTATGGTTTGACAATGTATGCTTCAGGATCTCGGATCGGTTCGTTGTGCTTGGGAGTGGCACTTGTGTCGATGGGAGCGTTTCCCACTTGACGCTGACCGTCTTTGCCTGGGCATCGGCGGCGTTTTGAATAAGCTCTCGTAATGTTGTCCATTCTCCCGAATATCTCGCAAGAACCTTGTCGATCAGAGCGCGGGTATCGACAGTAACGGCTTCTTCGTCTTCACCGTCCCGCAAAGCGGCGGCTCGTAGCTTCGAATAATCCATCGTGTTTACGGTATTAGGTTTACTATCGCATTATCGTCGTGGAAGGAACTTTATGGTATGGGAGTTAAAGTCTCAGAAAAGAAGAATGAAACGGTAACTGTTTGGTAAAGTTAGCTATGATGCTTCGGTGTATATAAATATGCGGATCAGATTCGGAGTTTAGGACAGGCAGACAGAGCTACGTACGGCTGCGCAAAGTGGCAAACGCGAATGAATACACTCCAGCCCTGGATAAGTAGACTAAGAGGAGGAGGCCGCAACAAAAATCACACAATATGTGTGGCAAAACTTGATGATGCTGTAGAGTTTATGTAGTTTTGAAGATATGGAGGTTGTAGGTTCATATGACCTGTGACCCGTGGTGAAGGAAGCCCCCAGACAGTTGCAGATGGTCCCTGAAAGTGGTTGACGTTGTCCACTGTCGCGGAAGGAAGTGACCAATCAGAGGACACAAAGGTTTAGCTAAGGCTTTCTGGGGAAAGAAGCCTCCCATAACCGTTCTAATCTAACACTTGACGTTCGATGATTAATCGATATAACCGTTGAGTAGTGAATATTGACTTTGAGATTGTTCCTGACCTCAATAGATTCCTTCTAACTTGCAATGTACAAGTTCTGAATCTTATGCATCTGTCCTGCAATAGTCCTTGTTGCTGACGATCACCCGCTACAACACCCATCAGTACCCGCCCAGCCGCTGTCAGTTTTTAGTTTAGACCCCGAGAAGGGCCGTGCCAAGACCGGTTTATCTTCAAAATTTCTTTGAAAAGAGTCAACATTTAAATTAGTTGCCGACTTCGCAATGAGCAAACCAAGGCAATCCATGAATATTGCTTTTTAGTTCAAGAGCCACTATGACTATATCGACATATCGGCCTTGCCCAGAATGGATAGTAAACACTTGAATTATACTAGATTTTGTAGAATAGATCTTGTAGATGTTTTATTGGGTCCGGACTCGGAGGTCGACATCGTGTAAGTGATTCACTGTTCGTGATGGAGACGGCAAGTCACCACCAGGTCGATTAATATCTTTGCTTTTTTTTGTAGAGGATTGAAGATATGACTGTGACTCAACTTCTTCATCTCGAAATATAAAATATCTGTCTTTTCTCTCTTCATCATCCCTTCAATCATTCAAGCTTCACACTCTACATCACTAATCACTCTCCTCTTGCTTTGCTATATCAAGCAACAACACACATAACCAAAACACATTCACATCGACTTCTACATCATGTCAAAAGGCCGTGTTTGTCTGTAAGTATTTGATCTCTACGTCACAAATGTCGCATTAGAACACTTGCTAATCTTTCTTATAGTGCCTACTCTGGAGGTACCTCATCCCAAATTATACTCAATGGGCAGCTTGGAATACTAACTCTACAATCAAGGTCTTGATACCTCCACGATCCTAAAATGGCTCATTCTTGAAGGCTACGAGGTTGTGGTATGTTTGCTCAGACTAGCCTTTGTTTTGCCAACAGCCCTGACAACTGATAGTGTTTCCTTGCCGATGTCGGTCAAGTAGAGGACTTTGATGCCGTTGAGAAGAAGGCTCTCGCTCTTGGAGCTGAGCGCATGATCATTGAAAACCTCCAGAAGGAATTCGTCGAACAAATTGTCTTTCGAGCAATTCAGTGCAATGCCATCTATGAGGATCGATATCTTCTTGGAACTGCTCTTGCTCGACCTGTTATCGCTCGAGCTCAAGTCCGAGTTGCTGAGAAGTACAACTGCAACCTTCTGAGCCATGGTTGCACCGGTAAAGGAGTAAGTCAAACCATCGAACTAAGATGAACCACTGCTAACAAACTACAGAACGAGTATGACAACCCAATCGCGAAAATTAAAGTTGTAACTGACAAATTTCTTTAGCCAAGTTCGTTTCGAGCTCGCCTTCAAGGCTTGCAACCCCTCCATCAAGATCATCGCCCCTTGGCGACTACCCGAATTCTGCGAGAAGTTCCAAGGCCGAAAGGACCTTCTTCAATTCGCTGCCGAGAACAACATTCCTGTCTCATCCACCCCAAAGGCCCCTTGGAGCCAAGACGAGAACCTTGTCCATTGCTCGTACGAGGCTGGTATTCTCGAGGATCCTGACCATACTCCTCCTAAGGATCTTTGGACTCAGACTGTCGATCCTCTTGAGGCACCTGACAAGCCCTACGACTTCACTGTTCATTTCGAGAAGGGTCTGCCTGTCAAGGTTGCTACACCTGACCAGGAGGAGACCGACTCGGTAAAGCTCTTCAAGCTTCTCAACAAGATTGGCCACGACCACGGTGTTGGTCGAATCGACATGTAAGTCTGATCATCGCTGGTACTTAGAAGGAATTGAGCTTACAATTCTTAGTGTCGAGAACCGATTTATCGGACTCAAGAGCCGTGGCTGCTATGACACCCCTGGCTTGACCATTGCTCGTCTTGCCCACCTTGATCTCGAGGGTCTTGTCCTCGACTCAAAGGTCCGCAAACTCCGAGACCAATTTGTGACTGTCGAATGGTCTCAATGCCTCTACAACGGCGTGTACTTCTCCCCTGAGCGTGAGTGGCTCGATGAGGCCATTGTTTCTGCCCAGAAGGGCGTCAATGGCCAAGTCCGCCTCCGAGTGTACAAGGGTCACGTCTATGTCCTCGGACGATCGAGCGAGACCAGCAGCCTCTACTCGCAGGAGGATGCTTCCATGGACAGCCTCGACACCTTCTCTCCTATGGACAGCACTGGTTTCATTGCTATCCAGTCTATCCGATTGGAAAAGTATGGTGCTCAGAAGGCCAAGGATGGCCAGCCTCTCAGCCAGTCTTAGGACTGTGTAACAATACAAGTGTAACAAAATGGGTTGATTTGGCGTTGGAGCAGGAAAAGAGCTCTAAAAGCATGGATGGTTCCGCTTTAAATAGGAAATGAAAATAATTTATTGTTAATTTCGACATCAATATCGTCATGCATGGTGAATGTCCAATCTCCTCATACTATTACTCGGGTATCATATTTTTGCTGTGCTTGGAGGACCACATCTTGGCCCTCAGTCTCGGCGATGAGGTTTAGGGCTGGCACTTCGTCTGCGTCGGTCTCGAGATCTCGAGTGGCGGCGCTCTCTGCTTCCATCTCTGCGTCGTCGATCGTCTCCTTCGCGGTCTTCCCTTCGATGGCTATCGCGATGGCGTCTATGACCGTGTTCCCTGCCCCGATCTCCGTCCCTATCTCTGCGTCTCTCCCTGGGTCGATCTTCATCCTTGTCCTTGCCAGCATCTCGGTCACGACTTCGACTCCTATGTCTGCGATGGCGGCGCTCCCGATCGTGGTCGCGATCGTGACTTCGACTGCGGTGTCGCCTTCTCTCCCGTCTTTCAGAACCATCGTGACGTCTCGAGCGCTCTCGCTTTTCCTTCACAGCCTCTTCCTCAGGAGGCCCACTTGCTGGCCCGACTTTTCGTCTTTCGGGGTCAACCTCTACTGCGTTCGCACCTGAAGAGTTTCGTACAGGCGGTGGCAAGCCCAAAGCTGCTGCAATAGCATCCTCTTCAGCCTCCTTGATTTTGCGCACCTCTTCCTTTCGCGCCTTCTCACGTCGCTCCTCTTCTGTTTCTCCGTTCTCGTCGGGTACCCCATCGTCTTCGGCTTTGGCGTACCAGTTCAAGTCGCGACCCTTTTGCCATCGTCCAACAGGGGCCTTGAGACTGTGGCCAAGATAGTTTTCGCGATGTGAAGAGTTTGCGACTTCATCCCAGCTAAAGTTGACGCCACCTCGTGATCCAGATTTGCGGACACTGGAGAGTAGATCCATGGCGTGATTCGTATACCGGTATTTTGTGTTGTGGTTTTGTTTCTGCGGTATTAGAAAGCGTGCGTTGTCTTGGTGCAGTAATTAAGTGAAGTGAAGGTAGGTGGTTGTAAGCCCGTCGAAATGATGCGCCATGCTACTGGATATGCGCTAAAGCGGAACGCGACCGCTCCCTGTAACACCCCTGGGGGTAGGGAGCGGAACCCCACGTCAATTCGCAGAAGCTCTTTCAACCTCTCGATTCTCCAAACAATCATCACCAAAAACAAACATCACAAAGACAAGCATACATAGGATCAGATTTGCCAGCAAAACTTCTCAAGATGTCCAACCCCAACGATCCCCCTCTCGATGAGATCCAATGGCGCTCCCCCATGGCCATCGCGCAAATGGGCGGCCTACATAACAACACTATACTCTTCTACTTCGCCGAATCGCCATTCTTCGAGCGCACTTCGAATAACGCCGTAGTCTACAATCAAGCGATGAACGTTCCTTCGATGTATCCGGTAATTCAAACGCGCGAAGCTTTCGAAACACATCTCAACACCATGTCGGGTCTTGAATTCAGAGTCGTAGAGGAACCGGCAGAGACTGGTCCCGGAGCTGGTACAGGAGTTTGGGTAATTCGCAAGCAGACGAGGCGAAAGTCCGCATATGAAGACGACGAGATTACGGTGCATGCCTCATACTTTGTCGTGGGAGAGAACATCTACATGGCACCAACCTTGAGTGGCATCCTCGCAGCACGAATTGTAAGTTGCTTCGCGCATGTGGTTTAGGGATACTTTCTAACCTGTTGTTTAGATGACGATATCTTCATGCATTACCAATGCTGTGACAGCCGCCGAATCTGTGCGCAAATGGGGACCATCAAGGGGAAACTACTACGAGCTTCCAGCGGCCAAGACATCAACAAAGGCAAAGGTCCAGGATTCTGCTGCGGCAACACCAATGCCCGTGTCGGACGAATCCAGCAAAGCCCCAGTCGCTCCTATATCAGTTACGCAGAAGGATGATGATGCGGCATTGGCTAAATTGGCGGAAGAGTCGTTCATGATCCATATGAAATACGGCGGCGAATACATTGACGAGAACCCTATTACTGGTCGTCCAGGAGAATTCCACCTCACTACGACAGGCCGAAAACCACCACAACTTGTGAAAAAGGACAGTCCTGTGAGGAGCATTACTGCCCCAACAATCAACACCAAGGTTGAAGACAAGAAGGAAAGCAAGGAGAAGACACCTAGGTCAGCAGCTCCTAAACCCAAGCGCAAGAAGAGCAAAATGGCGAACTCGACCAGCACACCGGCCGCATCTTGAGGTCGAGGTTATCAGGGACGAAAGGGGCGTTCAATGGGGAAATAGACATCGTGATTCTTGCTGTTCTCGCTTTATACACTAGTTTGATACCCAATACAGTATGACTTTCACATGCCTATTGTCATCCAGCATATGCTTAACTGATAGTATATCCACCATCGACCGACAATGCAGTCCCTTGGATGAAGGAAGCCTTTGGGCTGGATAGGAACAAGACGGCGTCTGCTACTTCTTGCGGCGTACCTTTTCGTTTCATGACAGCAGTTTGTACAGCAGGGTCATCTTCTGGGACATCAGCTGTCATAGGCGTTCTAAGATTTTAAGTATTCGCAATGAGCTAACATGAAGAGGATCAACTTACTCAATCACTCCAGGACACACGCAGTTGACTCGAATTTGATGCTTCGCATACTGGCATACATCAGTATACTGCTCGAGAGAACAAACAACAGTCAAACTTACATCGATCGCATCGCTTCTCGTCAAGCTGATAATGGCCGCTTTTGAAGCACTATAGACCGCTACCCAATGGTCAGCATCTCATTAAACTTGAAAAGTGGACATACTTACGGGTTTCTGGCTTTCCAACAAGGCCGAGGTTACTTCCCACGTTCACAATCGACCCTCTGAATCCAGGCCGTCCATCATGAGTGACACCAAGATCTTGGGCCGACATATGGTTGAGCTCCTCGCGCGCACAAAGCCATAGTCCTCGAAAGTTGGTATGCATAACATGATCGAACTCCGCAGTAGTCACATTATGACTTGGCTTTGTAGGACCGTAGATACCTGGCCTCTCAGTTAACTGGACGTAAGAAGAGATGTAGAACATACCAGCACAGTTAACAGCATAATCAATACGGCCAAATTGAGCGATTGCAAGACCCATGTTCTTGAAAACTTGATCTGCATCGAGGTTATCCGTCTCAAAGAGGTGAACCTCTGCATTTTCGGCTACACTCTCGATAGCGTTTTTTGTTTCAGTGAGGCCGTTTCCATCCTTGTCGAACAGAGCGAGCTTGCGACATCCTTCTACGGCAAAAGAGATGGCGATTTGACGCCCAATGCCTTGGATCACATGGTTAAAAGACTGGGTACAGAGGTTGCCAGTTGTAGGTTTACTATACCGGATGAAGCACCTGTGACCAGAGCAACGCCAGGAAACAGAGTATTCGATGTTGCCATGATCGATAGCAAAAGATATAAATGGTATGTATATACTGTGTTCAATTCAAGAACCAAATACTGAATGTAATCTTTCGTGCTGAAGACAAAGTCTCCATCAGGTTATATAAACATGATGCTTGTATGATGACGTCGAGCTCTCACACCACCATAAAGTAACTTCAGCATTGTCAAATATCGACTCACGGAGTCTTGAAGAACCATCTTCTCTACCATCTTCCTTAGAGAGCTTTTTAAGTATAAGAATTGCACGCAAATTTAGAGGTAGGTCGTGAACCGAATCCAATTATCTAATTTATCATCTCTTATGCTAGAACTGGCCTAACCTTTGGTCTTTTATCAACTCCCAGGCTGTAAATGGCCCGACATTGTCTGAATATACACATCTATTGCACAACCCAGCCCTGACCGGGCACTCTCTTTTGCTTCACTGTCTTGCTAGGCAGAGCCCATCCTTGACCGCCTGTACCCTCCGCCCTCAAAGAAGGAACGACAACGCACTCTCTCATCGCCGAACCATCAGCTGCAACGAATGACTTGAGTTCCTTCATTGGCTTGCTGTAAGTGATGAGAGGTGTGCCCTTTGCCAGATTAGACAAAACACCACCCGACACATCTGTGAGGGCGTGCATTCTAGTCTTGGGTCGCTTTGTCGTGTCAACTAGCTGTGTAGCCTTTTGAAGCTGAGAGTAGACGATGTAATCGGGACACTCCCGCATGCTGATATGGGCCAGGGGTGATGTGGGATGAATGTACACCGCACGATCGCTCTCAACCTCCTCACCAGTGTGAATAGGCATCAAGGGAACGTATGGAATGTCGATAGATCGACGCGGCGCACGGTACTGCTCAGGAGGGTTCGGTGTGAGATCAGCTCGAATGGCGACCTGATCCACGAAGCCTGCTGCGACCATCTGCTTGAGCGCAGCTACCTGCTTGGGTGATGGACGATCCAGCTTATCCTGATACCTCAGGTTGGCGAAAGCAGGTATATTGTTTTTCAGTAATTCCGTGATTTGTTGACGCAGTTGCTGAACTTCCTTGAGCACCTTGTACCGAACAAAATGGTCCTCGCACCATTGCTCTGTAGGCTCGTGAGCAAATTCCGCCACAACTTGCAAAACCTTGATAGCATCGGACTTGTCGTCCATGCTGCAAAACTCGTAATGCACTGTGTTGAACTGCTTTCGAATAGCTGCCTGGCGACTCTCTGCTTGAACGTCCGCTGTTGTGCGAATTTCGTGGTCTTCCTTGGCTGCAAGTTGTGGAATGGCTTGAGCTTCAGGAAGGAAGATTTCTGCCACTGATAGACCAGCAACTAAAGCGATTGTGTAATGAATGCAATCAAGGGTGTGTCCGACCAACAGGATGCGACTGTAGCGGGGAGACAGAGGGAACATAGACATAAGCTGACCAACAGGAGTGACCTTTCCAGTATCAGAGACAGCAGTCAGGTACGTCAAAAGCTTCTCAGCCTTTGCGAGAGCCCGTCGATCCGGTGGTGTAGGGAATGGGAAGTTGACGACATGCTGTAGGTTCATGGCCTTAAGCTGGAGCACAATACCCTCAAGGGGCATTCGCAACAACTCGGGATCCATGAACTCTGGGAAGTCTCTCTCGTAAACTGCAGACGAGTATAGTCTGTAGCAATGACCAGGACCGGTACGACCAGCACGACCTGCACGTTGGTTTGCGCTGGCCTTGCTGATCCAGCCAATGCCATAGCTCTGAACACCGCTTAGACGATCGTAGTGTCGCTCCTTGGATCGTCCGCAGTCGAAAACATAACGAATACCAGGAATGGTCAAACTAGTTTCCGCAACGTTGGTAGCCAGGACAATGTTTCGTGTGCCTTCGGGCGCGGGCTCAAAGACTCGCATTTGTTCTCTTGTTGGCAGCAGAGAGTAGAGAGGCAGCACTCGCATCTTGAGAGGTGCAGCTTCTTGATCTTCCTCAATCTGGAACTCATCCTCATCCTCCCCATTCTCGTCGTCTGTGAGTATCTCGTCAAAGTCATCACCATCTTCATCACCGTTGCGATCATCCACATCTCCAAATTCGATATCCTCGACTTCCAAAGGAGCGTCATTAGCAGATATTTGTACCTTAGGTCCGCCGACAGATTTGGGACCACCGAACGCCGTCTTGAGTTGCTTGCTGAGCTGCAAGATTTCGTTACGACCAGTCAAGAACACCAGGAAGTCACCAGGCGGTAGCTTCTTGTGACCTCTGCTAATCTTTTGGAACGCCTCCTCGACATAATCGTGCCTTGTCTTTCGAGCAAAATGCATGGTCACGGGATGTTGTCGGCCCTCAACTTCGAGGACGGGTGGCGGGGTCGCGAAAAGGGTAGGATTCATGGTGAGATCCTCAATTCGCAGCGTGGCCGACATGATAATGAGCTTCAAGGGCTTATGGGTAGGATCCTCCGCCGCAAGCTCTGTTCGAAGCTTAACAATTCGGCTGAGCATACCAATGAGAATATCAGTGTTGGAGCTTCTTTCGTGAGCTTCGTCGATGACGATCGCGGAGTACTTCATAAGCTTAAAGTCCTGCGCAACCTCGCGCATCAAAACACCATCAGTCATGAACTTCATGGATGTCTTGGGGTTAACGGTGCCCTCGAAACGGATCTGGTAGGCCACCGCCTCAGACTTGTCTCCAAGTTCCTCAGCAACTCGCTTCGACATACTGACCGCAGCGACTCGACGGGGTTGCGTGATACCGATCAATCCAGGTGTAGGCCCATCAGGAGCACCATATCCTGACTCGTAAAGGAATTGCGGAATCTGAGTAGTCTTTCCGGAACCTGTAGCACCACACACAACAACGATGTTATGGTTATGGATCGCTTCCATTATCCTTTGTTCCTCCGAAACGACAGGAAGCTTGAGACGAGCTTCCTGGACCTCTGGGCTTCTAGTAACCGAAACGCTGTACACCTTTCGGTCGGTATTTTTTGTTGTTTGCAGTTCCAAGGGCAGAGGATCTTGCTCGGGTGCTCGAGGGACAAAATTGTCTGGTTTGGGGATCTCTAGGTTGGTCGTTGTGCCTTCGATCGATTGGTATCCGAGAGCCTGGTTTCGAGCCTGATGCGCCCATGCCTTGAAAGCCGATGATCTTTGCGCTTTGTTCTCAACATCCTCCATATCTTCGTCAGAGTCATCGTCTGATTCCTCCTCGGAGCCTTCGCTGGACTCTTCACTCTCGCTATCCGCTTCGTCATCGTCTTCGCCTTGTGTTTTCTTCTCGGCCTCGTCGTCGCTGAATCCATTCCACTCGTCGCTGTCGCTGCCACTGCCACTGCCACTGCCATCGCTATCGCCTGCGTCTTCAGACTCGGGTTGGGGTGCCTCAACGGGAGCGATTGAGAATTTCGACTTCACTCCACCACGCTTCTGTCGCTTTTTGATAACGGGTTTTCCTTCTTCGTCAACGTCCAATGGACGCTTGAGACCTGAACCGAGCGATGCGCTGATCGCCAGTTTCGATTCACTAGAGAACTCCTGAGGAGCGGGCGCGAGTGTAGATGTTGTCGCTTTCGCTGGTTCTGTTGCCTTGCTTTTTGTTGGGTTTGACTCGTCCTCCGATGCGTCGCTGTCGTCGTTCGAATCGTCTTCATCCATCTCCCCTTCCTTCCTCTTTTGGAAGAGAATTTTCGCCCTGTCCTCGCTACCCTCCAAACCGGCCTTCTCCTCTCTCATGGCCCTTCGTAGAGCCTCCTTCTTGGTTTCGCGACCTTGGCCCATGACACGACTGCTCGAAAACAAGCTGGTGTCGACTTGTTCCTCAGCAAGCTTGGCCATCAGCTCGCGGTTCTCGTCCTTGCGCAGCTTGCCCTCAATGTACTTTTCCAAGCGCTTGGCCTTCTTTCCGCTCATCTTCTGGCCCTCTTGACGAAGCTCTGCCTTCAGCTGAGCCCTCTTGGCCTCGCGCTCGGCCTTCGATGAAGGAAGCAGCTCATCCTGGTTGGAGTCTACTATTTCATGTTGGGCATTCTCTTTTGCTCGCTCACGAGCTAGCACCTTGTGCTTTCTTTGGCGAGGAACGTATTTCGCCATGGCTCTGAGTAAGGATATGAGATACCTTGTTCCTTTCGCAAACACAGGCTCGATAATAATTTTTGGGCAAAAGTGTCGATCTGCCGTTGAACACCGCCAGAATCTGCGTTCACTTTTGGCATAGCGCGGGGCCCGGTGGGGCGATCTAGTGTTAGTCTTTGAGTCTAGTCTTTTTTGGTGTTCCATTGCTTTCAAGACTTGAGGCGTCAAAAACGAATAGTCTGGTACTGGTCTAAGTCGACATAGAAAAATTAAGCTATGTTGTTTTATATGTTCTTGGAATTGAACTATATGGAAGGGAATAACGGAGAAATATACCTCATGAGTCAGAGTTCGATCAACTTACTGACTTGGCTACCTAGCCACATTGAATTCATGCCCATCAGGTCCGGCAAACTTCAGTTAAGCACCCTTGATATTCCTCCACTAGGTATTGACGGCCCAATAATGGGAGTAAAATCTACAACGCAGAAGTCTATTATCTTGAATGGCAATGTTGATTATTGTTGCCTGATTTGGAGGCATCACTATGAGTCAAAGACAGCGATTTCTTACCTTCCTCGGGTTCAAAGATTAATGGTGTCAAAAGCCAGCCTAAACTCTCATAAAGTGAGCCAACGATTTCGTCCGCCCAGCTCCATTTTTCTCACCACCAGACAGCGCCGACTACACATGTGCTACGTAAACCCACAAGCATCACCACAAGCTCAACACTTCCACCACCAATAACAATGACTTCAATTGATGTCAGACCAGATCAATTCCCCGCTGGGTCTCGAGAAGTCTCAGGTCAAATAAACGGCGTTACCACCGAGATTTCCTCTACAAGCTTCGCAGACAAGATCCTAATCACCATCTCTCAAGAAGGCCGTCTTTCACAATGGGTATATACCCTTGCCACTACCACATGACTTTATACTAACATGATGATCTAGATTCAAGTCCCTTTGACAGGATCTTCATCTGGAGTGGTTGAAATGAACCTACCAAGTTCGAACAAGGGTCTTCTCCCCTCAACACATCTCACGCCAACGACGCTTTTTGGAGGCGGGGGTGAGGAGCGTGAGACTCTGGGGCAACTTTATGCGGCGCAAATTGCAAGTCAAATATGTCTACGGTCACTGGAGGATCGACGAATCCTTGTTCTGGGTCTTGGTCTTGCTAAAACCGATCTCGAGCGTGAGGCTTTCTTTGATCTTTTGGAACTTGTCCAGAAGGTTCTGTGAGCTTAATGGGATTACGAACACTGTTATGTCAAAAAACATCAATTATGTTATCGCACCAAGGATTAGCCTCGGTGTGTATCATTCGACATGAAGCTTAGGGAAGAAGCGATGCGTCACCAAAGCATGTCCAGCTGAATCTATAGACATGGCATTTAGCCAATATCATGTCCACCTTATGGGTTTAACGGTCGGTCAACGCTGGGAAAACGTTCATGTATTCATTAAGATGCACCATCAACTACAAATCCTAGCGCTGATTTGTTTCCAGACAATGTCCTGAACATTGCCTGCATATCTACTGTGCGCCCAAGGCAACATCGTTACCAAGCATCCTGCTTTTAAAACATGCTTGACTCGCGAGCGTAGGACCGGCGACGACAACCCGACCTTTGTAGCCAGTGCAGCGACCAGATTGTCAGCAGTCACGATAAGGGAAAGGTGGCGGCAAATGACAGCCACTCGTATACGGCAATGATAATTCATCGTTCATCCAAATCCTTCACCTAGCGCTTTTAACAATAACTTATATGCTACTGTACAGCCATATCTCATGATGTTGGTGCCCGGTTCTTACGATCCCTGGTTGGAAGTTAGTGTCTGATTTGAAAATTCATAAAAATCGCAACTCACGTGCTGAGCCTTCTAGAAAGTTGCTGCAACTTTTTGTCGTTGTTGGCATCTTCAGCGGCCTTCTGGAGCGCGTTGTCTCGCTCCTCCTCTTGGTGCTTGACCACTTCCTCGTGGGTAGGTGGCAGTCTCTCGTTCTGCAAATCGACCTTTCGAGCATCTTCGAACCCATTGATAGCGTTCTTGAGACCCTCGGCACCGAGCATGAGGGTTCCGGCGGGCAACCTTCCACCAGAAACAGTCTTGAGTTCTGTGACCTTCTCTGACTCCTCGCGAAGCACTTGAAATACACGAGACAGTCTACCGATCGCGAGAATCTTGTTCTTGATGGCTCTACGTCGCACCTCAATAGACTCGGGATCATTGGAGAGAGCTGGTGAGGCGGGTCCAGGGGAGGTTGTAGTGGGTGTCTCCTCCTTGAGCTCCTCCTCAGAGCATGTGCTGAGAATGGCAAGGAGCATGTCGGTGATCTTCTCTCCGACGAAAGGCAGAGACCAGGTAAAGACATCCATAAAGTTGGGGAGCCAGTAAGGATGAGGAGTGCAGTTGAACTGCCGGATGTTCATAACGTTGTTCTCGTATTTGAGGACGGCAGCCTTGTTGTTGTAAACGTCGAGATAGTTGGGGGCGGAGAAGATGGTCATAACACTAGGGAAGCCCGTAGTTCGCGTCTTGCGATACATGCGGTAGCCAGCATCTTGGGCCTCGTGGGCTCGAATGATCGAGAGAAGGTTGTTCTTTTCCAAAAAGGCACAGGCGGCAGGGTAAGAGAAGAAGTATGAGCATCCTCGGACGTGGTTGTGCAAGAAATAGTCGCTGGTCTTTTCCTGGCCAAAGTCTTCAAGAGGATCAGCCCAAAGGATATCACACATAAGACCTTGAGTAGGGGGCTCGCGGAAACGGTCAACCTAGGGAATGTTAGCTCTATAAGTTCAGCAAGTAAAGTTTCATCGCGACGCACGCTCTTGAGATCGTCCAGAGTGTGCAACTCGGGACTCAATCCACCGTGAATGCAGAGGAACTGCTTGTTCATAACAGCCGCCAGAGGGAGGGCACAGAAAGATTCCATGCAGGCCTCGTAGATGGTCTCGGAGTACTTGTGCTTGCATTCAAGCTTGAAGGTAAAGTAATCGGTTAAGTGGCGACATTCGTGGTTTCCTCGCAGCAGCCAAAGCGTCTTGGGGTAGTGAATCTTGAGACACCAGAGGTAGAGAACACATTCTATGCTGAAATAACCTCGGTCGACGTAGTCACCAAGAAAGAGATATCGGGTCTCGGCGGGGTCGCCACCAACTTCGAAAAGCTTCATGAGATCGTAGTACTGTCCGTGAACATCACCACAAACGGTGATGGGAGCGTCCATCTCCAGGAGGTTGGGCTCGGCGCGCAGAAGCTCAGTTCCCTTCTTCAGAATCCAAAGAGCCTGCTCCTCGGTGAGACGACCTTCGCGGTAGAAATGCTGCTTGAGGAACTGAAGGTTGGGCTTGGATTGAGTCTCATCCTCGAAGAATTGTTCGTCGGTAGGCTTGTACATGGCAGGAGCTTGGACATCTGTGAAAATGCGAGATCCAGGTCAGTCAAAGATATTCGAGAGCCGATTTTCGAGGGTTTGGTGGCCATATTCATCCATCATGCCGCAAAGACTAGCTGAATGACAGCTGCAGGTACTGCGGGCAAATCTGCGATCAAAGCGTTGTCGATGATGATGGCGGGGTCGTGGACAGCGACAACTGGAGGGGGGTCAAACGAACCTTTGCACACACGCTCCATGGTGTTGACCTGAGTGTTGTCCTCCATGGTGTGAATAGTGAAATCGATCTCGGGGACCGGCTTCTTCTCCTGGATTGCGCGAATGGCATTGTCGACCTGGACGTTGCGTCGCTCCTCAGCAGAGGGCGCAGTGTTGGCCTCGCCTTCAGAGTCCATGGTGGGCGGCTAGGGGCGACGAGAAAGAAGAACGGACGGCGGTGAAGCTCAAGATCGATAGAGAAGATTTATGTCGAAACTTGTTATAATAGAATATGCGGTGCGATTATATGTATGTAGAGAGGACGGTTCTGGGTAGAAGCCGCGGATGGGTTTGTAGGAAGACGGTTCCTCTACCAGGATAGGGCTGATCAGAAAGAGCGGGAAGGCAGGTTGGGAGGTAAGAACTCTCAGTAGCCACTGCTAGTTGGGAGATGACGGGGTGAGCAATTCTAATGGAGGGCCAGACAGACGCCAGACCAGGCTCAAGTACCCTGGGAGGGAGCTCAAGTACCGGGGCAGGCTTTGACAAGTGGAGATGTACCAGTAAATGCGGGCAGGGTACTTTTCGGGCGTCCAGCTTTGAGGTTCTCGAATCTGACAGCTCCTCACTTTTATTCCGATGACAGGTTCTGCTTTGGCCTCGGTCCAATGAAACGATGGGAGTTTTAAGGTAGGAGTCTCAACTCGCGTGGTCATCATTCATTCACTGATCCATTGTCTCTCATTTACAGCACATTTTTACTGCGCTGCTGCGCAAAGTCGAACACCCTCCACTACAGTCCAGCTCGGGAAACCCTCCGTAATAAGGGACTAATCCCCTGAATTTGTCCTAAAAAAGATCCATCCGCCTGAAAATAGAATGGGCCTCATCAACGATACATGGATAAACTTTTAAATGGTGAAGCGGTGAAACCAGCGATATTATGGCTCTTATCGTATTCTAACCATTTGCGCATTATCAATCTTACCTTGAAGCTTCTTGTCCCCTCTTATTAATGAACTGCCAGTTCATCTAGCATGACCAATGGGATCAGTTCAGTATCAGGAATCTGACTTTTGGCGATCGTTAACGAGGATCTATTTCATTGCATTCCATACCCCACGTTCATCTGACAGGCGAATTGGTGTACGCCATGTAGCCCAGATCAGTATTCTGATACCCTTCTCGAGGTTTTTGCTGCCAAGTTCACGTTGCCAAGCTGATGCTGACGCAAATTCGACGTTCTCTCCAAATTCGTATCTGAGAGAAACCTTCAATATCTAATTCCTAAACTCCAATACTCTAATGCATGTCCTATATGAAATTTCTAAGGCAAACAGTAACCTCCATCAACAATCAAGTCATGACCAGTCGTGAAAGAAGAGGCGTCACTAGCCAGGTACAAATAAGCTCCCTTGAGCTCTCCAGTCTCGCCCTGACGTCTATGTATGATGTTAGCCAAGAGCTACCAATCCGGAATCAGCTTGTACTTACCCGGCGACTGTCTTCTCCTTGAAGACGTTCTTGACATCCTCACTGATAAAGTCTGTGATCTCGGTCTTGATGTATCCTGGAGATACGGTGTTGACGCGGGCAAAGCCTGTCCATTCGACGGCGATAGATTTGCCTGGATCAAGTCAGCTACATTGTACTGATTAGTTCCACGGATTGGAGGGGCTTACAGAAGTGGATGACGGCAGCCTTTGAAGCGTTGTACACAGCTTGTAGCTGAGGGATGTTCACAATGCTTCCGCTCATCGACGCTGTAGCAATGAAGCTACCCGCCACAAAGTTTGTCAACTTCTTTCCATCCAATGTCGTGCCCTCCTTCTTCTGTCTTCGGAAATGAGCTCCTGCACTTCTGGCGCACCACATGACGCCGTCAACGTTGACCTCCATAACACGACGGGCTCTCTCCGTAGGGCCATCAATGAAAGTGCCGTCTTCCCAGGCGATACCGCTGTTAGCCACAAAAACATCTAGACGGCCGTTGAACTCGGCAACAATGTCGTTAATGGCCTGCTCAACCGCCTCGGGAGAGATGACGTTGACTTGGAATGCTCGGCCTGGTTTTATGTAAGCTGTGTTCGATATCAAGTTGAAAAGTGGACTTACACTTGACGCCATATGTTTTCTCAATGTTCTCGGCTTCAGCTATGGCCTGCTTGTTGCTATTGTACCAGATAGCCACATTGGCCCCAGCCTCAGCGAGTGCGTGAGCGATAGCCAGACCAATACCTGCACCTGCACCAGAGACGATAGCTGTACGGCCCTTCAGAGAGAAGAGCGACATGACTCTAGAGGTATCGGGGATACCCAAGTTGTCATGGTGGAATGCGCCTGTTTTTGAATCCATGATGACTTCGATATGAGTTGAATTATGAGAATGAGAGTTGATGGTTTGACAACGATATAGATAGGTAGGCAGAAAGGTTTAAGTCATCAAGGTTGTGGTTCTGGACAGCTTGACGCTTTATATAATATCCGCCAGCCTTTACCCAAACACCAGACACCTCGGCTATCATACCAATAGATTACATAGCTATCCTCACATTTGCGACATTTACTGTATCAACGAACCAAACATGTCTGTTGGCCCTGGTCCCTTCCAGTCGGGTGGAACCCCAAGTTGACAACATAATGCCTAGTATCTTGAGTTCGCAAGGCACAACAGACTTGTCTCCACCAACTGGCGCGCCTATCAAGATGCGTTGTTCCAAGATTTAGCCGTCTTGTCAGACTTGAAATCTGGTCTGTGTATAACGGTTTGACTTCGTGGAGAAATGCCTCTGGCAGGGTCCGGGTGTTTACATGGTGCAGTGCTTCGGCCCCGTTGCTGTCCACTCAGCTCCGGCTAATTCGGGCCCCAAGTCTCTCCGAGCCGAGTTCATCAAGCGCCGAACCCCCCCGGGGATGGGTTTGAATTCATCGCGGGGTAAATATGCCCCGCCATTTCTCAATGACATCCATGGTCAGTGACTTGGGCTGGCGACTATGGCGGTTAAGTATATGCAGGTGTTGCAAAAGTCTAGTGCTGTACATCTCCTTGGATCATAGCTTTCAGGATGTCACAACACGAGTACGAGAGTTTAAACAGGATATCTTTTTTATATCTGAGTCTTATGCAACTCCAAGACACCAGTGTATTTACCAAATAGTATTCACTATTCGTCGTCGTCGTCGTTGTCTCTCTGAGAGACTTCTCGGACGTTTCACAGTAGCCGTCCTGTCAAGGTCCGGCTTATTTAAAGTATCCACGATGACCGTCGTCGTCGCCGCCACCGTCGTCTCGAGATCCGGCTTCTCAGAGGATTCAGGATGACTGTTGTCTTGAGGTTTGGCGTTCTTGGAAGACTTAGGATGGCGGACGTATCGGCGTTTCTTTTTGTCATTGACGCCATGGGCAGCGTTGTTGACACTTGCAACTTGGTTAAGGTTGTGCCTGATAACTCGCTCGTGGTCAAAGTTTGTCTCGCGATAACGAGAAATGAAGTCATCACGGGGTACTATACAGAGTCAGAGACCAGTGGTTTCTCTGGGCTTATGAGAACAACTTACTGTAGGCTCCGCATATGCGGCGGTTACCCTTAAACGCACTTCGTCCATGCATCACTCGCCAGTTGTCGAAAACTGAACAATAGGGTTAGTACTGATTCTCAACGAAAACATCATTTTATAGTACTTACTGACGATGGTGCCGGGTGTCAACTTGAACCAAAACTCGCTACTTTCTCGGCGTATGATCTCATTCCACTTCCGAGCTGCATCGTACCAAACCTCTGCGTGCGCGGGATGCACAACCCCACGATCATCGTTGTTCCAACGAATGCGGCGCAGCTTATTGGCGGCATTCATTTCGATGACTGGATAGACGCCATTCGGCGCAATAGCAATTCCCTCGTTTCCGCTAGCATGCCAAGGAATCTGGGCTCTTTGTAGGACACCGAACGCTTCCGGGAATTCACGTTTCAACTTGATAGCAGCCTGGAAACCATCCACAAGCAGAGACTCGCCACCTAGAGGCTCGTCTGGGTTGTGATCGGGAGGAGCGTCGTGCGAGAGACAGTGGAAGGCTTGTAGGCCAGCAGGCTCGGTAAAGTAAGTAGTGTCTGTATGAGCTGGAAGAGCTATGTTCGTGTACGCAGTGTCAGCCAGGGCAAGATCAGGAACAAAGTCGTAGAATCCTCCGTAGTGGGTATTGCGAATTGGGCCGATTTTCTCTAAAAACTCTTTTGTTGCTTCAGGAGTCGGTTCGGTGTTTTCGACGAGACAGAAGCCATGAATCCACTATGTTTGTAAGATTCCAAGTAATATATTGTGCACGTGTCGGAGTCGAGATTAACTCACGATCTTTCTGGTCAGCTCAGCCATGATATTGTCAGCTCCCAGTCTGTAGTCAACTTTCGGGGGGTTCTCTGCGATCTCGCTGCCCCAAAATCTGTGATGACTTGGCAATTTGTCAGTGACCGAAGACAACAGGTATACCATAGTCCAGAACCTACTCTTCTACTCTCAACTGCCTGCTGTATCCTTTAGTGAACCAGCAGTCGAGCCATTCCCAGGGATGAATGCTCTTGTGTTCGTCCTCCCCTAGCATATATCAGCTGTGTGAACAAAACAAATCTCCATCAACAGGGTTATGCATACACAAGACTTCGAGATGTGTCTCATGATGCTCAAACGATCGAGGCTTGATATCTTGCGGCAGCTGTCTAGCGGTTAGCTACTGTACGTCCGTCCGTCCAACAGCCGTTAAGTTTTGACTAACCGTGAAAGTATCGAAATTTCTTTGCCTTGTACTCTGATTGACGCATTCGCTGCATTGGCAGTTGTCGCTAAACGTATAAGCGCTCCTGGCTCATCACATCGAGCGATTAAGCGCGATTGCTAACTTACCGCAACCACAAACTAGGACTACACCACCAGAGAGAAAGGCCAAGGGTCAGCAACCAAGATCTGAGAAGCGCGATTCAACGGAACATGGGACTCACACCCTGTGTTGCTCGGGAGTAGAGTCCAGGGCATCAGTCTGTTTTTCAATCTCGATATGGTTTGGAGCTGATGAGCGAGCTTTTAGAGTGAATGAGACTGAATTCCATCTTGCGAATGTTGTATTTGGTGCTGAAGGTGAGGTTAGACCAAAAGCATTCTGCTGTTGCATGCATCTGGCGGCTAAGGAAGCACGTCGACTCGACAGTCCAGAACTAGTGATAAGAGTATGAGAAGCTGAATAGGACACTGATTATTTTGGGGGCGATAATTACACTGAGCAACGAGCAAGCCGACTAAGCATTGTGAGTGATGAATTCACTTCAAAAGTAACAAAAGTTCAATCCAAGATTTTGTTAAAGACACCGTAAGTCAGGTACATAGAATAGATGCTTGAAGTTGAATGGGTCATGGCTTGAATTCACTCTATACCTCGGCAAATGGTCGGCCGAGAATCGCATGACGATAAATGGAAGGAATCCCCCGGTGAGTCCCCGTTCTTGCCAATTGACAAAGAAAAGGGCGTTTGACTAAAGGCACTTGGAAGGTGCCCAACGCACGTGCATAATTTTAGTCAGGGGTAATATCTCAATTGGAGGATTGAGAGTAAAGTAACACATAATCAGTTCCTTTCTCTATTGATCAATTATTTTTATGGCGAGTCTGTTCTTGGTGCTCGAGACTGAACAAAGAAGATAAACTGCCAAGTTCATTTATTACTGGGATAACCATGTCCAGACTGTGGGGCATACATTAAGCTTGGATCACTGGACGCTACTCCTTCCCCATAGCTCCAACTCTCCAAGCTCTCTTTCGTGATGCTAATTTTGTACTTTCTTTGACTTCTCAATACTACGCAAACAGTTGAGGTAGTATCAAGTGATATGCTGCATTCCATTAACCAGTGTCAATCGAACGCAAGGTATTCAACTCATCATCAATTCAACGGCCAAACTGTGACTGCCATGTCGTGTCGAGACCACTATCTTCGGCTCTCTATTCCTTGAATGGATGTATCCCCAAAGGTAGAAGCCCAATATCTCGACCCAAGGCATCTTCCATAATCTGTTTCGTTTCGACTCAATCAAGTCTTGGCCTCGACCTCGAAACCAACATCGCGGCCAAGTGGCTGTCTCGCCTTCCAATAGCGCGTCTCTCCCCCACTTGTATAAGCGCTGACCTTTTTAACCTGCATTCTGCGTCTCTTTGATCCTCCATGTTTCGACCTCGCTACCGAAGCTTTGGGTTCCTCCAGGGGTCTTGTCGCGCCCGCGGTTAGGATGCCTTCATGATTGGCGTCGCCAGGCGATCGGACCCCCTTGCTCTCGAGGCTGACTTGGTTGTTGCTTACAGGTAAAACATAGCAGAACCAACACTCAAGAAAAGATCCATGTAGGGCAGGACTAACAATGGAAACTCTTGGTGCAGGCATGGTATTGGTATAGTTCTTTCACCTCTCGCTCATTCCTTTTATCATTAAGAACCGCTGCACGGCGTCTGCACGAAGCGCCTCGCCTTCATTTCTACCTGTTGTTCTCCCCTCTCTTTCTATTCAGTACAGGCTACTGTCATTATTTCCAGTCTTCCATGTAGACTTGTCATGGCTTTCTCTGTACAGCCTCACGAGGGACATCTCCTCAGGATCTTCCTTGTGTTGGTTTCGTTTCTACTTACTCCAGTGAGCCCTGCTGCTGTCGAGTCCAATATCAGAGTCTTCTCCATTGAGGAACCGGACAGTCCCCGAGAAGTCTCGCCATCTTTTATGGAATTTCCATCACAACACCAAGAGCGAGATGGATCATGCCCCATATCTGGAGATCATTGGTGTGGTAACGAACTGCCCGGGGACTTCTGTTGTTCTTCCGATTCCGTTTGCAAGGTCCTTGCTGCAAACACAACCACTCTATGCTGCCCAAAGAATTCGAAAGGAGAATGCGAGGTCATCTTGCCTATAACCTGCCAAATCGAAAGGCAAAATCCTTTGACAAACCCATCAGCGGAGGTCAAGTCATTAGCACTTAATCAAGAACTAAAACGATGCGGAACCAAAAGCGGGAGCAAGAGATGCTGTCCCTTTGGATATAGTTGCAGAGGCGACAAGGAGTGCGTCCTTGACAAAGACCAGGACGAGAGTTACGCCTTCCTTCTACCTGTACCCAAGTATTCAACATCATCTCCAGTAACATCATCTCCGGCAGCAACATCCACGGCTGCATCCTCAGTCACATCTGATATTCTTGCAGTTGAAACATCAGAAGCCCCCGATAGGATCGCGCAACCACCAGTAGCTAGTGCCACAGACCCCAGCAACGAGTCAGCTACCCCAGACGATGAAGAAGAAGAGGAGAAGAAGAGTGGTGGCATTGGTCCAACAGGGATAGTGACTGCGAGCACTGTTGCTGGCGTCTGCTGCCTTGCAGGAATAGGAATATTTGTATGGATGAAGTGGTTCCGGAAGAAGAGAACCGACGACACTCCCAACATGTCACTTGCGCGAGAGTCATGGGGCTATTTCTCCCACAGAAGCTCTCCATCAACTCGCCATCTTCATCTCGCTCGTGGTCCTGATGACAAGTTCATCGTCACGCCTACCACAGCTGGGTTCACACCCTCTTTCCCACCACTTGACCCGATAGTGGAAGAGAATAACAGCCCTGTAGAGCTTCCTGCCACTCCAGTGTCGCTCTGCATGTGGTCCGGTATCGAGGATGCATCTGTGGAGGAGCCAAAGTTGGCATATGTTGTCCCAGCAGCAAAACAACAGACTTGAGATATCTGAGACGGGCTTAAAACTTTATGATTGTTATGAAACGAAACATGCGAAACGCTTTTCTTGTTGTATATATTTCTTCTTTGGCAATGGTAATGCCCACGTTTGATCATGATTATGAGGCAGTTATAGTGGGCGGAAGATAGTCGCTGGCGTTGATGAGCGTAGACCTTCTTTGCGAATTCTAATGCAATATTCCATTTGATCATTGATTATTGGGTTTTTGAATCACTGTGAAATACGGTTAGATAATCATCTTTAAGAAGTGCTTTGAAGATCGATGAATGTTCTGTAAATTTCTGGGGTCCGTGAATAGAAAGCTTTATAGTTGCCAAGGCTTATGATACAGGCACAGTACAGTGCTTGGTATGAAACAGAAGCAATTAACACTGTCTGATAGGCAATCAATTTGATGATGATGTTGGTTGAATTTCAACAAATAATTCCAACGGCATCTTCTCACTGTCTATTGCCACTTGATTTGTCAAGTTTTTTGATCGATTCACTGCAGAAGCACTATAATATAGACTTGCGATTACCCCTTTGCTCTTATACTGGTCTTCAGGCCAATCCACTAAACTCCTTCCCTTGCTTTGCCCTAACATTTGTCTGTCGCATTTTCTCTCAACTCTGTCCTGTTCCTCCATATCCATCCTCTCTTGTCCAACTTGGGCCATGGCTTGCCTTTTGATCGGCGCCAACAAACTCCTGTAACCTGATCACGGGTCCCAAGTTTTTCCCAGTCGCGAGGCTAAGACTCTTCGAGCTGCGACATTTTGACTACGAATTAGCTCGAATCTTTCCGTTACAGCAATGACGCCTGAACATCCTGATTTCGACGTCTTCTACGACTCTCAGGCAACTCATCAACATCTCTTCACGCGACAGAATCCCTGGGATCGCATCACCCAACCGAGTGTCCTTATATCCTGCCTTATCATTGTCGTCACCCTTTCGTACAACTTATATGCTTCCACGACTACCGTTCAAGAGTCAATACGCTTGCTGGGGACAAGTCTCTGGGACGCCTTGGTATTTGTTGTCCCCGAGAGGCTCTTGGATGCTATAGATACGCCCGAAACTTCGACCAATTCCACAACCTCGCAGCCGATGTTGCGCGCCGAACGAAGCCGACATGCCGTCAAGAGCGACAAGATGCGAAGGGTCCTCGGACTGGATCGCTCTGGTGGTGTTATGTCCTCGGTGCTTCAGGTTAGAAGCCGCGCCCTCTCTTTGACAGGTAGTGTTCTGGGATTGAAGGGCGAGTCGTCTAGTCCACCTGGCCTTGGCAACATGGACAATTCATGCTACCAAAACAGCATTCTTCAGGGACTCTCATCTCTTAAGCCACTTCCCGAGTACCTTTCTTCCTACCTCGAGGCTTCCGACGATAGCGGTGATCACGATGTTGCGCAGACGTTACGAACATTAATTACCGACCTCAACGATGGATCAAATTACGGAAGAACATTATGGACCCCTGGCGTACTCAAATCGATGAGCACCTGGACACAACAGGACGCTCAGGAATACTATTCTAAAATACTGGACGACATTGATAAAAGTGTTGCTAGGGCTGTCAAGAGCACTCAACCTCAGCATCCCGGTCTTGCGGCCAAGATAGAAAAGGACGATGCGACTCCGAGCGAGCACAGCGACGACAGTGGTTATCAGAGTATAATCAATTCGCCTGAAATCAACTTGCCCCACAACCCGCTGGAGGGTATGCTGGCGCAGAGAGTGGCCTGCGTGCAGTGTGGACATTCTGATGGACTATCCATGATCCCTTTCACATGCTTGACGCTAAGCCTGGGTTTGAACAAGAACCAACATGACTTGTATGAACGGTTGGATGCGTATAGTAAAGTTGAAGCGATCGAAAATGTTGAGTGCACCAAGTGCACTCTACTCAAGACTCGGCAACAATTATCAGCAATGTCAAAGAAGATGCAGGATAGCGGGGCATCCAACGAGAAGCTCGCAGAGCATCTGAATCAGCGACTGGAAGCAGTCGAATTGGCCTTGGAAGAGGATGACTTCGACGACAAGACACTGACAGAGAAGTGTAAGATTTCGGCTCAGAACAAAGTCAGCTCAACCAAGACCAAGCAAATTGTCATCTCTCGACCACCAAAGAGTTTGGCGATCCATATGCAACGATCGGTGTTTGATCCCTCTACCTTCAATATGATGAAGAACTCGGCGCCAGTCGATTTTCCTATGACACTGGATCTTGCTCCTTGGTGCTTGGGCAGTACCGGCTCCAACCCGTCGGATGAAAACTCGAAGTTGGAGGAAGAATGGGTTACTGACCCTCGAAAGTCAATGGTGGCCGGCGATCAGGGTTCTAGTAAACTCGCAGGCCCTATTTATGAGCTTCGCGCTGTAGTGACACACTATGGCCGACACGAGAACGGCCACTATATCTGCTATCGCAAGTTCCCACGACAAAGCCCTCCCACCAAGGTGGTTGAGGATGATGAACCCGATAGCAAGGCAGACGCCAAGACGGAACCCCGTACGGACGAAAAAGAAACAGACGAGCCTGAAATGGATTGGTGGCGGTTGAGCGATCACAATGTTTCGCAGGTCAGCGAAGACGCGGTTTTGAACCTTTCCCCTGGAGTATTCATGCTCTTCTACGATTGCGTAGACCCTAGCATGGTCATGAACGACGAAGACGATGTCAGTATGCAAGACGCCGTCGACGTCACGGATGTAGATGCCGCAAATGGGGTGGTCGATGCAACGGAAGATATCACCCCAGTTGTCCAGGGGCTCGAAAGTCAAAAGGCTAATGGGAAACCAAAGGAGCTATCTGAAAATGAAGAAGGTGCCACGTCATTCATGGTAGATGAACAGTCTGTTGAAACGATAACGCGCGGCTCAGATCTGATTGCTAACGCACCTTCACTGGTTCCCGTTGAGCCTTGAAGGATTCACCAAAGGGGGGAGATGGGGCAGTGCTAACTTAGGCTGCCATCATCAACATCAATAATGGAAGCGAAGTGCTCACAGAGATATTGGGAGCGTTCACGGATAGGGATTGTATTCAAAGGCATAGCGACGGCGTTGAAAATATTCATATTGTTGGAAATATGATTTTACTAAAGCATTGGACTTGCAGGTACATGGTAGAACAGAGTGGCTCAACAGGAAAGACTGTATTGAGAGCACATGCAATGTCAGGATTAATACCAACATAGCGTTTTGCTAAACGATAGAACCCGATTGTTATCCCCGGTTGTGAATTCAGCCCGAATTGAGGCTTTTAACCGAAATTGTTGTTTATCGCTTACGATGAGTGGCATCGATACTGGTCGTTTCAGTTAGGGAAGTCTCGCGAGAGCTATTAATATTTACGCTCCCGGCAATGACCGGCCGAGAAAGACAGAGTCGAGAAGCGCCCATCCCCACTGCAGTGGAACTGAGTGCCGAAAGGTCCTCGGGGCAGGTCACTAGCAGAGAGAATAGATTAAACTGTTGGTTGATCGACCTCCTGAACAGGTGGGATAAACTTCACTCCGCGGTTATATCGGCAACTAGCCAGGGGAAACGGCAAAGGCATATGCGTCTAAGAGATCTAGTAAGTTTCCAATTGCCTATCATGAGGGGGTTTCACTGTCTGAGCGAGGTCATCGTAGGTTTGTTCTCAATTAAGGAGTAAACCTTCCAGGATGAAGTGCCGAACTATTAATACGTAGAGTAATTTGGCATAATTCCGGTCCCTATGGTTATCCTAATATGCAAGAGTTTGAGAGCTCGTATATCGATGCTAGTCATTGAGACTAGTCTAGGCTTATTAACAGCTGTGATTGTTCCTCGGCCAAGACCGCTGAAAATACAAGCGAAGGAATTGACAGCTGCCATGTGGATTGTTTCTTGATCCTCTGCTGGCCCCGTTGCAGAGAGATTCTAGACCATTAGAGGTCTTCTCGTATTTGAGGAGCCCGCTTGTAATGCCAAGCTTCCTACTAAGCAATGCTTAGTTGCGTCAACGAACGAGCTTCATTGGTTAGTCCGTATGTAGAAACACCCGGACAGGGTCTTTGACATCCCTGCTACACTGACGGTCCCAGTTGCTGATCGCCATGGCCTTCAGTTGCCTTGTGGGACGACGACGGCCCTGCGCCTCCTTGAGAAAGCTTCAATTCTCATCTGATGATAGGTATCGCCGTAAACACGGGCTTAACAGCTCCCGTTTAGATGGTTCAGGCCCCAGGGCTGTCTTCGCCAAGCGATCCGTTAATTCAAGCATTTGACGGTACTGTTCTCCCAATCAAGCTGCTTCGATCTGCTCCATAGCTAAGATATAGATTGACAATGAGGCTTGGCAGGTACGGTGCTTAATCGGGCGTGACCGTTTGTGTTTGTATTTTTGTGAAGCTCGGCCTCTTTGACCCGTTGATGACAGGGCTTGACTCGTAGAATATGACTTTGGTTCTGGCGATGGGCAGTTGATCGGCACAGTTGAGCCGAATGTTGGTTGGTTTAGGACAGGACAAGGTCCATTTCGAGGCTGAGCTCGACCTTGACGAGAGAAAAGAACGTAGGTGGATCCGTATTTGTCTTTGTTAATAAGAAGTCTCGGTACCCGACCAGTGTCAGAGAAGACGATCGTTTGAATTGTTGTTTGTTTTCATAGTTGCTTGTCGTTTCTTTTGTGTCTCATATCTGTGATAGCCAACAAAGCGCAGGAACCACTCACACGAAGCTTCCCGTTTTCCTAAGACATTATTGACGCAGGCGCGACTCACTAACTTACTTATAACCGCTTTCGATCCTGCGGAAAGAGGCACCTCGACCACCCACTTTCCCATTCCGTTCCATTGAGTTTGTCTTGTGAGACATCCAATCCACCCCATCGACTTTTCGATCCAGCCTCTTCTTTCAGCATCTTCCTTCCTTTTAGACTCTTTTTCCCTCCCTTCAATCGGATTTTTTTCTCATCCTCTCTTCCCCTCCAGCTCACTCAACTCTATTTGGAGAATACGTCACTTCGCAGACGAGAGTTGGGTCTAGTCCGAGGTGGCTTGAAGCTATCCACGCGCCCTTGTTGTGTCTTAAATAGTCTACACAACGCTCCGCAAGCCACCGCTTTATTGTTCTTACTCCTCGACAACCCGTGAAGACGACGATATTCCCAATCTGAGACAACTGCAACAATGGCGGGATCAAGCGATTTGGAGGCCAACAGGGTCTCGCCTCGGTACGAGGGCGTTGACGACACCACCACAGAAAAGCCTGTCAATCAGGGAACAGGCTCAAGACTACACCCCTCAGTATACATCTTGTACGTGAATCCGAGAATTGTAGTTTCGCGATTCGACAAAGACATGTCTAACATTACTCTTGTATAGGACATGGATCTTCTTCTCCAACGTTACTATTCTATTCAATAAGTGGCTCATTGACACTGCTGGATTCCGTAAGTTCTCTGCTATCTCTGGTCTCTACAATACAAGTATACTAACCAAGCCTCGCAGGATATCGTAAGTATTCAGATCACAAACATGTGTGGTGTGCAGTTCAAGTCACAAACTAACAAATTACTAGCCATCATTCTCACCACATGGCATCTTGTCTTTGCAACTATAGCGACTCAGATCCTTGCTCGAACAACCTCCCTTCTCGATTCTCGTCATGCCATTCCTCTTTCTCGACGACTCTACGTACGGACCATCCTTCCTATCGGCGTTCTTTACTCGGCCTCGCTCGTTTTCTCCAACATCGTCTACCTCTATCTGTCGGTTTCTTTCATCCAGATGCTCAAGTCCACCGGTCCAGTGTTCACTCTTATCGCATCATGGGTATGGGGCGTTGCTCAACCTGACAGCAAGACATTTGGCAACGTGATGATTATTGTAGTTGGTGTTGCTATCGCCAGCTTTGGAGAAATTGAATTCTCTGTGGCGGGTTTCATCTTCCAGATGTGTGGTACCATCGCCGAAGCTGTCCGCGTCGTCATGATTCAAGTCATGCTGAGTGCAGAGGGTCTTCGAATGGATCCCCTCGTCGGTCTTTACTACTATGCACCCGTCTGCACCCTCATGAATTTCGTCGTTGTCGCCTTCAGTGAGGGTCCTCGATTCAAATGGGAAGATGCAGCGAGTGCAGGCTATGGCATGCTCTTTGCCAACGCTTGTCTTGCATTCGCCCTGAACATCATCAGCGTTGTCCTTGTAAGTCTACACAAAGATTCTTATTTACTTCCCATACTAATTGCTATCCAGATCGGTAAGACCTCAGGACTTGTCATGACTCTTAGTGGTATTCTGAAAAGCATCCTCCTTGTGGCTGCTTCCGTTGTCATCTGGGGCACCCACATCAGTCTTCTCCAGACGCTCGGATACTCGATTGCTCTCATGGGTCTCGTTCTGTACTCCATTGGTTACGAACAGCTACTCAACACGTGGGAGGAGATAGTTGCTTGGGGTACAGGTTCGCTCAACCGTGAGGGCGAGATGTCTCCTACGTTACGCAAGGCAATCATGGTTGGTTGCTTGGGTTTCATCACTGTTATCATTGCCGGAGCCTTGTGGCATTACCATGGACTCTCTGGCACACAAGTGGCGCGAGCGACATCATCGTTGCTAAGCCATTAATGGGTTAACGATTTCTTTTGCTTTGGATACGATACCTCTATAGACTTTTGTTAATGATCAAATTTTTGAAATTAAACCAGATACCATCGTAGTTGTGTGAATAGAATAGAATACTAGCGAGTCCTGATGTTTGCTCTAGGCTGCAAAGGGTATCTAAGTGAAATTCCGTGATATGCAACGTCATCTGCCAGTCTCACAGTCCCCAGTTAATTGTTGCTCGAAAATGCCAATATTATACAGAATAAAGAGCCGGTCCCACAGCATCAGCGACGGTCCCTGCTACGATCCCGTCGCTCCCGCCTAGGAGACAAGCTTCGGTCCCGTCTGTTTCTCCTATCTCTGGATCTGTCCCTCTCTCGGTCTCTATCACGGTCTCTATCACGGTCTCTATCGCGATCACGACGGTCCCTATCTCGTTCGCGTTCTCGAGAACGTTCTCGATCTCCGCCTCTGCGATCTCTGTCCCTCTCTCTATCGCGATCTCTATTGTCTCTGTCCCGCTCGCGATAGCTGTCTCCACCTCTCAACTTATCACGGTCCCTATCTCTGTCTCTATCTCCTCTGTCCCGTTCACGATCCCGATCCTTAGGTACTTCGCGCTGACGGCTACGACTCCTAGTTCGACTAGCTCTGCGCTCCTCGCGGCCTCCAGGCATGTACCTATCAATGTCGTCGTTGACTCGACGGCGGCGCAAGTCAGGGGAAATCTCGCCACTACTCTTTTTGTCGTCGAGTCCAGGGATTGGTAGGCCTTTGTTTCTGGCGTCCTTCTGAGCCGCCAAATATGCCTTAGCCTCCTTCTCCCGCTTCTTGACCTCTTCCTGTTTCCACTCTTCAAGCTCATCCTGAGCCTTGCTAGAACTAGGTCGCGCAGCAGATGCTGTGGTTCGAGAAGGACTTCGGCGGTCAGATGGTTTCTCCTTTTCCTTCTCGCGTTCCTTCTCGGGGGCTTTGTCGGGTTCCTTTTCTCGTGGCTTTTCCTGGGCACGATCGTCCCGAGCCCTTTCTCGGCTTCGTCGTCGTGGGGGAGATCTTTCGTTCCTCTCACGATCTCGGGGGCGGTCTCTATCCCGATCTCTTTCTCGTGGATCGTAGTGATCAGCTCCACCAAGCCGGTTATCGCGAGTACGACTTCGGTCACGTCGAGTGCGAGAGCGGGTTCTATCCCGTCTATCAGTGCGCAGGCGCGAGCGTGAGCGATCTCTTCTGTCTCGGCTTCGGTCCCTTCTGTCTGTCCTGACTCTCGATCTACTTCTCTCACGTCGATCAGCCACTCTAGGTCGGGAACGACTGCGTTCGCGTCTCCGAGATCTGCTTCGCTCGTAGTGATCGTATTTGGGACGAGAGCGGCTTCTAACCGCACGTTCGTCTCTACCGGTACCAGTCCGTGAGCGTGCTCTATCCTGTCTGACTCGGGAGCGGCTTCGATCACGTCTATCTCGAACACGAGACCCACTATGGCCTCTGCGTGGAGAGTTTGAGCGTCGGTCACGACGGTTGTCTCGCTCCCGTGGGCGTTCACGATCTCCTTCACGATCCAGCGCCCGTGAAGTACTTCGGCCTGGCTTGTTTTCATCCACACTAGGCTTCTTTGCTTGGGAGGGTGCTTCAGAGCCAGCTCGTTCCGCCTTGACACCTGCATCGCTTGCCTTGCGGCCCTCGGCAACCGAGGAACGTTCTCGTCGAATAGGATTGATGGCCGATACGGGCCCCGTCTTTCGTGGTGGTGGCGCCAAAGCAGCGTCGACCTCCAACTCCTGCTTTTGAGATGGTTTAGAGCTTTCGCGGAGCAAGTCGGCTAACGCCTCCTGTTCCAGTCGTTCGTGTTCCTCCTTGGAGAGCTTCTCCTTCAACTCTGCAGAAACAGCCAGCTTCTCCTTGTGGCGGTCATCCCTGTGTCGGTCGTCATCACGATGGCGATCTCGGTTTCTATCTCGATCGTGACCTCTGCTCCGGTCTCGTGTGTTGCGGCTACGATCCCTGTCCCGATCACGGTCACGATCCTTGTGTCGCTTCTCCCTTTCGATATCTCGAAGTCTCTCACGTTCCTCGCGTTCTTGCTCACGTTTTCTACGACGCTCATCTCGCTCTTCCTGGCGTTTGAGCTCGGCTTTCTCACGTTCTCGCTCCTCCTTCTTTCGTTCCTCCTTCAAAATTCGTCGCTTTTCCTCCTCAATTGCAGCTTCTTTCTGTCGCAGCTCTTCTCGCACACGTTCGCGTTCTGCTCGTCGAGCCTCTCCTTCGGCCTCGTACTCTTCATCGGTTTTGGCTCCTTGCAACCTTTCCGCCTCGGCTGCTTCCTCGCCAATTTCTGCCCGGCGTGTTTCGCGGATGCGCTCTTCTATAGCACCGACGTCGATTAACTGACCGATGACATCTTCAGCCTTTTGGTAGACCCCAGATCTCTCTAGGGCGCCATCAATAAGGGCCGCAGCCTTTCGGCGGTCGAGTGTAAGGAGTTGCTGCGGGTTGCGTTCGATCTCCTGTTCGGCCACTTCGAGAATCGACTTTGTGACTTGAGCCTCGTAATCCTGAGTTTTTGTTAGCACGGGTATGCACACACATTCTCTGTGTAGCATACACTAGCTTCGAATTTATCCCAAACTTGCTTTCGAATAGAATCGTAGGCGCCCTCCTTCTTGAAGCTATGCGCAAGTGATTCTATCGCCGCTCTCGTCGCTGAAGGCAATGGGAGGTCCGAGGCCTTGAATTTGCGTGGCGCTGGAGCGGAGGTTTTATCGACATCCATCGCAGAATCGTCAACACCTGGTGCGGTCATAATAGCGGTTGTGTGCAGCTGGGCGCAATAATTATACTTAAAAAGGAGGTTTGAAGATGCGCGGAAGAAGAGCGCTGTAGCTACTTGTTGTAATCAGCGCATAGCGCGCACGTTTCGGCAACGTAGCAATTAGGCTCGGAATTATAATGCCTAAACTTCAACAAGGACTTTCCAAGTCGACATGATCGAAGACTGTTTGATTGAAATCTGGGGTTCTTTGTCCGACGTGACGGGTAAAACGCCAGGTCACGTGCGAGCCTTAATCTAATCTCTAAGCTGGGGAACTTACCCTGTAAATGAGATGGAAAGCCGAATTTGTCATTTGAGGTATTCATGTTAAATTGATTCATTACTTCATCATTAGTATTTTTTGTTCTTTATACGAAAACACAAACAAGATCACTAACGGTCACGATGTTCGGTCCCAGATTGTTTAACTCGTTAATGTGACTTCTCACCATAAAAGTATCCGCCCGTTTGCACGAAAGTTTAGAAGTCAAACACATTTTGGAAACAAAGCAGATTCGTATTTTGGAGCAGGGCCTTCGGTTTGTTTGAAGGAACAAAACAGAGAAAACTAGCGCTCTTTCATCATCCAACAAGGAAAAAAGACAAGCAACAAAGCAATGCCCAATCGCCACTGATATCATAACACCCAACCAAAAATCCAATACAATCCATGAACAACTCCTTAGTATCTGGTAGTACACTTCGCAGTCGTAGTAGCCTTAGATGGTTGCTGCTCCACAGATGATGTGCCTCCTTCGCAAATAGTTGGACCGGGCACCTCATACTGGACCTTGCTTGAATAGACATTAACAAGAATACCAGGATCCTCAGCATCATAAAGCTCAGTACCAAGGTATCCAGAAGGAGAGTCAGATCCCTCGCTGGTGATCTTCAGGTTGAAACATTGAGGGTAGTTCTGGGCGCCACCCTTCTCAAGAGCATTGTGCAGAGCAATGATCTCATGGCGAAGGACATAATTGCCAGGAGCGATGTTCTCGGGAATTCGGACGTTCCATCGATCTCCGTTGTCTTGAAGTACACTGTCCGCGTACTTGCCTGGCGTACCCTGTTCGAGTAGACCAAGGCCGTCGATCTTGAAGAACTCGAGCTCAGTCTTGTCAACTTGCTCACAAGGACCGTTGCAGTTGGCAAGGTAGTTCAGGATAGGACCATAGTGGTTATCAGGCCAGCCTGACCAGCGAAGAGTGAGTGTGTCACCAGCAGCAAGTTCAATGTGGCCCTTGGCTGGGGTTGCATCTCTGTGGCAGATGATATCCGGATCACCGTACTTGTCAGGAGAAACAAAGCCGTTGTCCTTTTGCTCAATGGTCCAGCCAGCAACGACGGGAGGGTTTTGCATAAATGGGAAGTCGGTGCTGCCATATCCCTGGTAGGATACGCCGTTGACAATGATCTCATCAACATGGCCATGAGCAGAGACATTGATTGCAGGAATGAGAAGAGCAAGCCAGAAGGCGGCTTTGGAAGGGATGATGCTTGAGAAATTCATAATGAAGATAAGGACAGTAGATGAATCAATTGAATGAGTGTGAGAGTCCGAACAAAAGAGTGTCTTTGGACTGTTTGAAGGAAATGCTCTGCTTCTTCCAACAATCCCTTTTGAGGGCGATCACGAGCTTTTATACCTATAAGACCATCGATCGAAAGCGCCTTCTTGAAACTTCACTTTATGAGTCCTCGACCATCCTGTAATTCCCCCACACGCGCGATAACACAACCTTGATTCAACGCACAGATAGTTTTCTCCGACATACTGTAGTTATCCTGCTCATAGACGAATCAACACCCGATGAATGTATCGGTTGCATCATGATTGGTCTCCTGTTCGGCTGTCAACTTCCATCCCCTGATCTGTGCAACTCTCTCTGACAAGAAACATGTAGCCAAGAAACAGCCACAGTAGGGTGCCAGTAGTTGGTCAGAGAGTCAGAGAGAAACGCCGTAAAATGACTGCTTGAATCAGGGGGAGAGCTTAATCCCAGGCGTCAATCATCAACTTAGACGAATAGGATGCTGTTCCTGCCTGCATATAAACGGGATAAACGTGATGGGGGCTTGCAGCCGTTGTTTCAACAAGGATCATTCCGACTGTGCATATTCATTGGGAGGACTGAGTCGTTGAAATGCAATGAGCCGCACGCCACTCCGAAGCTGAGACGGGCAGATATGTGACCCGGATACCGAGGGCTTTCATAATCAAGAAAAGCAAGTTCACTCATTTCAAGTTCATCACACATTGGCGCCGAGTTGCATAGTAGGAACTCACTGGCTGGCCAAATGTTCATTGATAATTGTTGGATATTCAGAGTTGTGATAAGTCGTTAAATCCGAGCTACTAAGAAAACAAACCCCCTTTTTCTTTCTTTCACCATTTCATTTTCAGAAGAATGGAGGTGGATATCATGCCGTCTCTTCGTCAAGCTCGTAGGGGAGAGATACATCCCAACCGCAACGCCGTGCCAGGAAAATGCACCGCAGTACATGCAGCCTCAATACTGGTAACTGAGCTGTCTTAAAACTCGCCCTCGCCGCCACGGCCTACCACGCTCGCAGTCCAGAGACCAACGAGACCCCACCAGTTGACCTTCCAGCCCCTCCACAGTCCCTGGCGACCCTGACCCTTGTAGACTGTTGCAGCAACACCCTTAGTCTTGGCCTTGCTCTTCTTTGCTGCAGCTGCCGGGACGGGGGCCTCATGAGTTCCCTCGTCGTTTACGATGTGGAACATGGTACCGAAAGTGCCTTCATAACGTCCAGGAGGAACAATAGTGGTGAATTCCTGGTCGGGACTCAAAGCTTGGATGTACTCCTGGCTTGTTAGAACCGAGAGTTGTCCACGTCGGAGGACAGTCTCAATGGGCAGCTTGAGGAAAATCGCAGATGAGGAAGCGAGGAATTTGGAGATAGAGAAAGCCATAGGTGAGACCTGGCTGTCGATCATGAACTGAGTTCGGAGAACAAGAGGTGTTGAGAGGGTGATGAGAGGGTGAATCAAGGAGTGAAGGATGGTTGGGACTACCAGCATCGAGTTGCAGAGGTAGGATGGTAGGTTTCTGAGGGTAGCCAGCGTCCTGCGCTGGCCGTTTGTGCTCGGAGTGACGATGAGTCTATCTATGGTCAGCTTTACGTTCGCTCCACAAATCTTCGAATAACTTACCTGGTTCGCACCAAATCCAATGGTGACAGAACAAGTCCTGTAACCACAGCAGCTGTCGCGGCAACAAAAAGAGATGCCCAAGGATAAGGCGAAGCGATATCGATCACACGATCAATATCTTCTCTAACACCCATGTCTGGGACATTAAAGATTGCACTGAGGAAGCTTCGACTCCAGTTTTCCAGCAGTGACTGCAGCACCGTATACAGAAATGTGGCATTTGATCCCTTCCACACTCCCCAAGCACCTTCTTTTGTCCATAGCTGACCGATTACTTCGAGAATCGAGTCTGGTCGTCGAAGCTGAAGGAAATGTTCTGGAATAACCGGCTTCTTCACGGGTGACGGAGCCCTCCGAGAGCTTGATCCCCATGGAGAATCGTGGGGGTTCGAGGGGATATTCGAGGAGAAGTAATCAGGCTCTTCGCCCTCAGAGTCGGAGTCTTTAAACTATGTCGTCATGATTTAGCGGTGTAACTCGTGGAGAGCTCGAAATACACTCACATCATACATGGAGCTTCTGGGAGGAGTGACAAGCTTCTTAGGGGTCACTGGCACCTCGGGAAGTCCATACACAGCATTTTCATCCTGGTTTCGAACTTGCAACAAGGTCTTTGCTACCTCGAATGGCTGGGCCATGAGGACCGAGCTGTATTTCCATATCAGCTCGTCGATAAGGTCCTTAACATTCTGGACCATCGACGGCGAGGTATCGCCTAGGTAATCATTGTATTCAAGGTCGGAGAGAATATCGCGTGCCTTAGAGGCATATCGTTCACCGGCGGCAGTCACATGTCGTCCATCTGGGAATGGGTTCGGGCTAGGGCTCGACTTGTTGACGGTCTCAGCGGGTTCTCCAATTGAGGGAGGGATATAGTACGGCCTCAGAGGATTGACACCTTCTCTTTGAGTCGACATGATTGAGTCGAGCAGCACGACGACATCTGTCTATAACAGAAATAATTATAGAGAGACGCAGTGCACTGGGTGAAGCTTCGAATCTTGGGCACCAGAGAAAATGATCATCCAATACCTCCACTTTACACTTAATGCGACCCACTCACCCCACCATCGGCCACCCGGAGTTAGTCTTCGGACTCCGGCCAATGAATTTCCCGGCCGAAAGCGCCGCCGCCCTCTGCTATCCGAAGCTACTCACTTTTTTTCGGCGCTGCTTAATATCATCTTGGACGTGAGAGGACGAGACGGGGCTATAAGCGTCGGTCCATTGAGAAAAATTGGCGCATTTAGAGCCATTCCCAGCGTCACTACTTCGACCGGAGAACTAACAACTTCGAATCTACCCTGTAACTTTCATACTTTTTAATTATTCCAATTAATTATCGACTTGTATCTCGGCCGATACCCCGAAATCCCCGGAATCATGTCGGCGTCACGATCTTTTGCGACTTGCTTGGCCAAGCTCCCAGCTGCGGCATCCCGAGCAGCACAGCCCATGCGAATTAGCCAAAATGTTCTATTACAGACTTCTCGAAGTCAATCCGCTATGATCTCTCGAGCTGTCCGATTTTCGCCCGTTTCTCAGAGAGCTTTCACTACGTCAACGCAAAGACGGCATGGACATATCGACCCTCCGAAGGCGGGTGAGGAGTATGTGCCAATGAGAAGCCTAAACTCAAATAGTATAATATTAACAGGATTTAGACTTTACGTTACATTCGTTGAGAAAGATGGCACAGAGAACAAGTTTGCTGTCTCCGAGGGCGACAACCTTCTCGATATCGCTCAAGCGAACGACCTAGAGATGGAGGGCGCATGCGGAGGATCTTGCGCCTGCTCGACATGCCATGTTATCGTTGCCGACGACGAGTACTTCGATAAGATGCCCGAGCCCGAGGATGACGAGAACGATATGTTGGATTTGGCATTTGGTCTTACCGAGACGAGTCGACTGGGTTGCCAAGTGAAGATGACCAAGGAGCTGGACGGTCTAGTGGTGAAGCTGCCCTCCATGACGAGGAACCTGCAAGCAAGCGATTTCAGCAGCTAAAAGAAAATAACGACATAAGACATATATTCTGTTTTGATATGAGACTAGATGAGGAAACCTGTACTTGTAAGACTACGTATTGTACGGATACTTTTTGGGAAGAAATGGAACCAGGCGATGGCGAGGACCAGGTGCATCATACAGGGTATCTTTGTTACGACTTTAGTTGCGAGGCCGGAAGAGCACGGCCTGATGATTCCACTACTCCTCTTAAAAAGAAAGAAAGAACACACAGAAATGTTATTACGCCTCCTCGATTCCACCCTTTTTCAATTTGCCGCCTCCAGAAGCAATCAACTCCAAGAATCCCTTCTTACTCATCTCGTTGACCTTTTCCTCTCGCTTCTTCATACCGATAACACCCTCCTTTCTTGTACCCTTCTCAGCCTCAACGGCCTTGACCTGCGCGGCGCGGACAGCGTTGAAAAGCTTGACAACACCGCGCTGCGCAACCTTGCGTAGTCTTCTCTCGGTTTCCATGATCTCAGATGTAGATGTCTCCAGCTCTCCGGTATTTTCATTTGTGGATGCGATAAGAACGTCCTTTACTCGACCCTTCTCGAATGCGCGCCTCTTCTGGTCACGGAGCTGCTTTCTAGCCTTAGATTCTAGCGCACTGTCGACAGCCGCCTTGGAAGCTTCGTGGGCGGCGGCACTTCGGGCAAGAACGGGATCTGCTCGCCTGGATGTTGATAGCTTGGTGGAGAGAATCTTGGAGAGCGATGTAGCGAAAGCATTGGGATCGTTTCGCTTGGACTTCTTGCGCTTGTTGGTGTTGTCGCCATCCATATCATCGTCTGAATCGTCTTCTGATCCCTCGTCATCGTCATCGTCTTCCTCCTCCTCGGACTCGACTTCTGGCTCGTCGGACTTGGGCTTTTGCGCCTTGATTGTTTTTGTCATCTTGGCAGTCTTCTTCAGGGCAGGGCGTTCCTCGTCGGAGCTGGACTCTTCATTGTCGGAAGCGCCGACATTGTCGACTTGAACGTTGTGAATATCGTCGTCGGAATCGAGCAGGTTGACAGCATCAAACTCCTGCTCCTCCTCGGGTTCAGAGTCGTCGCTGTTGTATGCTCGGAGTTGCTTTCTCTTTTGCTTTTTTGAGGGCTTCTGTAAGCGACCCTCGAATTGTCTCTTTTTCTTGTTTCCGGGTCCAGCCATTTTGTGAATTGGTTGTGTTGATGAAACTGGGATGTGCAATGCTTTCGATTGGAAGCGTCGCAGATCTGGACTGGTCGTCAAACTTTTGAGAATTTTGCCGGGGAAATTTTCTGGCGATTGGACAGTGGGTCTGGGCGGTGAGTTAAGCTTCGGGGTGGTGCAGCGTGGGGCCGGCAGTGGTGGGGCCGTAGCATATCACTCCAAAGCCGGGCCTTCATAAGATCAAAGACGGGTCGGCTTACACAGAGAACGACGACGAATACGACGGCAGCGGGTACCTCAAGTTGTATATCATATCTGATCGGTAGAACGTATTATTTATTAAACAGCAAAACGAAGCGCCCATCTAAATAGCTAAATCGCCCACTTCTCAAAAGTACATCTAACCTCCACCTAGAAGAACTTGTTGATCTTATCCCAGAATGATGGGGCAACAACCTCCTCGACAATAACTTCAGGTTGATCCGGCGCCTGGACGGTCGCCTTCCATGTCTCCTTTCCATCGATGTAAAGGGTGTAGTAGAGCGAGCTCCTGTTGTCCTCAAGCTTGTCAATTGAGAAGGAGCCAAACTTGGACATGCCGCCAGGAATATAGCTTCAAAATTGTTAGTCATCTGTACTAGTTATACAAGATCTGAGATAGACTTACTTCATCATAACATCCTCATCGTCTGTCTGTCTGTATGTGCCGATCGGCGAGGCAAACTGGTTGAGAGGGCTGGTAGAGAACTCATGAGCTGCAGCAGTCTGGGGCCATCGTGAGCCAACAGGAGGTGGGAACCTAGTAGCGGCAAACTCATGACGATCACCAGAGAGAATAACAACGCTGGTTCCTCGAGCACCAGAATCCCACATAGCTTCAAGAATCTGCTTTCTCTCAACAAGGAAACCACCCCAGGTATCCTTGACATTAACAGGCCAGTTCTTAGTGAAGGGAACAGAAGAAGCAATGAACTTCCATCGAACTCCCTTAGGCATGGGGCGTGCGAGCCAAGCCAACAAGTCGGCCAACTGCTCCTTGCCCAGCATGGTCTTGTCGGTCGAATTGAATGGTGCATTGTTGCTGGAGCGGTAGCTACGGGTGTCCATCATGAAAAAGCTGGCTGGTCCCTGAGTGAACTCGAACCATGTGGCATTGCGTCGCAGGTTGAGAGGACCCGCAGCTTGGGACACGGGAGGGTTGATGTTGGCCTGGTAGATGTGCCAAGGGTCAACGGCCGCGCTGTAGACACCGGTAGTGCTTGAAGACCAGTCATTGGAAATCTCGTGATCGTCGAGGACATGGAGCCAGCTGAGGTTCTGAGCAACAGGAGCCCAATCAGGTGAAGCATAAACCTGGCGATACTGCATACGGTATTCCTCAGCTGTCTTTCCGAAGCGCTCGGGAACGTCAACGTAGATGAAGTCACCGAGGAACAGCATGAACTGGGCGTCCAGTGAAGGCAAGAGGTTGGCAAGATTTCTCAAGCCGGGAATAGCCAAGGCATGGTCCAGCGGGTTGTAAGGGAATCGAGGAAGAATGCAAGAGGTGGAGAGGAAAGTGAAAAGACCGTCCTTAGTATCAGGCATATCTCCCGCCTTGGGAGCGGCGCGGAACTCGCCCGTGTGGTTGTTAGAAGTTCTCCACTGATAGGTCAGTTGCTTGGCCGGGTCCAGAGGCACGGTAAGAGTTGTGGTGAAATCGGTGATGTTGTCAGTGGAAGTGATGAGGCCACCAGTGAGCCACATCTTAGGGTCATAAGGCTCGGTATCCTTGACGTGATACTCAAATGTGATAGGCATTTGCAGCTGGTCAGGCTCGCGAATAACGAATCTAGCCTCTGATGGCGAAACATATCCGAGTCGGACAAAAGATAGGTCGTCAGCAGGATAATACCATCGAGCACGGTACAGAGCATCAGCTGTCAAGCCGATGAGAAGAGCGTTAATGAGGAAGGTCAAGAGACTCGCAATAGGACGCGCAGCACTAGGAGCTCCCAGAGTGAGGATGTTGAAAATGCTGGGGACTTTTTCACCAATAACGACCTCCTCCTTAACGTCAACTACATCGGTGACGATCTCAGGCTCAGGCACGACTGCGACGCCATCGGCAGTGAGCAAAGGGGTTTCATCTGTGATAGCAGACTCTTGGACAGTGACGTCAATCTCATCCTTCAGTACGCCAACTTCTGGCTTGGTGAAGAAGGTTGCAACATAAGACGGGACATAGACAGCGAATAGAGCAAAGGCGACAAAGCCAAAATGTGCCTGTTGTTAACGTTAGACTGAGGATCATATTAACGTTCCATATCCTGTGCTTACAGGGAACTATAGCTGACGTTAGTATGATCCGATCTCATTTCAGCAAATAGGAAGTACGCACAAGTCTGAAGAATACTAAAGCGCTTATCCTCAAAGCAACTGAGGATAGCTGTGCGATTCTCGTTTGAGCCGCCATGTTGATGATGATGTCTTAGATGAGAAGAAAACAATAAGGAGGTAATGCGCGATAGCGCGGATGAAACGGTCCGTGTAAGGCAATTGGCCCTACCTCAGGTAATTGGTCAAAGGGTTAAGGAGAGTCGAGAACTATAGGAGAGTTAAAACTTCATGTCAAGCGAACATTCAACGCGACATGAGAATAGATGATGCGTATGTATTAGAAAAGATCAACCGCGTTTTATCTGGAACTATTTGATGAAAGGACTGACAGGGGAGTGAGGTCATGATCCATGATTCTGTAATCTGGTAATCCAACATCTTGACGCGTATTGGTTCAAAGGGGGTGAACTAAATGGATCTACCGAACTGTGGCTGTGACTGTGGCTTGACAGCTCCAAATACCTGATGGTTCTAAAAAAGGACCTAGCTCAGGAGGGGTCTTCCAGGGGGTCGGTGCCAGCAAAATTCCGCGCCGACTCTGGAAGCTCAATCGTGGCCCGTTCAGTTACTGGCAGTACATGTCCACTTTAGCGACAGCTTGTCCTGAACAGCAGCAGCACGCGACAACCTCTCATACAACAGCGCAACAATGAGACTACCAACACTTGTCGCTGGGCTTTTCGCCTGTCTTGCCACCAATGTCGCTGCTACCGCTTTGACTTACAAGCTCGATGCTCATGAGAAGGCCTGCTTCCATACAACCACGAAAAAGCAGGGCGAGAAGATCGCATTCTATTTTGCCGTGAGCCTCCTTCAATGAAAGCATACACACCGAACGACGAACTTAACATTATTTTAGGTCCAATCTGGTGGTTCTTTCGATGTCGATTACGTTGTTGAGGGTCCCAATGGCAAGATTATCATGGATGGTGAAAAGGAGCGACAGGGCGACTTCGTCTTCTCCGCCAATGTCGTCGGCGACTACTCATTCTGCTTCAACAACGAGATGAGTACCTTTGCCGAGAAGTACGTCGACTTCGAGATTGCTGTCGAGAACGAATCCCGCGCCCAGCTCCCCTCCAAGCAGGGAACCACCCCCGAACAGACCACAGCCCTTGAGGAGTCCATCTTCAAGGTCTCTGGCCAGCTCTCCACCATCCACCGAAACCAAAAGTACTTCCGAACCCGCGAGAACCGAAATTTTGCCACTGTCAGCAGCACTGAAGGACGAATTATCAACTTCAGCATGATCCAGATTGGTCTTATCATCTGCATGGGTGCTCTGCAAGTGTTTGTTGTTCGATTCTTTTTCCAGGTAAGGGATATTGGACTTGACATTGATCTTTCAAAACTAACTGGACAATCAGGGTGCGCGCAAGGGTTACGTCTAAAGAATTCGCTTTATCATATACAATGCTGGACACGGGTGTTACGAGGCGTGGGAACAAAAAGGAGAGGGACATTGGAAGTGTTATACATAATCAATGGAAGCAGAGCGCTTGGCCTGGCTGGAAAGCCTGGCATTTGATTTTGACGTAAATGTTTGAGATACTGAAATGAAAGCTGTCATGATGCGCTCGATACTTGGCTAAGACAGATATTGTTTATGCAGTGATAAATGTCTTGTACTAAAACTGAACGACTCAAGACTGTCAATTATTTCGCAAGTTTGCATAATCAATTCACATCAAGTTCCTGGGGTGGTTGGTATTATGATTGTCCTTTTGAAAGGACGGACGGATGTCAGTAGTAGTTGACCAATAAGCTATGACGTGGAATGGAGCATTGACGACTCTAAAGTCACAGCTCGACTAAGATGAACGGGAGAAACTTCCGAGTTGTAACAGACTGGTATTTTCAAGAATACGATTTATGGATTGGACCTATGCTACTTTATTCATCTCTGAAGAAACACAGAGAATACAAGCCAAATGTGCTACATAGTACTCATACCTTATAGCAGTATCCATCGTTCACGTGGTTTGCGATTGTCTGCCTAATATGTGTGGTCTTAGGTTTGGTTGAACAGAGGCAATTTAAGTTATCAGACAACAGCTATTTAATTCTCATGCAATAATTATTTAAACACAGCTTGGAAACCTGGAAATTGGAACTTGAATAGCCATATCAAAGCAGCAAGTGTTTAAAGCGCCATCAAAACTTGGCGCTATCGGTTGCTCCAGATATCCCGCGCTAAACCTGTTGGGGACAATCGCCTCTTGAAATTCTAATAAACCTTGGAGCCTCGCGACCTGACCAACTCCAACAACACCATTTTCACAACCACAGAAAAATGACATCGATCGTCGGGTCGCTACAGGCTTCGCTGCCTAAGCCCAAATACACGGGCGAGGAGGAGGAAGCTCCCGCGCGAGCGCAACAACGCGGTGTTCGAATTGTTGGCCCCGGACAGCTTGACGAAACGCAGGTCGTTCTCAAACGATCTGGCCCCCCAGCATATGGCCAGCGCGCAGGATGGCGACCACGATCGCAGGAGGACTTTGGAGATGGAGGCGCTTTCCCCGAGATTCCGATTGCTCAGTATCCGCTAGAGATGGGAAAGAAGGGCGCCAACTCTAGCAACGCGTTGGCGGTTCAGGTTGATTCTGAAGGCAAGGTCAAATACGATGCCATCGCGCGACAAGGCCACACCGAGAACCGAATTATCCACACATCGTTCAAAGATCTTATCCCACTTCGACAACGCGCCGATGCGGGCGAGATCGATCTTGCGCGACCCGATAAGGAATCTGTTGAGGCAACAACAGAGAGGACGAAGAACGCACTGGCCGCCTTGGTCAGTGGTGCGGTAGCAGCCCAGAAACCGAAGAACGTCAATATTGGACAGCGCAAAGACCCTACTTTCGTTCGATACACACCAGCAAACCAGATGGGAGATAACTCAAAGAAGCAAGACCGTATCATGAAGATTGTCGAGCGACAACGTGACCCCATGGAACCCCCGAAATTTAAGCACAAGAAGATCCCCCGAGGACCCCCTTCGCCGCCTCCGCCAGTCATGCACTCACCACCCCGAAAACTCACAGCTGAAGACCAAGAGAACTGGAGGATTCCTCCCCCAGTCTCGAACTGGAAGAACCCCAAGGGTTTTACAGTGCCGTTGGACAAGCGTTTGGCTGCAGATGGACGTGGTATGCAGGATGTGGCCATTAGTGATAAGCATGCTCAGTTCGCTGAAGCTGTAAAGATGGCTGAGCGTCATGCTCGTGAAGAGGTTCAACAACGTGCTATGATGCAGCAACGTCTAGCGGAGAAGGAGAAGGCAGATAAAGAGGAGACCCTTCGACAGTTGGCTCAGAAAGCTCGTGCAGAGCGATCAGCTGGTGGTCGTGGGCGCAGAGATTCTCGTGGTTCTCAGGATTCAAGGGATTCACGAGACTCCAGATCACGATCGCGATCACGAAGTTACAGTTATTCCGAGTCAGACCGCTCCGATAGTGAAGACGAGGGAGTCAAAGAGCGTATGAAGGCTCGTCAGGAGAAGCAAAGAGAGGAGGAGCGAAAGCTGCGACAGAACCGTATGGGTGCTGAGCGACGAGCTCAGGTTATGGCCCGTGAACAAGGCCGAGACATTTCGGAAAAGATTGCTCTGGGCGTAGCTAAGCCTACACAATCAAAGGAGACGATGTACGACTCGCGATTATTCAACCAAACGAGTGGATTCGACAGCGGCATCAACGAGGACAACCCCTACGACAAGCCTCTCTTCGCAGCACAAGATGCAGTGAACAGCATCTACCGACCGAAGATTGACGCGGATGATGACGATGAAGAGACGGGTGACCGGGAGATGGCCAAGATCCAGAAGAGCAGTCGATTCGGCTCGGCTCTTGGCAAGGGAACTTTCAAGGGTGCCGCCGAAGTAGAGGTAAGCTCATCATTCTATGCATCTTCATCTACTCATCCACTAACACATTCTACTCAGGCACGCGAAGGTCCCGTTCAGTTCGAGAAGGCCGTTGAAGATCCTTTTAATGTTGACAAGTTCTTGTCAGAGGTAGACCAGGGCTCATCTAAGCGCGGTTATGGCTTGCAGGAAGAAGACAGCAGACAGTCCAAACGACCACGAGTTGACCCCGACGATGATGAGTAAATAGGAAATTGCATGGGAAAGGTGTGTTGTTTGGTTTATACAGTTAGACTCAGGCGTCTGTTTGCAGCTCGTGTGCTTCAAAAAGGCATATTCACAATACCAAGGCGCCACATAGAGCACAGCCTCCATGTAGCGCATTAATCACATTCGAAAGCTTCATTACCGCGACCAAGACTTATGTGCTAAGACTGATATTGGGGGACATGCATGCTATACGTGGAAACTCTACATCTCATCTCCCTCCGCATTTCGGAAATTTGACCGATTTGGGCCTGTTTTGCGGGGTACGTACAACAAATCATCAACTCTAAGAGTTAGAGCTATGGTGTTGACCAGGTTCAAGAGGTCATCTGTCTCTGTCAAGTTAGATTTTCCCCTGACATTCGCTGATCTTTGACCCGAGCCCGAGGGTCAGGGTCGTGGTTTTGACCCGAATCATTTGCTAAAGTTCAGGTCTTAGCCTGAAAAGAAGCGATCGACAGCGGTCCCCATGGGGAAAACACCATCATTTTGGGCCTTGGCCAAGCTATCCTTACCTTCTCATGGTAGCTATCGTCCCCCACAGGGGTAATTGGGGGCCTGTCGTGGGGTCATGAGGACGATTGTAGTATTTATAAAGACAAGATGAGGTCGCATTGATTGACGGAATTGTCAAGTGGCAGCTTCGACAACTCTACTCCTTTGACACTCTCTTGTCGCCGTCATGAAGTTCCGCAAGCTCTCAGCAGCTTTCCTTATCTCGCTGCTCCATGCACCTCAACTGGTAGCCGCGGCTCTTAACGCAACCGAGACCGATACCCAGCTCGTCATTTCCAATGACCGTCTCTACGCCGCTGTCCAAAAGAAAGGTGGTGCTATCGTAAAGCTCACACTCGACGGAACAAATCTCCTCGGCAGCCCATCTGGCTCTACCGGAATCGGACCCTACCTTGATTGCTACTGCACACCAAAGGGTTTCTGGACTCCCGGTTCTGTAAAGCCCAGTTACAAGCTCTTCAAAGGCAAAGATGCCAAGGGCAAGGACTATGGCGGCATTGTCATGTCAGACACATACACCGAGACAGGCCAGGTTTTGGAGCAGTATTGGTTCTTGAGAGATGGAGAGACTGGTCTGCATACATTTAGTCGAGTTGCGTACCATAACGAGGAGCAGCCATTCCTTCGAAACCTCCAGGAACTTCGAACGCTTTTCCGACCGAATAATGATATGTGGACTCATCTCTTGACCAACAAGAAGCAGTATGCACCTCTTCCTGGTAAAGAGGCCAAGGAGAAGCAGGTTGTGGTTCAGGATGCGACTTGGTATATGGGAAATACACCAGATGATCCCTATGTCAAGCAGGAGGCCGATTACTTTACGAAGTATACGTTCCAGGATAATTGGCGTGATCTCGATGCATATGGGCTGTAAGTTGTTGTATCTGGGTCTTGCAAAGTGACTGGCTAACAGGTTAAAGGTTCGCGGATGGCTCCAAGACTGAAGACGGAGATGCCTACGGTGCCTGGCTTGTTATGAACACCAAGGACACTTACTTTGGAGGTCCTCTACACTCTGATTTGGTTGTCGATGGTATTCTGTACAACTACATCAGCTCCAACCACCATGGAGACCAAACAGTATGTCGATTGTGATATCTTTTCACCAACATTTTGCTGACTATCCTAGCCTAACATCACTAACGGATTTGACCGCACCTTTGGCCCTGTAAGTACTATGATGATAGTAACGGTACTATAACTAACATTATACAGCAATACTTCCACTTCAACAAATTCCCTAAAGAGACCGATATCCTCGAAGCTCAAGCCGACGCTGCTCAATATGCTGACCCCGAATGGAACGCCGACTTTTACGATTCCATCGCTAAGCACGTCCCTAACTACGTTCCTACCAAGGGCCGTGGAAAGTTTGAGGTCAAGGTTGATCTTCCCAAGGGATCCAAGAATGCCATTGCCGTTCTCGCACAGAGCGGCGTTGATTTCCAGGATAACGTTTTCGATACCAAAGCCTACCAGTATTGGGCTAATCTCGATGAGAGTGGTCGAGCAACGATTCCTCGAGTCAAGGCTGGAACATACCGTCTTACTGTTTACGCTGATAACATCTTTGGACAATATACTCAGGATAAGATCAAGGTCAAGGCTGGCAAGACTGAGAAGAAGAACATCCGCTGGAAGGAAGAGTCAGCTGGTAAGGAAGTTTGGAGAATTGGTACTCCTGACAAGACCTCCGGTGAATACCGTCATGGTTTCGAACTCGATACATCTAAGCCGCTGCAGCCGGAACAATACCGCATCTACTGGGCCAATTGGGACTTTGTCAAGGACTTCCCTGACGGCGTTAACTTCAAGGTTGGTGAGAGCGATGTTGGCAAGGATATCAACTACGTCCACTGGAGTGTCTTTGGAGGAAGGGGTAACTATCCTCGTCCTGAGGAGTATGTTGGCAATGGCGATGTCAACAACTGGACTATTACTTTCGATCTGAAGGAGTCGCAGTTCAAGCACAAGAAGCATGCTACATTCACGGTACAGCTTGCTGGTGCGAAGACTGCCGCTGGAAACACCGACGTTTATAATGCTTCTGAGCCTCACTCGAATCTCAAGTATACTGTCAACATCAATGGCAAGGATCTTGAGCCATGGGTCATTCCGTAAGTTGAGCCCTATTCCTGCAAGAGTACCATATATACTAACAGCTGGAAGATACTACCAGAGCAGCTCTTGTGCTGTGCGCTCTTCTGTGAGCTGCTACAACATTGCTCACAAGTTTGAGTTTGATGCCAAATTGTTGAAGAAGGGCGAGAATGAGATTATTCTGAGTTTGCCCTTCAATGGAACCAACTACGAGCCTGCTATACTGCCCAACTCTGTGTATGTGCAGTACGATGCGCTCAGGCTAGAGATTGATTAGAGTCGTCAAGTAGATACCATTAATTGAAGCTGATTTTAGCCTAATAAACACAATAACTGCTCTTCTCGAGAATATTGAGGAATTGCACGCTGGAAGTTCCGACGTCATACGATAAGGCTGAGAAATAGAAAATATCCGATCGTGGTTCCTGCACGATCGGAGGCTTTCTTGAGGTTTCATGCTGCGATGTCGCTCAATTAGGTCCGAAGGATCGTGGAGGTGGAGTTTTATGTGAGTAAACATCAGCTGATGGAGAACCAACAGCATATTATATTCAAGAGTACTGGACTTCGGAGGTTTCTAATATTTCGGTAGTTGAGAAAATGATATAAGACGACAAAGGCCTGCAACTTCTTAAGCATCAACAACTACAGCTTACCTGAGACCCCAACGACAATTCATTGATTCAATTCAACATAATCATGGCTTCAGGAGCCTTCTTCAATCCGAGGGTCCTCCTCTTGGCGACACCACTTGTCTCATCAAGTATCACCCTCTGGTTCGCCCGCGACCAGAGTTTCTTCCTTTCTCTCTTCACCAAAGCGCCCATCGAGCGCAAGAAAGCCAACGAGATCATCCCGGGCTATATCACCAACTTCTACGGCTCCGGTCCCTGGGCGGTCCTAACATTCGTCGGTCTCACATTCACCACTTCGCTCAGAAACATTTGGTATGAACGCGCTCTCCTAGAATCTCGCGCATCGCTGTTCTGGTACGGCTGGTCTGCTGCTCTTGCGCTGGGTCACCTGGCGTATGTCCCTGCTGTGGCGTGGAAGCTTAGGGCCCTGTGGGAAGATAATTGTGAGGTTGAGGGGACGGATAATGTTGGGATGTTGGAGAGATGGTTGACTGTTAATAATGTGAGGATGTTTACTACGGATCTTGGCGCTTGGGTTTGTGCTGTTGTGGCTATTTCAAAGACGTTGACCGTTTAAGGGAGGCGTCTTTGATAGGGTAGGTTGAGTATAAGACGGCCATCGGGTATGCCGTTACTGTATATATGCTTTATGCAAGGCTCATATTGTAGTCATTAACAAATAGGCACAATCAACTTTCCTTTGTCTGTTAACCTTTTAAGCCATTCCCTGATGTATAGTTCTATCATATATGCATTTGAGATAAACGGATTTCGGCACAGGACAACCTTTGTTTATCAGGATTTAGGACTATTCTCGGCTGGACGGCAAGTCTCATATGAATAGTTAGGTAGCAACTTACCGTCTGTCTTTAGCGTCCTGTGGCTGTTAGTGGTGAATCAAGCCATTCCAGCCTTTATCAGGAATTCAAGGACAATACATAGCCCCCTTCTTATAGACCATTAAATAGTTCAACGCTCGAGTTTATCCTCAAAAAAGGAAAGAAAAAAACTTTTACCATTATTCCAAAAGTGACGCGTTATCAAGCCGTATTCCCGGATATCGAACCATGATAGTGTTAGCTTCTGATATTTGGTGGTTAAGAGACTATAGATTACGCGTCTTTATCTATCAATAGCCATCCTCCCTTGACACATGCAAAAACAAACCTGGCAATTACCGCATTTTAGTCTCGTATTCTCTCTCTGGAAATGCCCTAGACTTTGACTTTTGACTTTCGGGAGTTATTTTTGTGGCTTTGTTGGTGGTGTTACCCCTGAACACCAGACGCAGTCAGCATCATTATCACCAAATTCAGTAGCACTTTTAAGACGCAGCCACTACTGCCTCTGAGGTTGAATCGGGGAGTCGGCATGTGGAGAAGGTAAATTCCATTGATTTAGGTAACTTGCACAAGCCGAGTCTAAGAATCACTGTCGGGCAGCTGGCAGTGGCAGTGGAAGGGCAGACAGACGCAATGCAATACCAATACAATACAATACACTTCCCAAAGGAAGGGAAGCAAGCTCCCTCTTTAATGTTCCATCCAAAATTCCAATTCCTTTCCCTCGCTCCTTCCTTGTGATAAAAAAAGAACATTGACTTGCCTTGCCTTGCACTTCGCTCTCCATTCGAGACATTTCATCAACATCCACATTCCATCAACTCGCCCCATCAATCTCTTGATTCTTCTTCCATTACACTTGATATTATCAACATCAACTTCCCCAATTTCTTGACTCTTACCAAAAGATTCATTCAGACACAACTCAACCAAACGTCATCATGTCGGGATCCTCAGAAGGGTTCAAAGCCGGAGCAGATGCGACCGCCTATGATGAGATCTTGCCTGTTCGTACAGGCCAAGAGGTTCGACATGCTTCATCGAAAATGCCCTGGTGGAATCCCCGATACTGGAGAAAGAGTATCTGGGCTGGCGTCATCCTAAGCTTCACTGTTGTGGTGATCATCATCATTGCTGTTTCGGTCATGAAAGTGAAAGAGAATAGATATCCCGATTACTCGCCGCTGTCATATAGCTTGGCAGATACATGTAAGTCCACCACCCACTCCTCAATAACCTCTACTAACAATATCTTAGATGGAGGAGAGAACTTCTTTGATCAGTTCAACTACTTTACAGGATACGACCCCACCCAAGGCTTTGTTCATTACGTCCCACGAGAGCAGGCGCAGTCTCTTAACTTGACATCTGCTACCACTGACTCTGCCTTTCTCAGAGTCGACACTTCTGTTGGTCCCAACGATCAGCCAAATGCATCAACCGGTCGTTTCTCTGTTCGAGTCGAGTCCAAAAAGACATACGACAGCGGCCTCTTCATCTTCGACATCAAACACACTCCTTACGGCTGTGGTACCTGGCCTGCTCTCTGGCTTACAGACGCTTCCAACTGGCCCGAGAACGGAGAAATCGATGTCATGGAAGCAACCAACAAGGCAGACACTGGAAACCAGATGACGTTGCACACTACTAAGGGTTGCTCCATGGACGTGAAACGCAAGAACACTGGTGAGGTTGTGAGGACGGATTGCAACCATGAAAAGAACGACAATGATGGATGCGGTGTCAAGTCAGACGATGATGGATTCGGTACCGGCTTCAACAAGAACGGAGGTGGTGTTATGGCCGTGGAGTGGCGAAAGGAAGGTATTCGCATGTGGCAGTTTGCCAGAAAGTCCATTCCATCAGACATCAAATCCAACAAGCCAGCTCCTAGTACCTGGGGCACTGCGGTAGCCGACTTCCCCAACACGGACTGTAACATCGGTTCTCACTTCAAAAACCAGAGTATCATTGCCAACATCGACCTGTGTGGCTCTCTGGTGTATCATGTTTGGGATAGCTCGGGATGTAAGTCTGGCTGGTTCGTTTGATCAGACTTGTACTGACTTATTCACAGGCGCTGGCAACTGCACGGATCTCGTTGCCAATAATCCTGAAGCATTCAAGAATGCCTACTGGGAGTTTGGTTCTTTCCAAGTGTACCAAGCAAAGTAAGCCAGGATATGGCGAGACATAACTAATATGTGGTTTTATGAGTTGAAGCATGGCGTTTACGGAGACAAAGGGTTCCTTTCATTCTGCACTTTCGAGATAGGTATCTGTAAAACATGAATTCTGTTGTTATGAATACACTGTCGACTCTTGTGTTTTACACGAGTGGCTCTTCTATGAAACACGGGTATCAACACACCTTTCTGCGTATGTGCCATACCCTGATCTCCACATCTATCCATGTGATGTCCTGCATATATAGCGACCAAGAATCCAAATGAGCAGAGAGCCCGTCTCCAAACGCCTTTATAATGCTCTTGAAACATAATAACCGCAAAACTCCCCAAGCCGCAGAAATTCCACACATATCTGTACATCTCTTACAAGCCAATCATCATCTCCATTTTTGTTCTTCGTCGGTTCGTTGTATTTAGTCATCCTTGGGAGGCGATCGCATGTAAGCATCAATAGCCGCACTGAAAGCCGCAAAGGCCAAGCAGCCACCAGCAGCCGCTTGAGGACCAGCATTCTTGGCTAGAATACCACCCGTCAAGCATCCCGCTGCGACACTGTTGGTAAGGTCGTTCTTCGCACGCAGACCCTCGATACCGCATTCAACACCAGCGTATATCGATCCGACCTTGCCGAAGTTCTTGGCCATGGACCATGATCGTTGACCCATGTCCTTGAATCCGATCTTGAGTTGTTGCTTTAGAGGGAGAGATGTGATTGTGCTTTGCGGGGCGCCGGGAGCGGCTGTGTGGTATGGTGTATCGTAGGACATCTAAAAGCGCAAACCAGATTAGCTTATTGTCAAGTAAAGTTGAGATTCGAGATCAGGACGTACAGAAGCCATAAACATTCCGAACACACCACCCATACCGAAACCCATCACTCCAGACATGACAGACTTTCCGAAACAAGACTCCATCGCAGCTTGAACCTATATTTCTCAGATTAGCCCCGCCACCCATCATTTTCCTTGTTTGCGCATTTGGAACGTACAGCTTTGACGTTGGGATCTTGGGGTCCGCCGATCCCGGGGGGTGCGGCTGCGCCGCCGACTGGAGGTGTGGTTCCTGGGAAGTTCATGGTTGTGGTTGTTGAGGATAAGGGTAGGTAGGACGTTATCGCGGGTTTAGCTGCGGGACGATGGACTTTGAGATTTCCTGGGGAAATATTTGGGAGGGATTGTTTCTGCCGATATTGACCGCCTCCGGAGGCGATCGGCTCGGCCCCACTCCTCCGACTTTCGGCGGCTCCGGTTCCTACCTACAATAAGGTGTAGGCAGGAGGGTGTCAGAAGAAATGTCCCAAGGTTTAGGCTACAGAAATAAAGTAGCCTAAATGCTAGCCTAAGCTGGCATAAGGTGATCAAATTATTTCGTCTTATATGCTCTTGGAGGCCAATTCTTATGACACCCTGAGGGTAGGTACGTTCATTCAATACGTTTGTCTCAATTTCAAATATCTACCAGACTGTCATCAAGAGCTGCGCATCTTCCTTGCCCGGTCTGTCACTCTAATTATACATTCCTAATTGTCAAGCTTCGGCAATCAACCTGCCGTCCACAGGTCTTAAACGCTAAGAAAAGAAAAATCATCACTCGTTCTGGTCGTCAATCGTGTCCCTGGCTCATGCTCATCTAATCGTCGTCTGACCCGATGTTTCTCATCTGAGTGGACCCTTTGTCGTCTCCAACCTGCTTCTTCAATCCTGTTGACGGGTTTGAGGCTGAGATTGTTCGCCTTGCTGCTGTCGAACTGGCGCATCGGGAAGTTTGCGGCGCTTCGTGGTATCGGGGACCTGCATGTAGCCTTGATCTTGGGAGAAGCTGCGCTTATCAAGTCTTCGAGTCATCTCATAGGCGTAAGGATCATGGACTGGTCGCTCGAACTCGTAGGGAAGCATTTCGCGAATGGATGGAAGCCTTCCGTTCCACTGGCTCTGAGGCCCCTGGGGTGTCTGTTGGTGGTTGGCAGTCGGATGGGGTCGTGAAGATACATATCCTGGTGCTCGTGGCTGTGATCCCTGGGCACTGGTGCTTCCTGAAGGCACGGGAAGTGTCTGTTCAGGCTTTTCGACCTGGTCGGGGTCACGTTCCAGACGCCAATAGGGATTTTCCACACGCTCAGAGCCAAGGCGATCGAAGTACCCGTAACTGGGTCTCGAAGTGCGCTCAACTTCAGGTGCTGGAAGCCCATCAACTTCCTTGCCAGTGGCCGGCTGGTACCAAGCGGATGCAGAGCCCGGGATTGCAACACGCGCAGATCTGGGGAAAGGGTAGGAATCAGACTTGGGCAAAGCGGTGTGAGCAGATGGGATATGTCCTCCAGAAGGCCGTTGTTGAGCTGCATCGGCTGGTGTACCTGCGACAGAATAGGTTCCAATATCATCCAGTGACTTTGGCATGTTGAAAAACGGTCGTGAATGTTTGACTTCGTTCTCTTCATCTTCCTCGTCCCAGGGCAGGCGTCCCTTGCGTGATCGCCGAGCCTTCGGCTTCGGCTCGTTCTTCAACATTTTCATCTCGGCGATTTGAGGATCCATGGGCCCGGAAGTTGAAGTTGAAGCTGAAGCTGACGTAGAGCTATCAGCAGGGCTCGAGGGACGAGGGCGTCCATGGTCTTTGTAATATTCTGAGATCTTGTCAATATTGAAAGATTAGAAGGGAACCCGGCTAGACTGACTTGCATCACGCAAATACTTGTCGACGAATTCTTGGGCTTTCGGGGACTTGTGACCAGGTCTGTTGTTCTGGTAGTAATGCTCATCTAACGTAAGGAAGGAATCAGCATACTGCAATAATAGGATAACGTCAACGACTTACAAAGCATAGTGTGCGTGTATTCCCGGCGGCGTTTATCGCCTGCCAACTCGTTCATCCATTCTGCAAGCTGTGCCCAATTAAGGCTGTTGGGGTCAGGGTACGCAGCAACCGGTGACCGTGGGACAATGACTTCCCAAAAGAGACGTTCCTCTTCCTTAGACCAGGTCTTACCACCCATGGTGAGTCGGAGCGTAGGAGATAGCGAGCGTAGAAGGCAGCGAGCGTAGGGCGAAGGCGGCGATACAGAGACAAAAAGCCGCAAGTATATATAGGAAGTGATGATGGCTGTATAGAATTGTGATGTGAGGAGAGAAATAAACTTTCAGAATGGAAGGGAAGATAACGAGAATGCTTTATAGACAGCATAGGATAGCAGATGAGTGATTCAGTCCCGGTTGTGCTGTCATATCGAGCCATGATTAAACTCAGGGACAGTCACCTGGCCCTACTGAGTGGGAGACAATAGAGTGGTCTCTGGCTGTGATTCAATGCAAACGAAGCAGACGGGACGAACTGTTTGAATCTAGGAACCCAGAACATATTTGTAGGCAGCGATCTAGCATATGACAATGCCGTCGATATTGTCTATTCAGTTTTGCCTAGGGCCCTACTCTTCGAATATGCTTCGAGGTTCAGGGGCATGTACACCACGTGCAATCAAAAACGACACTAGGGGTCTCTCGAATCTCGAGAACTGTTATTGTCAGTCATTGTTGATTCTTGTGTTTGTCATTGAGGGGTAGGCAGTTACTCACAATGCTCTTTTTCTCGAGGGGTATCACTCCATCCTTCACCCAGAAGCCCCACCCGCCTGTCATATTGGCGAGCATCATATCCGTCGTCAGTCTATCACCGACGAACGCAACATGCGCGGGGTCTGTTACTCCAGTCTCTGGATGTTTCTTGAAGTACTCCATGATCTCCTGGCCACACCCTGGCTTCTTCACTGAATGCGATAGTACAGTGATGCCAGTGTTTTCCTCAACTTCAGCAGCGAGTTTCAAGTTCTTATCCCATGAAGTTGCGCCCGCGGTATTCGAGACCACCAGCAGTTTGCGACCAGGATATGCTAGTCTTAGCTTTTCGAAGTGATTCTATTCACAAGTTTAGTAGGCAGCTACCATCAAAATGATGAAGGTCAAATAATAGCCACCTTGTAAGATTCGTACACTTCAATACTATCGGGATAAGCAAAACAATCGTCTTTGTCCAGTACGACAGCCTTGATCTCTACTTTTCTGCCATCTTTTTGAAGGCCCTTTTCTAAGGGGATTGGTAAATCATTGAAGGTGGAGACTGTGTGATGGGGCAAGCATAGACTCGGCTTGAAGATGAGCCTCGTTATATTTAACGAAGCCGAAAGATTAAGATTCAACATGTTTTCGCTGCGTTTGATAGTCGTATAATTGAGAATGAAACAATTGAATGTCGTTGAGGAAGTTGAGCTCGCGCCACATTCAGGGGTGCCACAAGCGCCACACCAATTTAGCAGGCGCGTTACTACGCGAACGGGACCTTCCTTGTCACTTTATTTATTTCCCATTCCAGTACAACGTCAACATACAAAGAAAGTGACTTTTCGAGGTCTGTAGGCAATCTTGTCATCTTCCAAGATTCCATTATGCCTCGAAGAAAGGCTGCCGCAGAGCCTGACTCTCAAGGAATTCCTACAAGATCCCTGCGAAAGAGAAACCATCAGGAGCTCGAAGTCATCGAAGAAAGTGACCAGGAAACGACAAGCCCCGTAAAGCGACAACGTAGTATAGATCACGAGTCTCCTTCAATCGCTACCGGAACGAATGGTCACATAGAAAGCTTCACTTCGAATGGTAGTGAAGATCATACAGCCAGCGAGTCTGAATCATTATCGAAAGTCGACATAGACCAAACCCCTAAACCTGCTCCTAAGCGACGAGGTCGACCACCGAAGAATGCGACCAAAGCGACCAATGGCGACTCTCCTACGCCTAAAGCGAGTCGTACCGCTCTTTTCGAGACGCCTACCAAGAAAACACCTTTCGGACTGAACGGCGCAACACCCGGAGGAGCAGATCGATCTGCCAAGCGGAAAAGCACAAGAGCTTTGATCGAGCACGTTGTTGGCGATGACCTCACGGACGAGGAAGAATACGACGATTTTACGCAGCAAATCTACGAATCTAGTGAAGACGAAGAGGCTGCGGAAGGTGATATTGCCATTTCAGCAGAAGCATCAGGTGTAGACGAAGTTGCGACACCCTCAAAGTCGACACCTCGGCGAAAACCTCAACGAAAGAAGCCAGAAAGATCTCCGACTCCTCCCCGCGACCTACCTCCTCATGAACTATATTTTGCGCATAATAAGCCTGGACGACCGAAGACATCTAATAACACGCTTGGATCATTGGTTCTGCTTACACACGACGAATATTTTACGATTGTGAGAGAAACGAAGGATCACCATGAGCCTGATATCGAATTTCTGGAGAACTTACACGCCGAGTCATTCCCTCAGTGGGCCTTTGAGATGTCGCAAGGGTTTAATCTGTGTCTATATGGGTACGGCTCAAAGCGACGATTGATGCAGAAGCTTGCAGGCCACCTTCACTCTCGGTGTAGAAAGGACCAGGGGGACAAGATTGTTATAATCAATGGTTACGCTCCAAACACCACTATACGTGAGATATTGAGTACTGTTGGCGCCGCTGTCGATCCAGCTCACCGCATTCCTCTAACTCAACCCGCCGTTATGGTCCCGGCCATTCTTTCTCATCTCAATACCACATCTTCGACGATCACACTTATTGTCAACTCAATTGATGCGGCACCTCTTCGAAAACCCGCATCTCAAACTGCCCTGGCGCAACTCGCGGCGCATCCTCGTATACAATTGGCATGTTCAGCTGATACACCAGACTTTGCGCTACTCTGGGATATCGGTGTGCGATCGGCCTTTAACATGGGGTTCCACGACTGCACAACCTTTGCCCCGTATACCGCAGAGCTGGATGTTGTGGATGAAGTACACGAACTTCTTGGGCGGAACGCTCACCGAGTCAATGGCAGAGAAGGTGTGGCGTTTGTTCTACGCAGTTTGCCCGAGAACGCGAAAAATCTGTTCCGACTTTTGGTTGGTGAAGTACTCATCGCTATTGAAGAAGAGGGCGATGGCGGTGATGAGCCAACTGGCGTGGAGTACCGAATGGTGTATAACAAGGCAGTGGAGGAGTTCATTTGCAGTTCTGAAATGGCCTTCCGAACACTGCTAAAAGAGTACGTCTACCATACCCCACGTTGCAAGAAAGTTACTAACAGCAAATAGATTCCATGACCATCAGATAATTACGAGTATGAAGGACGCTCTTGGAACTGAGCTATTGAGCTTGCCATTTAGGAAGGACGAGCTGGAAGCTATTCTAGAAGACCTCACGTCATGATATACCTCTCACTGTAATATATAGAATCGGGAGTATGCATGGGAGCATCGGCGCTGGTTTTGGAGAAAACATTGAGCAAAGTTTTGCATCATGACATTGGTAGGGGTATTAAATATAACATGCAGGGAGCTCATTACCCTGGGATTTAGACCACATCTTCAAGCCTTTCGTGAACATTCATTCATCTCTATGCAGCCGTCCGCCCTCACTTGATGTCTATACCACCCATCCTCGCAAAAGAATCACCGGAACGCCGTCCCACCAGGTACTTTTCTATTAGACACCCAGGCTCTTGACACATGTCCACAACACCACTGGCACAATGACGTTGTCATTTCCGCCGGTAAGAACTGCTTCTGTCAGACTCGCCATCGAAGCGCACATGACGGCGTTTCGAGTACCAGCAACAACTCCAGGCTGGTCGCCTGCAACTGGCCAGCCGCCGATTCTCAACCAGAAACTGGCGGCACCGAGTCCCAGGACAACAGCTATCGCAAATGCGAGACTGCCCTCAAGACTCTTCCCGCCGCCCCAGAACCATTTCCGGCGTCCATATCGACGACCGATCAATGAAGCTGCTGCATCTCCAAGTCCCACACAAATAACGCCAGAGACAAGACTGACATCGCGAGCTGGCACTTCCCAGCCAGATAGATAACCAGATCCTGTGCGTGATACCGAAGCGAGGCCCAGCCAAAGAGGAATGGCGCATCCGATAAGAAGGAAGATGTGTGAAATAACGACAGGCCCACGGAAATCCCTACCGTCAACATAGGGCGCTAGGAATGAAGCAATGGGCTTCGATAACGGAGGAAGCTGACTCGCTCTGAGGAGATCCAAGATCAAGAAGACCGCCAGAATTAAGGAGAGAGCCAGAGCTGCGTATGTAGGATCGACAAATGTCGCGGGCAAAAACATGCCAACCATCATAAAGTGAAACACCTTTCGCCGCGTGTCCACCTCATAGATATCCTTGAGTCGGAAAACGACAATCAGACCCATAATCAGGATGCCCAACCAGTAGACACTCAAAAGAAGCCGAGTATTCGCTTCACCAAAATCGTTATGGCGCACATGTTGCACCCAGCCGGACTGACATTGTTTGTCTTCCGTAGGATCCAGCCTTGGAGGCAGGCAAATCCATCGCTCCAAGTTGTAACTTCCGACTTGGTATCTGAACCAAGACCAATCACCCAAAAGATAACCCAGGGCCCAGCCAATGGGCTCGTTACCGTCTAGCGCAACCCTTTCGATATAGGTGCGAACGCCTCCTAAAATGACCAATATTATGCTGGCATAGACATATCCTGCATATAGCCACTTTCTCATCGTTGCTTGCTCCTGCGTCAACTTAAAGAAGGGGCGAACAGACATGGAAGTAGCTCGTTTTCTACGTCCCGAGGGAGTATGTGTTGCATTCCGCTTGTTTCCTGAATCAAGGTGTGGTAAGGTATGTCTCCGAGCAAATGCCCAATTCCCGGAACCATCTGCAGCTGTTGGGGAAGATTGCAAGCTATCTACGCCTGCTGGAGCGGGAAAGCTGGGTCCGAATGTCTGTACTCTTGCTGGTTTCTTGAATAAAGGAGGGCCTGCCTCGTCTTCGGAAGAACCAGCTGTGTCGTAAACCGCATCTTCGTGCTCAGCTCTTAGCAATTCATTCCTGAGGCGACGAAGAGAGAAGAGCTGCCGAAGGTTCTTCCAGAAGGGCGGCCGCTGGCTGATAGAGGCTCTACGGAACCGCCATTTTGGCACTCTAGCTAACGCAATTCCCCAACGAATAATCGGACCACAAAACACAAGAAGAGACAGACCACCACCCCATAGAAGAGCCTTGAGAATGATAATTTGAGGTGAAGAAGCCAGTAGGAGAACGTTGATGAGAGCAATTGATAGTAGTTGAAGCTCGGCTGTCAACAGACTTGTGGTGGTGAGATAATGCAGTACCACACATAGACTTTGATGGAGGGGGTACAATAGCACTGCTGTTTCTCCTGATATGAAAGCTTCTGGGTATTGGTTTTCAAAGTTTTCGCGCGTCTTTGGGCTCCAGACCAATGGTATGCAGGTGATGCCCCATGCTAGTACATCGTAGGTAGCATAGGGGTCGACTTTTGGAATTACGCTCTGCGGAATAGAAGCGAGACTCAGAACAAGGTTCGGAAGTATCGCGGCGGGATTGTTCGAAGAAATGAGGAGTGACACGAAGAGAGTAATCGCCGAAGGATATAATATCGGAGCGGGGTCGAAATGTGCTGGTAGTTCGAGGGGTATTGGGTGTGATGGCGACCTCTTACGATAGGCCCATGCCACGACCCGAATGGGATACAGAACGAGAAGCCCAGCGTACAGAAGACCGAGCAGTATAATATCTGATATTATGAGTCAATTGAATAAACAATGCAAAAATTGTACGCACCTTTTCCCCAAATCTTCAACAGCTGTAACACCTGTGAATTTGAAGCTACCATAAGGCCCAAAGATAGAACAATGCCCGCCTCGGTTGCGCGTCTTACAACCACCCTTCTTCGCCTCTTGAGAGCTTCGATTAGGCGCTGGGTTTCTGGTGTCTCAGCAGGAACTGGCTTTTTCTCGAGGATGCGGGCGGTACGGTCGTCCGGAAGTGGTGGTGACGGAAGAGGTGACGAAGACCCAGACAGAGGTTCATTGATGCCTCTTAATCCCTTGTGCAAGTTTGACCTTGGCGCTGGTAATCCCCTCAAATAGTGTTCATCGTCGGCTTCGGAACCGCTGTCGCTCGTCTGCGGAGAGTCCTTGAGAAAGGGTGGCCATGTTGTTGGCGATGTCTCGTGGTTGGCATCGTCACTGGTCTTGGCAGCTTGCGCTTGGCGGTTCCGTAGAGAAAATCGATCCTGAAGATGCGGAAGGTCTATACTCTGGTGATGATACGGGTGAGGAGTTCGCGACCGAGCTTGAATAGTATCTTGTTCTTCGGGGTCGAGGGCGTTGAAAGGGTTGGGGTTGAGATGCTCTGTCATGACGAGGGTGTTGAAGGTGCCGCAATAGCAATCATCGAATATGGATGGGGTTTGCGCATGCGCCTAGGACACTTTTGAAAGAGAGAAGATCGCAAACACTTTGGCAGAATTGGAGTGGTAATGAGAGTATCAAGGTTCGGAATAAAGACAATTTCCGTCTGTGGCTTTGATTCCACGTCGACGATTTTGTTGACAGAAGATCGAGCATCTGTCTTCGGTACTGCCACATGTGAAAGTGGCCTTGTGCATCAGCCGTTTCGTCAGCTAACTAAACAATCTTCCAATCACCGAGGAGTTTCCAAGGCACGGCCACTCACGAGCCACGGTGATCAATAGTGGACAGTGGCTCAACATGGTGTAAGGCAAGAGCTGACTTTAAGATAACCTTCAATTTACCCGATACCAAGACAGAAACGGATGGGAGTCAAGTACAGATCTGGAAATGAAGCGTTTCCTAAGAGGGTACAAAGAAATCAATTTATCAATTTATGATTATCCTGTGTCGCGCGTGTCTTGGAGTAATTCCACTCCCTTCAGAGTATACTATTACAACATTCCATCTCTATCAGAGGACAATACCGTCAAATAGTTCCTGCCCTTGAAAGGCACAGGAACTCAACAAAATACACTTTCCGCATTTAGAGCCCGTCAGGAACGGAAAGCGCCATGAAACACAATATCACGTGCCCAGCCTGGAGCCTTCCACGAATATTCTCAAAATGTCTCATTAAATGGAATACGACAGCGGGCACGACAATACCATACGATTCTTCTCACTACTATACAAGTGATCACGAAAAAAGACGACGCTCCTCTGTCATAAATCCCATCGCCAGGTCTCACGAATACATCAGCTAGGGCTCTAAATTTAGACGTGGCGTCCATCAACCCTCAGCCAGTGGCAGGCGCCAAATTTGCTCCGCCCCTCCCCAGAAACTCCAGCATACGGATAAGTTGCATATTCTACATATCCATATACGACAACGCGAGATCTTATGCGCAGTTACGAATGTGACATATGGGTCTGGTCTAGTCATGCTGGATGCTCCAATATCACATGAAGGTCATTCGCTACACTTCTTACCCTGTGGTTCGAGATCAATCGCGAGTGTGTGCGTGTTTTGTTATCTGTTGCATGGTCAGCGCTACAAAAACGACCAGACGCCAAGGGCGCCGAGCATCGATGTTGTCAATAGCCCATTGGCCCAACCATTGAATTCAAACCTAAAACTCGGTCAACTTCAGCTGTCTCACGACAATCTGCATATTGGCTGTCTGGCAGCAGCTTGTCTCTGATAACATGTGCTGGTTGGCCATGAATTGTGCTAAGCGTTGAGTACTGAGATGGCATGTCTCACCACCAGAGAACTGTCTCAATTACAGGTGAGCGAACTGGATCGTGAAAAAGAACTTCGAAACCCTACAATCCTTGATTCACCAGAGAGGGGTTGAAGTTTCAAGATTTGAAGTTGGGTGTGGTGTTCAGGTCAGCGATTCGATTCATCCTGACAAAAGAGGTCGTGTATGACCCAAAGATGATCCATCATTGCACCAACCATACTATTTCTAAGACACATTCACTAATAGTAGTACGGTCAGTACATACGCATTGCAGAATCGAGGCCGACAGTTCATCTTGGTCACATCCAGCGGTTGAGGCAGTAAAACACTATAACGACCCATCCAAGTCTAACCAAGGCACGCTTAATGGGAATACTAGTAATTAACGAACAACAAAAAAACTCTTGGTGGAGGGCCGTGAGATCCGGTTGCATACATCATATTCGCTTGGCATATTACCAAATCCGCTTCGCCTTAAGACGGACACGCCGCGCGGAGCCAAGGACTGTGCACGTATCCATACTCGATCTCGCGTGTAGAGCACCAAAAATAAGAATCAACCGAGATTTCTTTCGTATTATTGCTGAGCATAATAGGACGATCAACCCAGATTGAGAGTCTCCGGTCTCCGGTCCCCAAGGAGTCTTCATGCTGTCGATCCGGTATGAACAATCAAGCACGTTCATCAAAGGCCAAGATGCGTCACTGCGTTGCATATCAATGACAATTATGAACAACCATTACACATATCAAACAAGGGTCTTATTACTGTAAAGCAGAAAAAAAGCTTTACTTGATCGAGGGTTGAGATTTGTATCAACCCTGCTGGGCAGGCCTTATTCGAATAGGCCTTGATGCTTGCATGCTGAAACCAAGGGTGGCATGGCCAGATCATTCTTGTTGACAATGCGACCACCTCCATTGCGACGCAAGATCAACTCAATGGAAGGGTTGGATAAGGGAAGACGAGAAGGCAACCTTCAAGTCAGGGACAGGGTTCAGGGGTTGAGCTGAGTGGGTCAAACATGGAATGACGACTGGGATCTTGCGGGCAGAAGAGGGCACATCTTTTGGGACCAATGGCTTGGGTCTGAACGTTGACCCGCTCGTTGATGCCGATGCTCATCTTTTTCTGTCGATTTTCTCGTATTCTGATGGCACGGAGGCGATTGTCTCTCCCCCTTCTGGTTCTGACATCAATTGGACTGATGATGGGGCTCGGGAGCTTTTTAAAGAATACGAAGCAACAACGCGATACTCGTACGTATGGGATGGGCACACAAAAGGCCTTGACAACAGCTCCGTCCGTTTGCCGTTACATCCACAGTGACATCACAAAGGTGGTGACTAGCGTCACGTTGGAGAGGCGCGGCGCCGTCTACACGACGGCAAGATGGACAGGAACCAGGGGGTAGTGATCTAAGCTCCCAGCACGCTTTAGCGGTCCTATTGACAAAAAGAGCCATGCAATGAGGTTGGATTAGATCGCATGTGCAGTGTGCAGCAAGCACCTACCATGCCACATATGTATTGAAGATCGAAATTGTTACAGCCAAGTTCATAATAACTCTGGCAAACGCGGTCACAGCTTTAGGCTGAACGAAGGCTGAAACATCTCTCCAGGTTCTACGGCAATATGAATTGCGAGCCTCAGCGGCTTCGCCCTCGTTGTCAGGTGTGCTTTACACAACTGCAATGTGCATCAGGTCCGTCAGAAACAGACCTTCTTAAGGGCCAGGAAACGCCTCATGTCTGGGGCTGGAGCTTATTGACGAGAACCAGAGGGCTAGACTGGTCCTGACGAACACTTGAGCCGCCCTTTCGCGCCTAAACCCCACCAAAGCCCATCTCTTCCAGGCTCCGCGGGCCTGTTTGACTGCTGCTCACAGCTCTACCGGTCGGGTTTCCAAGGGACGGGCGTGCACTCCGGCTGAACCTGGCAGGACGACAACCGCTAGACAAGGACTAGCTTTTCGTCTAGTTTCGGGGTGGCGGTCGTCAAAAACTGCAAGCGGCTCCCTCCCAGGCCGAAAAAAGAAACACACCATATGCTTAGTGGACAGTGAATTTGTCCAGATTTGCGACGACCTTTTTCTTTTCCCTTGCCACTGTCGACAAAAATAAGGGCACAGCAATAAAAACCAACTAGCTTACTTGGATTGCTGTATTGTATGCAACTCAGCCTCCTCACACCAAGACTAGCGTAGTTCTCGGGGCTTTTAGCTGACCAGATCCCCCATCATCAACGATCCACGTTGACATTGAAAGAACAAGCTGCATTTTAACACAAAACTCTCCTCTTTTTTTGTTTCTTGGGTTGGGGCTTGATTGCAGATTGCCTTGACTTAACTTGACGGACTCAGCTCGTGTAACACCCAGTCCCAGTCACTCCACCACCTCCACTGCCTCCACTCCCCCAGCGCCTCCATCTAACCATCTATTATTGTCAATCTCTCCGTCCCTTGGGTTTCTCTCGTCCGCACATCACCAGTTTTGTATCCATTCGACAACTGGAACTGTGTTGACTCCTCCCTCGGACGCTAGAGCCACCTCCTCAGACTCCTCTTCAGCTTGGCACACGACACCTTTCATCATCGATAAAGAGATTCGCTCCTCTCATCAGCTGTCGTCTGCAGCTCTTGAACCCTAGCTTGTTTACTGCACTGTCCTCTGGGTCCCTTACTGCACCTCGTCAACACCAACACCTCCTTACAGCCAGTCGTTTCTCGTGTCTTCCCCAAAAAGCAAACGCAAACCCAAATAGCTGCTTTGGATCCGCATATTTTTGGACTATTTTCAGCCGCTAAACGTCCTCTGCATATTCGTCTCCAGTCTTCGCCTCGCTTGATATCGTTCTGGTCAACCTGAGTTCTATACAAAACTCAACCTCCTCCCATCCTCCAAGCCTTTTTGTTCAATCGTACATCATGGCATCTAGCGACATCAAGCACGACTACAGCATGGAGGCAGGATTGTTGAACACTGACCGAGAAGAGAGAATCATGTCGTCAAAGGAAGCACTACTCCAGGATTCGGAATCTGCCCAGACCGCCCCCAGGACTACCAGAAGGATATCGCCAGCTGGCAAGGCTTTGATTGCTTTGGCTGCTTGCTGTCTGTTGGGAGCCGGTGTGGCATCTATTGGTGGCGCTACTCGCTTCTGCCCTGGACATCTTCGCCATGGAGATTTTATCGGAAAGCATGGCATGAACGCTCACCACTCAAACCTGTCCGAGACTGTGGCCAAGATGGTTCGACGACAAAACACCCCAGGAGCTAGCGACACAGCGGAGCCTGCTACTGATCCAACAAATGGTACCGCTGATGAGGCTTCCGATGAACCAGGACCTACAGCTCCCACGGCTCCTACTGCCCCTACTGCTCCTACCGCACCAACAGCTCCCACAGCTCCTACAGCTCCCTCAAACACCGCAGCGGCACCCTCAGCAACTAATGAGGAGCCCACGGATGATGCAAGCGAGCCTGTAGAGCAGCCTTCAGCTACCCAGGATGAGCCATCTGAGCAGCCCAGCAACCCTGCCACCAACGATCCATCACCAACTCAACCTTCGGCTACCCAACAGCCATCCTCTACGAGTGAGCCCTCCTCACCCTCGCGTCCCGCGAACTCTGAACCTGACGAACCGACCTCTAACCCGGATACAGACCGACCTTCTGCCACTGCCCAACCTACCAGGGAGGACTCTGCCACTGATGACACCCCCTCTGCCACGGAATCAGACGAGGAGCCTACCCAGCCTGCTTCCAACACGGCTCCTACCCAGCAGACCACTCGCCGTACCACGGCGACCCAGCCCAGGTCAACTGAGGAGTCCGACCCCGAATCAACCGCCGATTCCGCCTCCGGTACGTCCGACTCGGAAGAGGAACCTTCCGAGACTGCTCCTTCTTCTCGTGCTTCAACATCCAATCCTGCTTCTCCAAGTGCTCCAACCTCCACTGCTGCCAGTACGTCTACTCGAAGAACCTCTTTGCCTGACCCTTCTTCTTTTTCTGATTCGCCGTCCGAAACGGCATCTTCGGGTGAGACAAATCAATCCACCGTTTTTGATGATGCCTCTGCTGCCGAAACTGCCACCGCCCCCTCATCCACTGCCGCCGGTGCGTCTACCATTGCCGACACTGCCACCGTTCCCCAATCCACTGTCGCCGATGACTCCACCATTGTCGACACTTCCACCGTCCCCTCATCCACTACCAACCGTGCGAGCAGTGTCGTTTCTGATTCGACCTCGGAACCAGCTTCCAGGTCAACTCAGAGATCGACTACAGCTTCGCAGGCTTCAGAGGAGAGAGAGACGATCACCGGTATGTGGGAAAGACCAGCATCAATGGTACCATCTACGGGACGTTGATGCGGGTCTAACTCCCCAAGCCTATTGTGATATTATTGCGTTGTGCCATTTCTCCAGCAACTGATGCCCTGATTCCGTGACCTTCGCAAGTGCGCCAAAACCTGCGACATGTTTTCACCTTGATTGCATTCATACATCGATCTCATGACACTTTGCAAACACACACTTTTTGAGCAAATGTGCTAACTTGGCCACAGATGAGCAGGAAACCGAGACTCAGACAGACGAGGCTACACAGACTGATGAGGAGGAAACCGCAACTGAGACAGAGTCTGCACGAAGCACTGTCACTGGCTCTGGTACTCGCCGAACATCAAGCGCTGTGCCCAAGACCTTCACCTCCACCCTCGAGGATGGCGGTGTTACCACCCTGACCTCGACCTCTTGGGTCGAAGTCGTCCCTTCAGCCGAAGCTACCGGCAGCAGCGACCCTGACCTCCAGAACGCCGCTCCTCGATCTGTTGGCTCAGTTCTTGGTGCCGTCGCTGGTATGATCTTTGGTGGTGTCATTCTTCTGTAAGCTGGAAACAGCCCTGCTTACCAACTTTGCGCATTGCGCGAGGATCACCACGCAGATATAGTGGTGGATGAACTTGATTGTTCAATCATGGGCGGAAGCTCATGTAATACTGGTTCATCTTTATGAATTTTACGGTCCTTTTCTTCATGGGTACAAAATTAGGATAATAGACTGGAGCAGCATCAAACACTTGGGTACATGGGGGAGCGGTTGTCGTCAAAACAGGAGCATCCACATATGGCTGCATCTTGGACGAGATTTGGATTATTAATTGGCACTTAGAATATTTGCCGACGGGGATCGTATTTAAAATGCATAGTACATGAGCGAATACAAGGCATTTGCATTTTCTCTACTTAGTTGTTCGGTCCAGGTTCAATTTTGCGTGATGTTATTATTAATAAGTGCTTGAACATTTATACAGAGTATCACAAGTGATGGAATGATTGCATGTCACTGATTCTCGTTTTTTTCTGTCAAGACTACCAGATGGTAAGGATCAAAATCGGTTGATTGTTAATATTTAAGGGTATAATTGATAAAACGCCAACAACTCCCGTGAAAGTACCTGCAATGCGACTTTCTGTATCTACATTCTTAGCCAGGACCAATCCTGGGCATATCGTGATGCTCGCTTAGTTTCGATAAGTATGTATTGAGTTCTTCGACACGTTCTTTATGCGTCTTGAGAAGTTCGGGTCGGGCATCAGATGATTCGGCGAGTTTGAGTAACTGGTGAATATGTTAGCTTAGGCACTCCTTAAACTTCGGGATGTTATGCGCTTACCCTCTTTCTCTTGATCTCCTCGTGTCGCTTCTGAGCTTCAGTTTTCTGCACTTCGGGCTTCTCTTCATCGTCCTCGTGGCGAGGCTCATCTTCTTCTTCCTCCTGCTTGTCCTTTTTCTTCTTTCTCTTCTCTTCGTCCTTGCTTCCGGTACTGAGGTTCTTCTCTAGATCGGTCTTGTCGCGCTTCTTCTTTTTCTTGTTGACCTTGGCGCCCTTGAGTTTTAGGGCGCCGCCGCCACCGACAACAGCATAGTCGTCGGACCCCATATTGTTGTGATGTTAGGAAGAAGTCGATAAAGGTTGATCATGGACTACTGTCGTTGAAGTAAATTGGGTGACTAAGGAATTCGTGGCGGTGCTGGTGGCTGGGCCCCACTCGAAACAAGCAAGGGGCTGGGGCTAGTCCCGCTGCTCTGTCTGAACCATACGCGGAAAGGAATAGGAAGCACTTGCATAGACAAAGCAAAGCTTCCTTGTGATGAGTTGGGGAAGGTCTTCTCCTATCTTGGTCCTTTTCTTTGTCTGGTCCCCTCCAAATGCCCACTTGGCTTAAACAACACAAACAAACATCCCCCTTTTTGGTGCTGAATGGAAAAGACTTTATGAGCAATCAATACTGTCGTTGACGAATACGACTCTTCTTCTTAATTGTACTTTTATACCCCATCTTTAATCTCGACCGCTTCAAGCGACGTCTTCTTCTACCGCTGCCGACGACATTGACCATCATACGTCACAAACCTTCTATTGCGATATTGCTCCAGTGACGATCCGCTGAAAAAACCCACTCGAAACCTTCGCGACTTTAAACCGTTATGCGCCGTTGCTGTTAGCATTTCAAAGTATCGAATTGAAACATCCGTGGATCCTCACACCTTGGGGCAAGATCAGTTGTCTGGTTATTGAATAAGAGGGGGAAGCACAACCACACGACAAATCGCAATGGCGCATTCTTATGGTCAGCCGGGTAGAGACTCGCTCGAGCTTGCGTCTTTGGCAAGCTCGAGCCAACTCAACGAGGAAGGAGCGACAGAGATCTCATCTCGGCCTAGTATATCGTCGTCTCGAAGGCTGTCTCTCGAACTTGATGATCCATTGAACAGCGCCAATCCTGCGAACCCTGCTGGTAGGATGCAGCGATCTTATTCCACAACCTCGGCATTTGAATATTCTGGCAATATGTTTCCTTTGAGCTCGACCGCAGGTGCTGATGGCTATGCCCCCATCGGGGCGTCAAGTTCTAGAATGCGGCCAACCGGTGGCTTGTCAGGAGGTTCTTTGGAAAAGAGCAAGAACCTGACATATCTCAATGGGTTGTCATTAATTGTCGGATTGATCATTGGCTCTGGCATTTTCTCATCGCCTGGTTCAGTGAGCGGTAAAGTTGGCTCGCCGGGCGCTGCGATACTCGTCTGGATCATTGCTGGTATCCTTGCATGGACAGGTGCCGCGTCGTACGCTGAGCTTGGTGGAGCAATGCCACTCAATGGAGGCGCTCAAGTGTATTTGGCAAAGACGTTTCATGAAGTTTTCGGTTTCTTGTTCACATGGGTGGCTATGTTGGTTCTCAAGCCTGGTAGTGCCGCCATCATTGCCATCATCATGGGTGAATACTTCGTTCGAGCATTCATCGGCCCAGATGCCGAATACGTGAGTCCCTGGATAAACAAGGGCGTGGCGCTCGTTGGACTTTTGGTCGTTACGTTCATGAACTGTGTTTCTACAAAGCTGGGAACGCGTGTGAACGATGCACTCATGTTCATGAAGTTTATCGCTTTGCTGGGGATAACAATCACGGGAATTGTGGTTATCGTAACTGGAAAGACTCTCAAGGGCAAGTCAGAAGTTGACTGGAAGCCATCTGCACTGTTCGACAACACATCGACCGACATGTCCGCTTGGGCACTGGCGCTTTACGCTGGTCTCTGGGCATATGATGGATGGGACAACGTAAGTGATATAATATCCACCTTGATTATGACTTACGAGTGCTAACACAACTTAGACCAACTACGTGGTTGCCGAGTTTCAAAATCCCACTCGAGACCTGCCTCGCGTCATTCATACAGCAATGCCCTTAGTTATTCTCTGTTATGTCCTGGCCAACGTTGCTTACTTTCTTGTTCTGCCACTTGAGAGTATGGATGGTGCCAACACAGTTGCTGTCATGTTTGGCAATCACGTTTTTGGCTCGGTGGGCTCGCTTGTTCTTGCACTCATCGTCAGTGTCAGTTGTTTTGGCGCTCTCAACTCCTCAACCTTTACTTCCAGCCGTCTCGCCTACGCCGCTGGCAAAGAGGGTTACATTCCGTCAGTCTTTGGTACCATTGGTGTCGGCGCTAGTGCACATGAGCATGAGCTCAACACCTTGCGTACACGAAGCTGGTTCACTCGTAAGATGAGGAAAATGTTTGGCGATGAGGACGCAGGGCTGTTTTACACACCTGTGTATGCCCTCATTCTCAACGCAGTTCTCACGACTGGTTACATTATTGTTGGCGAGTTCAGCACCCTTGTCACGTTTTATGGTGTTGCCGGCTATGCCTTTTACTTTCTTACTGTGCTTGGTGTGATTGTTTTGCGCGTTAAGGAGCCTGAACTCACTCGCCCTTACAAGACGTGGATTACTACTCCCATCATCTTCTGCTGCGTGAGTCTCTTCCTCCTCTCACGCGCCATCTTTGCACAGCCCTTCCAGACCCTTGCTGTCATATTCTTCGTGGTGGCTGGTGTGCCGGTTTATTTCTGGCGTATCAGGGGACGGGATGAGCAAGTCTTGAGAAGAAGAGGACAACCCGACGATGACAAGAAGTGGTACCAGTTTTGGAAATGATTATGATTTGTGAGATGCATGACAAAAGAACAGGGATTTGAGGAAATGACAGCAGGTACATGTCATGATGGTAAAAAAAAAAACAGGGTATGGGGTTACAGCGAGATGAAATTCGGTGATGGCTTGTATAATGAGGCATAACAAAACAGCGACTATGCATATGTATCAATAACTAGCAAACAAAGTAAAACAAGACACAGAGGAGCGGAACATTTGCTTCTCATGAAACTGTTTCGATATGCTCAGGTATAGACTTTCAATAAGTTGTCAGTGATAAGTGTTGTAAGAGGAACAATGAAGATGCAAAGTAACTGACCAATGCACAAATGTTCTTTTCCGGATTATAAGGAAGCACTGCTGTTATTGGACGGCTGCATTTTCACGATGTGCTACTTGCAGGCCTCGACTCCATGTGATGTTGAGCTGGACGGCAAGGTTGTTGTTATGCTGATAACGAACATTGACGCCAACTACTGTTATATCTAAAAGGTAATTAGACTATAGTCTGAGAGCATTGAGTGTTGCACCAAATAAGCAAGGAACTCAAAGCAAAGTTGGTTAATACTCTAATGATATCTAACACTCCTTCAAACAAATTGAAGGATTCAATTCAGCCAGAAAAAGAAATCAAAAGATAAAGCTAAGAAAAGGTTAAGAAGCGGGATTGTGTTATCGCATTCATAAAGCATGGTCACCAAGAAGAGAGAGAGAAGGTTTAACTTTAACAAATTGTATTATCTGCAACGCTGATTACTTTTGACCCGCGTCTATAATGCAGTTGGTTCAAAACTAAATCATCATCATGTACATATCATTTCTTCCTTTACGAATACATTTATTTCTTCTCACGCTGGCCGTAAGACTTGGTGGCGTAGTCACCCTGGTAGACGATGAGGTCATCTGGGTTGTAGTCGTGGCGGCCAGAGAGGTAAGAGTCGATGATGGCCTTGGTACCGTTGGCGTATCGGATCTGAGCATCCAGAGAAGTACCGGACATGTGAGGAACCATGGCGTTACCGCCACCCCAGTTGTTCTTGGCGGTTCGCAGAGGGTGGTCCTTGGGGGCGGGCTGGTGGTCCCAGACATCACCACCGTAACCGGCGAGGTGACCAGACTTGAGAGCAGCAGCGACGTCCTCCTTGACAACGATGGCACCACGAGCGGTGTTGATGAGGTAGGAACCCTTCTTCATCTTGGAGATGAGGTCCTTGTTGAACATACCCTTGGTCTTCTCGTGGAGAGGGCAGTTGATGGTGACAATGTCACACTGGGCGAGCATCTCCTCGAGGGTGTCGACGCGGCGGCAGCCAATCTCCTTCTCCTTCTCGGCAGAGAGAGGCTGGTAGTCGAAGTAGAGAAGCTCCTTGCAGTCGAAGGGCTTGAGGCGGCGGAGGACACGCTCACCAATGCGGCCGACAGCGACGGTACCGACAACCTTGCCCTCAAGGTCGAACTCCTGCTTAGCAGCGTGGGCGACGTTCCAGTCACCACCCTCGATCTGCTCGTGGGCAGGGACGAAGTTGCGGACGAGGACGAGGATGGTCATGAGAACGTGCTCAGCAACGGAGACGACGTTGGAACCAGTGACCTCAGCGACGGTGATACCACCGTTGGTCTTGTTGGCAGCGTTGAGGTCGACGTGGTCAGAGCCGATACCAGCAGTAACAGCGAGCTTGAGCTTCTTGGCCTTGGCGAGACGCTCAGCGGTCAGGTAACCGGGGTGGAAGGGAGTGGTGATGATGATCTCAGCATCCTCGAGCTCCTCGTCGAACTTGGAACCCTCACGGTCCTTGTCGGAGGTGGTGATAAGAGTGTGGCCGGCATCCTCGAGCCACTTGCGGATACCGAGCTCGTTCTCAGTAGTTCCGAGAAGGAGGGGTTGCTATGAACCATGTTAGTCGCTGTAAACCAAGAAGATGCGAATTGCGAGGTGATTGAGGGGTAATGATGCAGGATGGAGACATTGGGTGTAAGTTGGGTTGCATTGTTGCTCAGGCGCCTGCAGCGTAAACCACAGGAGAGGCACAAAGCGAGACAGTGTCACCCAAGCTTAACTCCTTGATGCCATTGCAGATGTTGCCCAGACATTGCCCCGCATCATTGGGCTGATAGTGGCTGGTTGTCATGTAGTGAGACCATTTCCCCGCGTTTGAGATCGACAAGCGTGGAGAGATGGTGTGTGGGGAGATGTTTGTGGTTGCCGGTAGATTGAAGGCATTATCAACGACCATTGAAGGTAATGATCGAAGAGTGAAGAAGAATCGAACTGTTGAAGAAGAAAGATGGAAGAACATACATCCTTGGCGTGCTGGCCACCGTCGTAGAGAACTGCAAGAACCTTGACCTGTTGAATTGTTAGATGAGGCTCAAGAGGATATTGGAGAAAGTGGGCTGGAGGGGAAAGCTTACCATTTTGGCGGTTGTGAAAAGGGTTGTTTGTTTTGTTGGAAAGGTGAGAAGAAGGAAGAAAGAAAATGTTGTTGATGATGATGAGAGTGAGGAGGAAAGAAAGTAGGATATCGAGGGTCCAACGCCAGATATTTATGCTCTGTGATGGAACGCCATGGCTATGTATCTTGTCACCAAGTAATGATGGATGCTCTCCACCACAGGACGACACAGAAACAGCCAAGGATCCACGTCTCACACGCTGCAGTGCAATGAATGGATTGCTGCATCCTCGCCATTAACGGAACGGGAACCGTGCCACGGTCAAGGGCGGCCGAGCACTCGCTCACACTCTCAATCAATCAGACACAGCGAATCTCCATCGATCCCGCGAACCCCGAGCGCGCCGGCATCTACGCCTGCCTCTACGTAGTAAGAGGGGGGGTCAGGCTCCTGGGCCCATGGCATGTGTGTACGGTACGGAACAGTATGGAGTCTGGCGTCAAAGTCTGGAAGCTTTCTCCATCTGCATCTCCGTAGAATTAGATGGAGGAGGCGACAACAAGCGCCGAGAGTGGCAGCCGATGGGAGACCGGACTCTGAATAGCGAACCCCATGAGATACATGTCGTACAGTAATGAATTGGTAGGAATGAGAAGTATCTCGACCACGGCGACCGGCCGATAACCCGCTAGATGCCGTCCCAAGATACAGACGCGGCGTTCAAAGGGAGCGGGGGAGGGGGAGCGCGTGCAAGTGCGACCACATACTCTCGAGGAGACTTACCGGAAGAGGAAAGTATGGGCAACTGTTCCTCTTCCATGATGGAGGGCATATCTCGGTATTCGGAGTTCTGGTTCTGTTTGGTGATTGGGGAGAGCTCTTGAGGATAAAAGTGGAGGGACAGGAGCTATAGCCATGAACCAATCAAGCGGGGCGATCTTACCTGAGGCCCTGTCGAGGTGGGGTATCGCGACTACCACTTTCGGTACGATTTGAAGCGGGGTTGTGGTCTCGGGTCCAACCTCCTGCCTCGTTCCCTCTCTAAGATTCACGGGCAGTTTCAACTGTACGGCACGGCAGGTACGGTGCACTTTCCCGTCCTTTGGAATATTCCACCGTCATGAATCAGCTTCTCTGGACCCTTCAGATCCATCTATCTCCAATTGAAGGAACATTCTAATCGATTTCCGTTGGAGAAAGGAAGGAGCTAGGTAAACAATGTCCGTCTGCTGACAACCGACCTAAAGACAAGGGATCGTGTAAGTGGGGGACCACGATCATGATGGAGGGATGATGCCGTAACAGCTACTCTACTACGCTGCTACTCACACTAACACATACGTAACTGCTCGGGCTCCAATTTACCGGAGAAAAAGATAGCACTCGCCAATAGTGGAATTGGAGGTTATCAATGGCATAGACTTGACATGGAAAACTGCCCGGTATCGATGATGGTCTGTGTTGGGCAGAACCACAGATGGACCGACTACCCACTGAGGCTCTGATATCATCCACGTATCCGTTGTCCGTAGATTGCCTCAATCCCTTGGGTAGCTGCACTCATACAGTAGCAATCAATAGTCCAGTCTTTTACCCTGTAAGTGTAGTGTTGGCCAACACCGAGTATACTCCCGTGGCCTCAAATCTGCATGCCGTCCTCTAATCCCGCAAACAATCTCCTTGTTACATCTCATGTAGTCATATGCCTCAAAATCATCAAATGCTATGCAATTCTATTCTATTCTATTCTTGTCCAGTTTGTTGTCCGTCGCTATTCGGCATCCCGCCATACGGCCGTAGCGCCCCGTTCTCCGGTCCGGATGCGGGGGTTGAAGCTGGGCTTTGTTTCGCACTTTCATCTCCGGAGATGCATCTGACTTCAGAACTGTGAATAACGCCACATGGTGGCAAGCCAAGCTTCTGGATTCACTCTATTTCATGTTCGTGTGCATGACCTAGACTTGTCTTGGATCTCATCTCATGAGCTTGCCTCTTAGCAGATTTCCCCGCATTCTCAAATGGGTTTTTGAATGCATAGCGAGTAAGTTTGTTATTTAGAATTTGAGCGATAATTCGATCAAGTCTCGTCACTTAGGGTGATTTAGAACGACACTCTATTACTGGTAAATCTTAAGTATGCATAACCGTTACTAACAGCTCATGATTCTATCATTAAATCTCAAAAATACCCTATACCTCCGGACAACCGGCATCCTTCAAGGTTCTTTGACCTCATCCCTGGTCGTGTGTTCATTCACTTTACAAAAAAAAAAGTCCCACAACGCCGCGACATCTCCGACCTGTCAAGTAAGAGCAACAGGACTTTTAGTCTAGTGTGAGGCTGCTCTGTTGCCCCTGGCGTTAGTGCTAGTCTTCCCCCGCCGGAGCCTGAAGCCGACGTCGGGAATACCGTCTCCGTAACTCGGCGTCTACAATGGACTCGGACGACGAAGGGCTTACGAGAGATATCCGAAACTCAATGCTCTTCGGCATCGTCTCACGATCCATGCCAAGTTGGATCTTGAAAACTTCAACTTCAGAAAGCGTTGGGTCGTCGACTGACCTGAGAGACTTGTGTGAATGAAACAATAATATTTTGTCTGAGTGTTCAGTCCGCAGAGGCGGTTCCATCTATTCATGCTTGCAATGTCAAGCTCCTATATCCCAAACTCATTTGTTAAGATCCGTAAAGCGCCATCCCAAGCATCGTCCATATCCATGGACAAGCCGTCGAAACCCTTACCCTACCGAGTCGCTATGAAGAAAATAGAATCACCCTAAAGCATGCTTTTCTCAATCCAACTATCTTACAGGAGTAATCCAGGCACAAAGAAAGGCATTCCTGGTGTATGCTCATCGTCATAATCGTCGTCGACATCAGTCTCGCCATCCTCCCACTCAGGTCCGGAATAGTCCCCTGCCTCGTCCTCATCGTCTTCCTCGCCTTCCATAAAGCCAGTAAAAAAGTTGTAATGTTCGTACTCATCGCTATCAAACTCTGAGTTGTCTTCGGAATCGTCCATGTGATCTTCGATCTCTTCGCTCACAGAGCTGTATCCGAGATTCTCATGGTCCTCATCGTCCAGCACCCCGATAGTGGCATGGAGTATGTCTGACATCGACGGTTCTGTGTAGACGATGTCAAGAGCTTCCAGGACCTTTCGACCTTCATCTCTCAAGACCTCATTCCTTGGAATCGCTTGCTCCACAATTTCCTTGAGGTTCTTGCCATCTTCCGTTTCTACATCGGTTCTCAAACCAGCTGAAATTAGCCGGTTTGTGAAAGTCCAGTTCAGTCTGGGTATGGGAGGAAGTTTCCGTCCATGGCAAAGAATGCCAGTGCGAGGCTCCCAGTTGAAAAGTGATGACCAGCATTTAGAATGCAGCTTTTCTGGCTTGTCTTGCATCGCATCTGGATATTTTGCAAGGATCTGGCATGCTTGTGGTTGATAGTGATTTGTTATGGCATACATAAAAGCACCATCTGGCATGGATGTTGTCGGCATGTGAATATCCGCGCCTCCGTTCACCAGAATCGGTGTCGTCCGCCAGCAGGAGCCTGACTTGAAGCTGTAATATAAGGGAGGCTCACCCTTGAACAGCTCGTTGGGGTCTTGACCTCGGTCAAGAAGTACTTGAATCAAACTCGATGGCTCATCAGCCATCGGCGAAGGCTTCTCTAAGCAGCGGAAGATCAGGCCTTTGTAAAGCTCCTTCGGTATCTCTACCGACTTCATCAGGTCCGCCGCCCTTGTCCAGAGTTGCATGCTGAGCGCTGTCTTCAAGAGATCGACCAAGAACCCCTCTGAAGGCTTTGCCATGCCATACTTGGCGTAATCGATGTGTAAAATGAACTCTGTCTTTCCATCATCGTATGAGTCATAGACAGATGCTTGAAGGATTTGTTCTAGGTCGCCTTCCTCTGGCCGACCACCGTTCTCAAGAATCGCCTGAGCGATGTTCAGATTCCCATGCATGATAGCTTGAGCAAATGGACGGGCCTCGCCATTGGCCTTCTCATTGGGGTCGGCGCCGTACTCAACCAGCAAGTTAGCCAAAGCGACGTGTTGACTGTCCCATTCGCGGTTGAAGTAGGGCTCACAGTGACGTGAGCAGATAACGGCCAATGGTATGATCTCTTTCGTCGCCGTCGACGCCTTCAACGTTGCACCTGCATCCAGCAGCATCTTTGCAGAATCGTATAGTCCAAGGATAGCAGAGCCTTCGCTTGTCTCGCCAACTCGTATAAGCGCAGTCATTCCATCGTTATCCTGTGCATTAACGTCGGCTCCCCCTTCGAGCAACGCTTGTATGGCGTCAGTATTGCAGCTTGCACTCGCTACCATCAGTGGTGTCATTCCCAGAATAGCTTCCTTCGCATCAACATCGAAACCCTTGGCGACGAACTTCCTAATAATTTCAGCCTCTGATGTGTTGCTAACGGGCTTCGGAGGAGGCCCAAGAGGATCAAAAAAGTCTTCTGGTTGGAATCGACGAGACCCAAGGATTAGGTGAAGAATACTAAAACGATGCGCTGACAAAGTCTTAACATCTGCACCCAAGTCAATGAGTTTGGCGGCGTCATCAAAGCGACGCGAGAAGCACGCCATCATGAGTGGAGTCAGCCGCGTCTCTATCAACCTTCTGTCGAGGTCGGCGCCATGCTCCAGGAGGTACGGAACTATTGTGTCCCAGTGACCATACCATATTGCCTGAAATAGTGGCGTACCCATGAAAGGGCCCTCCACGTTGATGTCTTTTTGATATTTCTCGGTCAAAAGTAACTTGAGCAAATCCAACATGTTCTCTTTCGCGGCGTGATGCAAGGCTGTTAGCTTGAACCGGCCTGAGTCCTCAGTAGCCTCCTCCTCATCGTCATCATCTCGCCAGAAGCCGTTGGGATCCAGCTCAAAGTCAATCCCTTGATATATAACTGTCGAAGCTCCGCGTTCGAGAAGAAATTTTGCTGCATCGTGATGTCCATGGCATATAGCGACATGCAGAGGCGTCCAGTTTCCTCCATGTAGATCCTCAAGTTCTCCTTCTTCGACGGCTTGGGACTCGCTGAAGGCTTCGATAGGTAAATGGGGACGACACAAGCACACACCCCAAGAAGGTGCATCGACGGAAGCGCCCGCGTCAAGGAGTATCTCCATCATGTCAATCCGTCCTTTGCTTGCAGCCACATGTATAGCCTCCCATCTACAGTCGCTAAAGATGCCGTCGTCGCAACCACTCTCGAAGCAAGCGCACGTATCGTGTAAAACATATGAGGCATCTAAATCGACAGATTGATCGTCGTCTTGGACTCTCCACATAGGGTCGTCGTAGTAACTCGAATGGTAGTTATACCATTTGTGCTCTGGGGCGATACGCGGTTTGGGTCTGTGAGTGTAGGCTAGGCGTGACGGACTGACACCAGCTTTGAGGGCAAGGCGCAGGACTCTGACATCTCCGTTATCGACGGCCCAGTGCAGGGCGCCGGGTCTATCGGATAGAACTTCGCGTTTCCATAAGATCGGGCTTGCGATATCGTACCAATGTCGGTTCGTGCGCGAGAGAGCAGCTATATCGTGTTTCTTGTGTAAGAACGAGGCGATGGTATGTAGGACTTCGTTAGGAAGCCCGTCGAGCGAAGGCATAATGGGCGATTGGGCGACAGGACGAAAAGGAATACCGGCGGACGTTAAAGAAAAGGACATGGATAAAGACCATGAACCAGAAAAAAAAAGTTGACGCAGTGAGGGGGACAGCTTCTGTAGGTAAAGTGTAGTGGAGGTCAAGGTCTTAATTTGTCGATTTTGGTAAATGGTGGAGTTCTGTCTTGCAGCCGATGAGTCTAGCTCTGGGGCTCTGACCAATGATACTGTTTCTGTCAGCCTTGCTCCGCATTTTAATGACGAGCTTCGGGGGATAGGTCCACTATGAGCAGATCCCAAAACTGCCCGGGCGTCAGGGCCCGGCTACTGGGTAAGAAAAAATAACTAGCAACGCCATGAAACATCCACTTCCATTCGTGGAGACGTTTGAACTTACATGTAGGATTCAAAATTGAATTATTATGACCCTGAAGCTGACGCCGTGTAGGCATGGTAATCATGTATACTTAACAAGTGGCACTCTGCAGGTTTTGTGTTACATGACTTCTATTCTTTATGACTCGCTTTCAATTTTCCATTTCACTATCGGTGCAACCTCAACAGCAGTTACTGGTCATAGATCTTGGATTCACTTCTATATAGCGTTAAAAGCAAAGAGACGGAACGTTGAAACGCTGAAAGCACTTGGCATTGTTTTGTGAAACAAATTCAGGCCTCGTATAAACAACTTTGGGCAGAAGGGAAATGATGATCACTGATATAGGTTAAGCGAGATGATATTGGATGACATATACACTTACATCAAACACTCATCAAAATGTTAGGAGTGACGAAGTATGTATCATTCAAAATTCGCAATAATAAAAATAGCCAATGACGGAAGGAGTACTGATGGAAAGCTGGTGTCTCATCCGGTACTTTTGTGCAGGTTTACTGGCTTGCCGGACCAGTCTGGACCAACAACTCCTTTTTTCCATTTCGTTGTATTGTTTGCACATAAACTGACTGATGATACAAGAAAGGTAAAACAAGCCCGTGGTTGCCTCATTCTGCCTTGCACTTTTGTGTTGGGAGTCGACCAACACCCACCCTAGAAGGAGGGGCTTTGCGCCTTCGAATCAGGCTCGGTCCTTTAAGATTGAGATAACAGTATAAAGGAACCGCCTGGGACTGTATGAGGAGTCAGCTCTGAGTTATCCAACAGTTCATATCGTCATCAATTCCAATTCTTTCACTCGACCAGTTCGTCAACTCATCAGGAAGCAGCAACTCACAAGATGGTCGGCGTCGGAAAGCCACGACTGGACAAGTACGGAAAGATACTCTCTCGTCTTTTCGAGAACCTCGCTCTCTTTCACATTCTCAAACGAGCAGATGGCCCTCCTCTCATCGCTGCACATGCTCCCGCCACTATTCAAGATGCCCGACGCAGGTTCCTGAAGAACTTGAGTTACATCTGTGATTACAGAAAGGGAGGCGATACTACGACATCTATGGCACTTGAGCAAACAAACCAGAATTGTGTGTTCTGGATTGCAGCGAACTCGACGCCCAATGATAAAGTTATTATGTTTCTTGAGGAAGTTCTGGAAATGCTTAAGAATGAGCCAAAGGGAACCGAGACAGAACAGAAAGCTTTAGGGGTCAGACTCGCGAAGAAGTGTGCTGACTTTGCCGCTCCACGGCTGAAGAAGGAGAGCAAGCTTCTCCATCGGGCTGTAAGATACTGTGAAAAGTACCTACAGGCAGACACAGCCGTTGCTCAGAAACCTGGTAACTTGCACCAAATACGCAAACGGAGATACGACTAACAAGATTGCAGGAGTAAAAGCACTGCTGGAATGGCTGCCTCAGTTCTCCTCTTCTACAGACGCTGATACTCTGACCCTATGTCAAACAGCCTATGATGCTCGTCATGATCCTCAAATGGCGACTCTGAGAGTTCTGAGCCAGGAGTTAAGTGTTGCACCATCAGAGACAGCAAAAGCATTTCAGGCAGTTAGGCACTTCATTGGTCGTCTAGCTGAGCGTGTACGCAACGCAGCCAGCCTAGTTCAAGACACCCTCCCGTTAGGCCCGTTACTCAACTCATACGAAATAAGACGAGTAGAGGTTCCTATCGCAGCGAAAGTGCCACCTCCAGATGGTCACACGAACTTGAACTCGATACTCAAAAGAATGTTGCCAGCCAATGACCCTCGTCTCGAAGAGATGCAGAGCTATATCGCCAGGCTGAATGGCCCAATGAATCTCGAGGAGGCTATCAAGGACATGTACGCCGAGGAATCGGGTCAGTCGTGCGTGCATGCCGAGGTCCAGATGCTGGAGGAATTTCACAGAAACAAGCGCAGTTTCATGGGAAATGATCGATATATCGCCTGTAGCAAGCTTGCCTGCCTCTGTTGCAAGTTCTACTTCCGACATCACCCTGGGAACTTCCTGGAGCCAGAATCGCACCAGAAGGCTTATCTGAACTGGAGACCCGTGGACCTACCTGGTGGTTGGAACAATGAACACTGGCTTGATCAGCGCAAGGTACTGGCGATGCTCGCTAAAGAATTGGGTGATGCCGTGCAGACGCAAATTTCCAGTCAACAGCAGCCGAACCCGTGGCAGCCGGACTCTGTTACGAACATTACAGTGAGTGCGGCAGCATTTGACCTTTCCGAGTCTCAGGAGGTGGTTGTTGAGAACAATTCTAGCGAGAGTGAGTGACTGCATCTTATGTCCAACATATTGGCGACTGACACTTATAGATTCGGCGTCGCTGGAACATTTAGGTGAAAGTGACTTCAGTAACGGATACTTCAGTGACGGGTATGCCACTGAAGTAAGTGAAGGATATGAGCATATCGACAGACATGAGAAGGATGACAAACAGGAGGACGGTGACGAGAATAGTGACGATGAGTCTGATGGTGGAGCCATCTTGGACAGTTGATATCCATGAATGTTTGGAATTATGGAAACTGTGAAGTGTATATCATACTCCGTCAACAGCAAGATGTCATGACTGGCTTTAGTAGCATAGAATGAATGTGATATGAGTTTAACACACAAAAAAGACCTGATAAAAATTACTTCCTAACTCTCTTCTCCCCACCATGCTTCTCCCTCTCATGTCTGCTCAAGTTGCACTTTCGAGTGAACCGCTCCCCACAGAATCGACATTGAGCAATCTTCCGCGAACGATGGGTTAGGAAGTGCCGGCGCATATCCTTCTGACAAGAATCCCGAAAGGTGCATAGGGGCCAAGAACAGAAAACAGGCTTTGTATGAGTCCGAATATGATTGCTGACATTCAAAGTTAGTAACACACGATAAGTCTACCCGGTAGGGTTTATACTCACTTTCTCTTGCGGTTTTCCTCAAAAGACTTATTACAGCCAGGCCAATCGCAGAGGAACATTTCATTCTTCTTACACTCGTTATTTCTCAAACGGTAAGACGTGATCTCTGTGAACAAATTCTTGCTGTCTGTCTCGGAACTAGAATTATCGGTAGACTTATCGGAAGGGAATGGGTCGAAATCTGAAGAAGTAACATCGAACGAGTGTGCTGGTATTCCCTCGTTTCCTCCTACTCCATATGGTATGCCAAGAATGGCATCGTTCGTCTGGTCGCATGCAGGACCTACGCTCTATAGAGCGGCTGCGGTATCTGATAGACCAGCGAGCGATGTCTGTCCTTGAGGCATCTCGTACGGAACAGCAAGAAGATCGAGAGAGGATACAGGAGAACTCGAGAAAGCAAATTGGGTCGAATTAAAATCGTTGAGATGCGAATCCATCCCGATCATCGGCACATAGAAGTCGACCTCATCGAGAGATTGAGACACAGGCCCAAACACACCGTCTTGGTTCATGGAGCCAAGAGGAGCGGCGTCTTCAGACCAAGAGCTTACATGAGGCCAATGATCCACATCCTCTTGGGATGTCACCGGAGACAAAGAAAAGCCGCCGAAGTCAGCTCCTGGGACTAGAGACGGGTCGATGCAACGTCAGTATAAGCGGTTCGGTGGAGTAACCCCAAGTATAATGACTCGAGCCTGACACTTACCATTGAATGAATAGTCCGAGTCTACGAAACTCTGTTCCGTAGACTCGTCCTGAATCTGGGGTTGCGATTGATGGTCGCTCATGAACTTGTGTATAGAATTGGGTAAATTGAGAGGAAAATGGTTTGACAGTGGTAATCTGGACAGAAGAATAGAGCTGACTTTATATTTTGCAATTGTATTTCTAGACACCAACTGTTTCACCCTCCCATTGTGCAAATGCAATTGACAATGACACTTCAACATGCATTTTCGCAACCTCTTGGCGCGGTAAGTTCCAATGAATTGCCCTGATGCCCCTCAAAAGTCCCCAATTGGCGAATGGTTGCCTATGTCTGTTGGTTGAAAGTGTAAAAAAGTCCACTAGGGGATTCCGACCACTTTCTTGGCCAGACACTATTGGTCAGTGAGGAGGGATGGTTGCATGCAGACTCGGGGCTACGGGAAGTTTGGCTTGGGTTTGTCTCTTGGACCAAAGAGAGATACAGATGATGAACTTGGAGACAACTCAATTGATGAATGTGGTGTGCTTCGGCTATCTCAGGTGAAAGTGACCTGACTGCTTATTGGAGATGAGGCTGATCAGAGAGACTTGTACCTGGCGAACTGGAATAAGTCTGCAGCCAACACCTGCCAATCCATGGCCCTAATAGACTAAATTGAAACTCTCAGCTCCCAATACCACATGCAAGAAACTGCTCAACTGCTAGGCACCTACTGTTCCAACCTACACCGACTCTACTTTATTGCCTTATCTCATAGACCCACGAACGTTGCAATAACTCAACGATGTCATCAAGCCACAATTTGGGGTAACCAAAGTATAACAAGTGGAATATCCAACAAAAGAATGGAGAAAATATCGTCAACTTGACCAGGTCTAGACTGTTGATATGCCCCCACAGCAGAACCACGCCGTTGAAAGCAAGTCCCTAGACTAAGAAGAATGGAGAATATGGTTATCAGGAATAGAAGTGATCTAACCTGAAGCCCCTCTGAAATCATGAGAGGTCTGGACTAGTCGGCATCATATGATCATGATGGTGTTGATGTCCCGCATGAGCCGCCGAGTAGTTAGGTAACGTTATGCTTCAATTTAGCTGCGTAATAGTGCATAGAGTCGTCGAGGCTGAGACTGAGCCTGTACCCTAAATCCGGTTCTTTATCTCATGTTGATGAATGCTGTAGATCATCGTGTAGTGAAGTGTGAACCACATTTATGATATAGTGGATAAGACGACAATACGATGATCATCACAGTGACCCTCATAAAAGACCCTGGTGATATCATGTCTTAAAACATGAAACCGCCATATTCGTACGGCTCTGTTGAGATGGTAGATGAAAACGTCATGGGCGTTGAAAACGAGGGAGAGCCTCAACCCCTGCGGCTGCAATGCCACGCGATAAGCTTGTATAACCCAGTAAAGCTTAAAGACCGCCTTTTGAAGTGACACGAGGCTGAGTGTGTGATTATTCACTCCTGTTGATCCTCTCACTTGTCAAACAAAGACATCCGTATCCTATTCCTTGGCATCGGTCTCGCCTGTGCATGTTTGTCAACCGTAGTTCAGCAGATCCACAGATTTGGGTTTTCATCGGCGAGAATTGACATGTATCATGACATGTGACGACAGAATGGATATTCTGTTTTGCAGTAGCTGAAGCAAGGCAGAAAAAGGAGGCTAATTATGGATATCGGATCTTCAATTGCTAGGATCCCCAGATTTGCGATGTTTCGAAACGGGTATCATAATTTCTTGACGTCAGGAATAATGGATCTATTATGCCGATATTCATTGGAGGGATACGGTCTGTTTGGGACAGATAGAGTAGAGATCAGATGAAACTCGTAGACAGATGAAGCATCTCGTAGATATCATGATGGAAACAGACACAAATCAGCTCATGATTTCTTGTTAGCGGTATCGGCCGGACAAAACATCCATCCAATGACGAAATACTCACGGCAAGACCCTCGTATTGAGCCAAGCCCTCCAGGGCCCCGACTCGGCCGTGCAGCAGTCCACAGGGGACTCCCCGCACCGGCGATCCCTCTAGCCATTCGCTAAGCTCGCCTGAGTCCACTGTAGCGGGCCTCTAGTCTCTCGGTTCACAGAAGACCCACTTCACGATGCTAGCCAGCCACCTTGATCGGCCGGGCCAAGAGCCAAGACGGAAACTTCATCGTTACATCGACCGACACAGCTGAGGGCGATCTTTTGAGGTGGCATTTAAGACCCGATACGACCCCCGTGTCTTTTGTTTCTTGGTTCTTTTGTATTATCAACTTCAAGACTCTATCACAGTCTACAAGAAACATCCTCGACCCTTTATATCTACTCTATTCCTCCCTTGAATAATATTTTGCCTCTTCTATCTGCCCTGCATCCGAACCTTCCACAAACCATGCTCACATCAACCTTCATCCTCAGCCTCATCGGCCTTGCAGCGGCCTCACCGGTCAAGCCTCACATCGTCACAAACCCTTCATATCCATCACGCTCGACATCAAAGGGCTTCAAGCTTGTCGTCAACGTCACAGATCCCTCTTTGGATTTTGATCCTCCCATCCAAAACTTCGAGCTTACCGGCATCCACACCGGAGCCGGCCTCGCCCTCCTTGGAATCAGCGAGAAGGACGGCCGTATCTTCTACCAGAACGGAACCAAGGAGGAGCGTCAAAACGGCGAGGCTACTGTTATCAGCGATGGTGGCACTCCCTTGACTCCCAACGGCATTGGCCTCGTTGCCGATAAGAAGAACAAGAACATCTACGGTGCTACTCTTAACTTCGAGGCCGGCACTGCTGGTGTTCAATTGAACCAGCCCGAGGACCCCTACACCTACTTGTTGCCCGAGACCTTTGTTGCTTGCAACAAGAGCATCGAGTACTACCGAGGCAAGAAGTTTGTTGTCATTGAGCAAGCACGCATCACCATCGACAAGAACAAGAAGATCCAGCGCAACATCCCCAAGGGTTGTGCGCCCATCCGCCTTGTGCCCCAGTGCGATGAGCTTGAGTCTCTCCCCAAGGGATCGTACTCCAGCCACAAGTACGCTCTCGACTCCAAGTGCTACGAGGACGTCTCCAAGATTAAGTGGTCGAAGTACAGCCCTTAAGTTGTGACACTATTAATTAATGGAAGGAACATGATGGAGTTAATAACGATGGGTAATGATTGCGTTTTGGATAGCATCTATAATTAGCATTGGCATTAATAGCTTTAATATTGTACAACAATTATCTGTATGTCTTAAATTCTTTCCATGCATGCATCGTGAATATTCCGTATCGACAAATCCAGCGGTGAAGCAAAATGTGGGTAGGACAAACTGCGTGCACTACGAGATGGATACTCCGAACAAGAACAAAGACCGTGAAACAAGTGACAAACTGCTGCCAACGTTATTTTCCCCGGCAATCGCGGACGACAAAACGAGCAGTGGAGTGAGCGGGTGGGAGTGGATTTGGTCTCCGTAGAAAAGTCAGCCAGCCATCAGATGCTGCCAGGCGCAGGCACATAAACTCAAACTCCACCAAATCCATTGTTGGTTTTGTTAGTGGCACTTGGACAAAAAGATTTGGGCTTGCCGTACAAAAGCGGATGGCTTGAGTCAGTTTGTTTTGCCACATGTGGATGACGAGCTTCTCGATTTGTCCTGGCTTGTTTGCGGCTAACGGTTGACTGACTTAGGTGTACGAGACGGAGAACCTGAGGACGTGAAAGCAGTTATCTCTTAGGCCAATATATCACGGAATACTCTGCAACCTCAAGGTCAGATCAACATGTGTACTCAAGTCCGGAGGGGGGTTAAAATTGTAGTGAAGCGCAAATGCCCTGTACATGCAGACCACAAAAACCAGGGACTTGGAGGAGGCCAAATGAAAGAATTAGTGCACTTTTATTAGATTATATTCTCGAAGAAATTGGCCTGTTCGTTTTATCGATCGCTTAACCAGTCTTGGTCTCGATGTAACTCACCTACTGTATTAAAGCCATGGCGGGCAGAAAACCCTGAAATATTCCAAGCAATGATACTGGACCCCAGACAGGAAGGTTAAGCATCAACTTTTGCATTTGTCCCCATAGTAGATAATCTCTGTGTTTAGCAAAAAGTGAGTTGCAGACACAAGAACGCGAACTTGGTCAAAGAAACCCAGAGGTTATACCGAAGCCGAGAGAACCGGATGTTGAACTGGAAGGTTCCCATACTCAGAACTCAAAAACAAGTCTAAGGATCTATTCAGTCAGATCTGAAGTGAAGGAGTTCCGGCGAAAGTCTATGGGCTTTGACATTTTGTATGGTTGATAGAAATGTCTCCTTCAGCGAATAATAGGCTATGGAGCACGACCCCAAGGACGGGCAGTCTATACACAATAACACTGGTCCAACAAAATCCTAGAAGAATAAAGCATACCTAAGTTTCAGTTGGAAGAAACTGCCTTCGTCAGATCCACAAGACTCAGTTTGATCCGAAGCTTGACTGAAAGCAAGACTACATGTCGTATTCTTGGACATAAAAGCAAAATACAAGATGGATGAGTAGACAGTACCACTATGAGTGATTAGATTTTCGGTCTGGATGACTCTAAGAAATAAAATATTATTTCCAGCCAGACAAGGAAAGGACTTGATATCTCCAGAAATCGAAAAGCGAGCATCTCGAGTCCATTAAGAATGAGTTTAAACCCTGATATCAACACGAACACCACATAAGGTTATGACTCTTCTCGCACAGAAATAAGTTTTAAAAATCTTCAAGCTTTCTACAGAGCAGGTATATAAATATATTGTCCGCCTTATCCTTTTTGTCTCCCCATCTATCCATTTGCATCTCAACGTGCTTCAAAAACATGTATCCTACCTACACTATGTTCCCCAACACACTCACAATCATGTCAGGCTTTTTCCAAAAGCTCTGGCCAGGAGCTGGACTTTCCGCTCCAAATAACGCTGGGATAGAGATGCTCTGTATTACGGCTCAAAAGGCAGAAGAGAATGCTCGGAAGATCCTAGACAAGTTTGTACTTACTGCTACTATTACTTTGATCACTGCTAACTGTTGGATATAGGCTTGAAGGGAAAGGAGAGAGGTCTTCTCAGAGAGCCCCGGAATTTATTTCCTTCTAGCTTGGCCGCTCACTCAAATAGTGAAGTTTGGCTGCTTGATGGTACACTTCGAGACACGATGAAGGAATCGCAGAAGAAAGCTGGACTTGTTATGACTTGAGTATACTTACTTGACCGAATTCTTCTGTGTCGGACCAAACACGTATCTGCCTCACGATCGAATCGTCGCACGGTTTCAACATTGGATCTTTTGTCTTATACCCCTAATTGGTTCGAATCAACGCTCCCACTAAGAAGACAGCGTACTGCTATATCGGTATGGTCTATTCGAACTCAAAATTTCGGTTGCCATCGAAAGGCCGACAAATTATCCGGCTGGAGACTCGAGCGTACCGTCCCCTTTAAGCAGTAACTGCTGAGCACATTGGCCCCTCACATGGTCACGAACAAAACACAACTGCATAATCGCCTAAGTAGGTGTCAGAAGAATTATCCTCTAAGAATTAGGCTGTGGAGATAAAGTAGCCTAATTACTAGCCTAAGTTTGCATAAGATGATCAAATTCTTTCGTCTCTTATGCTTCCAGAGGCCGATTTCTCTGACACCCTGACGCCGCCCAATACCTCGCCTTGGAAGGGAAGCTCAATCATGGCTGAGGTCACATGTAATGTCACTGCCGCATGCTTGGCATCCAATGTGTTATTGCTTTGTCTTTTCCCTAACATACTGAGAGAGACAAGAGATATCGCAACCTAGATACAAATTGAATCAAGATTCTGAACAACAGTCTGTCGCTCCTTCTTGTGCATTAGAAATGATTTGGGGATGATGGGCTTGGATGTCTAAACTTACATGCTTTACTGGAAAGGAATCCGTCCATACTATGTGTGAAAGGCAGAAGTCGTACTGTTGTATAGCTGACAGGCATGGTGTGACCTCTATCCAATCGAAAGTTCGACTCGCACTCGTCTCTGACATGAAGGCGACTAAACCCCTTCTTAATTGACTCGCTGGTCGCGCAGTCGCTTGAGGCTAGCGAAGGTACCAGACATACTATCAGCACGGTTGCCAGCAAGCTCGATCGGCATTAGAAGGGGTGCTTCGTCTCCAGGTTTGATGTTGGGCTCGTGGTCAGTGCCCCTTTTCGCGAAGTTGACAAGACGACGGCGAGCAGTAGCGATGATACAATCCTCATTGTACCTTTCAATACGATCTTGTACGCAGCGGTCGTATCGTGAGATAGCAAGATCGAAACATTCGTGAATGTTCATGTCGAGCTTGACAAGCGATGGCTTAACAGGTTTCCCTTTGGAGTCTCTCCACACAAAGTCCAGCCAGTTCTGCCACTGGGGGACAAAGACTCCGAGGAAGACATCGGCTCCCTCCGAACGCCATCTAGGTTGAGGTCCTGGAAAGGCCTTGTTGGGAGGATGGTCGCATATCAAGGTACCAACCTTGACAGAGGTCTCGGCGGAGACATTGCCCACAACTTGAGGATTGTCGTTATCCGGGTGGGTAGTGTTCCATCGTCGGAAGACCATACGCCAGAATCTGCGCCAGTCGGAGAACTCAGGCATCAGTTCTGCATCGCGATGCTCGACTTGGGTTTCGAGACGAGCAAGGTCGATGAACATGGATAGTTCTCGGGTGGTCAGCATCTCCTCGCTGTTGATGATTTCACCCAGAGGACGTGAAACAATGGAGGGCGTGCGGATGAGAAGGCTGGCCATAGCCACTTCCATCTCCTGGACCGGGTTATTCTGGGCCATGATGAAAGGCGTCTAAAAGAAGAAAGAGTTAACGATCAGCATTACGTACCTACCTATATAAACAAGCGAAGATCGTTTATGGGAGTGGATGAACCTACCGATAATGATGGCTAAGGTTGACGAGAGACAGGTTTGAAAGAGGCAAGCTTCCTGAAATTTATCAGTACGGAAATCTGGAGGAAGGACTGTTTGCTCGCACCTGCCCACGATCACCGTAATTTATTTGGGTGGGGACTGTGCTACTGGCAACAAACCGCTTCAAACATCTTTACATCCATATGACGGGCAGTGACAGTGACAGTGACAGTGACAGTGGCAGTAGCAGTAGCAGTAGCAGTAGCAGTAGCAGTAGCAGTAGCAGTAGCAGTAGCAGTAGCCGTGCCGAGAAGTGCCATTTCCATAACTGGACCTATTGCCTAAGAGACGAAATAATTTGGTCGCTTTATGATAGTCTAGACCAGCACTTAGGCTACTTTATTATAGTGGCCTCAGTCTTAGAAGACAATTCGTCTGTTACCTGCCTAAGTATTTATGGATAAGAGAAGTGGAGGAGAGAGTCAACATATGAGTGTACCAAAAACCTGCCTGCTGTCATGCACTGATGTGATTCATAGCAGAGTGATTGCTGCCTACCCGCCTCAGACATCAATACCTATGTGACTTCCACCTAACTCTTCCTGCCTCACTTCTCCCCTCCGTCAACATACCAAAGCCTCTCCGAGCAAACACTCAAGCGGTGCTATGTCTACAAACGCCGGCATGGGCACAAATAATGACAATGAAGAAGTTCCTAGGGAGGAGAGCCGTCAATGTTCTCCGAACTTCCAACAGCAAGCTGTCCCTTTACTCTTATATTCTGCCCATCCTTTTCCTTACTGGCCTTGGCCATACATACCACCCAGCGGATTTTATCATCCTCATCAAGCTGGGTATCATGCCGTCCCTCAAGCTGGTTATCTTCACCCTCAGCAGTCCAGCTTTGGATCGCCTCAACCTTCTCTTCTAGCCACACCACAAGTCAGGCCTCATGCCCAGCAAGACACTCCATCAGATTGGCCTCAATCTTGCCAAGGCCCTGCCTTCAACAATGACATCGCGACTACCAAAGACCATGACGAGTCTCCGCTCCCACTGAAACGCTCCAGATCTAATTCCATGCGACCTGAGTCGTACCCCGAGAAGGTTGTTGACCTCGTTTCACCTCAGTCTAACCTCGATGTATCTTTCAAAGATGTTGACAAAGACGAGGAGGTTGTGGAGGAGCGACCTCCAAAGAAGGTCATCACCAAAGATCTTCTAACGCGCGGCGAGAAGATGAGACTCTTGGACCTTATCAAACAGTACCAAGAGGTAGAGCGAGTATGTGGCTACTCCAACTCAGCCGAAGAAACATATACGGGCTTCTTCGAGAGGGTATTTCGAAGAGACTGGAATACCAAATGGAAAAGCGTCAATCCTCTAGTTTTTCGACCTCTGCGCAGCTCTGATGCGCATCTGAAAATTGGCTCTTACGAGAGGGATGCACCATCCAGCCAGTCGGAAGATGGCCGTAGAAGGTCCAAGGCGCTCAAGCAAACCATTCCGGTCTTCCTCGCTTTGATTCTCGAGGGTGGTGAAATTGATTGGAAATACCACGACAAGGACGGAAATCGCCTGAGAGCCCGCGAGGTGACGCTGCATGACGGTCTCAGTAATCTGCAAGCCAAAAAGAACACCTTGGATCACCAAGACTGCCAAGAGAGGAAACACATCTATAAACACAACGTTGATCAGATTGTTCAAGCCGCAAGACGAAGAATATTCAAATGGGCGGCAGCCGGGAGTGATGCTCAGCTTGGCGTCGATAAGGAAGACAGGGCGAAGTTGGAGAAACTTGAACTTCCCTCGGAACGTTACATTGCTCTATGTAAAGAAGTCTTCGTCCTACGCGATTATTTTATCCAGCAACATGAATGAGGACTGGGAATAGTCTCATGCGCCATTTGTTTGGCATGCTTTCGCGCCTCGTGTCATTCGGTAACGGTAACTCTCTACTATGGTTGGTGTTGTATATGTGACTAAAATCTTTTAGACACTCAGCGTTGTTAACATGACTTGGGAGTTTGATGTTCGACTAGTCAAGATGTTGCGAGAAAAGAACAGTGGTGAGAAAATGGGAGTAGGAGTATTGATGCCATTTGATACACTGGCGTAAAATGTATATATTGAGAGTAGTGTAGGCGAGCGACATATGCAGAGTTCTGACCAGTGGATTACACTACTATTTCAATGCAACCTTTATTCACTTAGTAACGTATACAATGAGTTAAGAACCGGAATACCGAGACATCATTGGCTGGTGAACTATCGTGCTGCACACTATCCGGATGAGTGGCATGAACATCAGGACGATTCAATACATCCAGAAGATGACATCTCAAACGTGTTTCAAATCAACGAATGATCAGGAACACCTATTGATAAGCCTTCAAGGATTAATTCGATAGTTTATGACGATCGTATTCCAAGACACTTGCTTATCCTGGCCCGTGATATTGGTCACGTCGCACCTCTTATCTTATCGCACTGACCGGGTGACCTCCGTTCGGTCCCCGAGATCGTCATTGTACTACTTGGGTCAACCTCGTCAATAGGCAACCGAGCTTCCACCATCTTTACTCTCTCACCGACTTCGCTTCTGAACCTTTGACAGCTCTTCCCGTATCACACTACAGCTCGCGCATAGCTTCATCGCCCGAAATGACTCAGGTTACGCCTGCAATGCTGAGCGCTCGCGCTTCGTCGCTCTCCCTGCGTCAACAAGCGCTGTCATCGTCGGCCATGCTCAACAATAACAATGCGCCTGCTCCTCGATCGGACGAAAACAAGCAGAGCTCCAAGAGCTTCATTCTGTCTGACATGAAGGGTCGTGACACAAGAGACAACCGCGTTTGCGCATCTTGTATCGCAAAGCTTGCGCCTGAAGAGGTCGGTCAAGTCAATTGGCACTTGGAGGCTGGCCAGGCTTGTCGCTTGTGTCAGGTTGAGAAGCTTGAGCCTGAGGCTTTCACCAAGCCTTTCTGCGACTTTCTTCAAGAGAACCCTACTATTTTCCACACCGTCGAGTACTTTGAGAAAAAGCTGAAGGAACTTGGTTATGAGCACGTAAGTAAACAACAGCCTCGGGTATGATAAGATAAGACTAACCATGATAAGCTCTCTCCGCGCGACAGTTGGGCGGGTAAGATCCAACCAGGTGGAAAGTACTGGGTTACACGCAATGGCAGCTCTCTCATCGCTTTCAAGGTTGGAAAGGCTTACCAGCCCGGCAATGGTGTTGCTATGATTGGTGGCCACATTGACGCCCTCACCGCCAAGCTCAAGCCTGTCAGCACAAAGCCCGTCAAGGCTGGATTTGTTCAGCTAGGCGTTGCGCCCTACGCTGGCGCTCTCAACGCGACATGGTGGGACCGCGATCTCAGCATTGGTGGCAGAGTTGTTGTCCGGGATGAGGAGTCCGGAAAGACCTGCACCAAGCTCGTCAAGCTGGACTGGCCTATTGCCAGAATTCCCACCCTTGCACCCCACTTCGGAGTTGGCATGATGGGAGAGAACAACAAGGAGACTCAGGCTGTTCCTATCATTGGTCTTGAGAGTTCTCAGAGTGCTTCCGCCAAAGTTCTGGGACCCGCCGGTTCCTTCGTCAACACTCAACCCCCACGACTGGTTGAGCTTATTGCCAAGGAGCTCAAGATTCAATCTTACAGCTCTATTATTAACTGGGAGCTTGAGCTTTACGATTCTCAGCCTGCTCAGACCGGTGGTATGGATAGGGAGTTTATCTTTGCTGGCCGTATTGACGACAAGCTCTGCTCCTGGTCCGCCCTCACTGCCCTCCTTGCCTCCAACGACAGCAGCGAGGACGGTGGTATTAAGCTTGTTGCTCTCTTTGACGATGAGGAAATTGGCTCCCTGCTTCGCCAGGGTGCTCGGGGTAACTTCCTCCCCTCGGTCGTCGAGCGTACCGTCGAGGCCCTCAACCCCGACAAATACGGACCAGAAGTGAAGGGAAGAACTTATTCCTCATCATTCTTTTGCTCAAGCGACGTGACTCATTCCGGATCACCGAATTTCCTCGAGAAGTATCTCGCGGAGCATGTTCCCGAGCTCAATGTTGGTGTTGTTATCGCCAACGACTCAAACGGCCACATGACCACAGACAGCATTTCAACCGCAATTATGCAGCGAGCAGGCGAACTAGGCGGCTGCCGAACTCAGACTTTCCAAATTCGAAACGACAGTCGCAGCGGTGGTACTATTGGACCTGCGCTGTCCAGTATGATGGGTGTCCGGGCCGCGGACGTTGGCCTGCCCCAACTCAGCATGCACTCTATCCGTGCCACCACTGGTTCTCTGGACCCTGGTCTGGGCGTCAAGTTCTTCAAGAGTTTCCTTGATAACTGGGAGAAGATTGATGCGGAGTGGCATTAGATATGAGTGGTAGGGAGGGCGTTTGGACTTAGGACATTTTGTTTGCGATACCTGCCTATTGGCATAATGTGGTATAGATTAGATTACATACGAGATAGATGAGATAAGAAGAATGGATCATTGAAACTTATACCTCACATTCAAGAGTCGACCATCGTATTGACTCACTTGGCTCATCATAGCTTTCTTCCACTCGCAGCAAGCACAGTTTAATTCGACAAAAAGTCCCAACTTATCAACTTTGGGCACAGTCAGATTATCTGTTTTGGTACCTTCTTTCATTAGATATGTAAGTCGTGCTTCTTTTGAAATTTTCAAGAGCGACAACACAACCATCAAACCGCAGATTTCGACGGAGAGGTGCAATGTTCAGAAGAAAGTTCAACAAGATCGACTTCAAGGCTGAAGACAGGACACGACCAGAGGCTGTAAAGTTGTAGTCATTCATAACATAGAATGGGTGGCACAGAGACAAGAAACGACTAAATCTTGAGGGACTCGAAAGGAGGACAGGTGCGGAAAGCTACATGGCCCTGCGGAACAAGAACGGTATGTCAGGAAGGAAAAAGAACCAACAGTCATTCAGATGAATTAATCTCCCACGGGCTGTGAAATAGATACAAGGGCAGGCAGATCTTTACAAATTGTAGCCTAAGCATATGGCAAGAAGTTGAGAAATTACAAAAAGATGAGGCGCAGCTGAACAGGGAGAAAGGGGTTTTAGGTTCGGATAGAAGAATTCTTAGGTTATTAGGTAGGATCCCGCTCGGCCACGCCTCATCTTAAGGATACATGTTTAATCTTGGTATTTAAACCCCAGCTGGGACGACGTCAAATGAGATGAGTCTATGCTTTGACCTGCCTGGAGGTGTCAACTTTAAATCATAAACCCCAGCTGCGAGAGATTCGATTATACCATGAAACCTAAAACTCATCTAAACTTTTCGAGGTTCTTTTATTCCTTTCGTCTCTTAGTGATACATTAACAATAATCTGTATGTCCTTATAGCCCCTGAAACAGGCTGAGGTTCACCCATCGGGTTGAGATCTAGATCTGATCCAGGCTCCAAGCCAAGTCTGGCGGCCTCAACAATCCAGTTCCGGGCAGTGGTGATAATAAGCTGCTCATTGAAGGTGCGACTACGGGTCACTTCGATAGCGTCATGTCGAATTAACGACTGGGCTTTCGCCACTGCCAGGTTGACCGAGGGGTCGAAATCGAGGAACTCGGCGGTGGTAAGTAGAGACTTGCCGTCCCTGTAATCGAACGTGATCTTGTCGTCCCCTTTGCCCACAGTCTTGGTGACTGACACGAAGGCCTTTGCGCCCTTCTTCCGCGCGGCTTTTTGCTTTTTGGGAGACGGAGTTTTGTCGTCGTCGTCGTCGTCCCGCTTGCGCTTGGCTGCCCCAGAAGCAGGGAGGTCTTGGCTCCAGACACTAACTGGAATGCGACTGTGCTCCTTTGTCTTCTTGGTTGGAGACTCGGGTATCTCATTTGTGCCATGCGAGGTACTCCAACTGTCGAACAACTTGATGGCGAACCGCCGGCGGTGCTCTGGCGTGATTCGCAAGTCGGACGCTGCATCTGGTATCTGATCGATCACCTTCAACCAAAGGCGGAGGTGGTCGCTCAGAGCTCATCTCTCCGTATGGCGTAAGCTGGAGAAGTCATAGATAGGTGTGCCAGGCTCCCGAGATTTGACGACATGGGAATCGCTCAAGAAGTCATCCGTCGAAGTGCCAGAGGTAGGAGCAAAGCGCTCGGTCGACTCGGAAGTGCTTGGAGAAGACGCCATAGGGAGAACGGGAAGAGGAGGAAGGAGAGAATATGAGAGGAAGAGTGTTGGTTGCTGATAGATGGTCAGTACGATAATCAAGAACAGGGTGTCAAATAGCAACTTACTTGACGATCAAGGTGGGAGACAGAGGAGAAGGGAGAGAGGAGCAGAACGTGGTGGAACTATAGGACTTCAACGTCACAATAAAAGATTAGTAACCTGTTTGATATCTGGTGTCAAGCTGTGCTTACCATATGGAAGCAAATATGCTTTCGGTATATCAGTTAGTCTTGAAAGTGCGGCGAAGAAAGGAAGTTTTAAGGCAAAGAAGAGCGCAGGAGAAGAAGGGGGAGGGGAAAGAAGTGTTGTAAAGTGGGGACAATGGGTGCAATAAAGAAAAGTGTGCACCGAAGAGAGGGTGATGAAGTGTAAGATGAACAGAGGAAGCGCAGAAGGTAAATAAGAGCGTAAGAGAAGAAGGGGAGGAGAGCAGAATGGGGATGCTGCCTCGTTGTCTTGATTCGCCTCATAGCCTTCAGTGGTGATTTCTGCGGTGACAGGCTCGGGTTGAACGTGCTGCCTGGCTAGGATCTTGTCGACATTCATATTACTGCGATTGAAGACGGTCTACATGTAGGAAGCTTCTATGTAGAACGTGAATTCGCGGATGTGACGAGTTTGGAGCTGGCAGTCGGCCCTCCCAATTTCATGCTTGGCCAGGCGCTCCATGCCGCATGATGGCTCCCAATCATGGTCTCGGGTCAGGGCCCACGACGTTCCGAACAGAAATTAGGTTCGTTGCCGGTACTTCACGTTGAACGAAAGAGCCTCGCACAACACGGCAGTAGCCTCCTCCGCAATATACACCATGATAGTGACGAGACTTCGGGCATGGTCAGGGTCAGGGGACCCGATGTCTACGATCCAATCTTCTCCGAGACTTGCGACGTAGTCCGGAGTCCATGGGATGAGATCGAAAAAGTTGATTTCAGCAGCTTCATAGTCCTCGCCGATCCAGTCTGAAATATCGAGGATTGAGTCCATTGTGAGAATGAAGAGTGGGAGGTAACCGCCTGTGGTCTTGTGTTAGTTGAATATCTCGGGGAATTATGCCCCAGAGTATCATAAGAATATCATAAGAGACGAAATATTCTGATAACTTTAGGTTATTTTAGACCAGCACTTAGGTTACTTTATTATGGTAGCCTAAGCCTTAGATGACAGTAATTCTGTTACTCACCTGCCATGCTCTTAGCTGCTGTCAACGCACAGAACTAAAACCCTAAGACTTACAGTATCTAGCCTCTAGAAAATAAAACAATGACAGAATGCTGAAGATGAGAATGCTGGAGACGTGAATGCTGGAGATGTGAATGGTTGGGGGAGGAGGATGATCGGGGGCAGAGATCTGGTTTTCTCCCCCTTGAATGCCTTTCTGGCTCAAGCAATTTTCACAATCTAGAGAAAGTAGAGAAAACTTTGGTTTCAAGATGATTTTCCCCTGAAAGCTCAGCTGAAGTTGAATTTGGGTCAAGTCCCAATGGGAATGAAAAGTCATGGTTTGCTTTTATTGAGGACTTATCTTAAGTTGTAATTATACGAACGGTTCAAGCATATTACAAAGATCCATATTCTGATCATTCTCCAATATCTGATTGTTCTTGGCCAGATGCTTAAAATGGGGGAGGACTGTTCAAAGCAGCTCTCTTAGTGCTGTCGTACTGCAACTTGAAAACGATCCCTTGAAGAACAGCCCCTCCAGCCATCGTTCCAGTCATAACAGCCGCACCGACAGCAGAGATCTCAGGATTCTGCTTGAAGAAGAACGCAGTGAAGTACGCAATACCAGCCAAGGCATTCAACCCGGAGGTAATGAACCCCGTCGCGTTTGCGCCTTCATCGTAATCTTTCCACGAAGATCCAGCTTTAGCTTCTTCAATACCAACAGCAATGGAAAGACCGAGGTTGGCGAGAACTGTCAAGAGATCGAAGACCAATACCACCTTTTCGAAAGCTGCTTTGCTGGGGATGAAAAAGGCCACTGTGTGGTAGACTCCTCGGAAGCAGGATATTCCGCTGATCTAAAGCCTCAGTTAGCATCGGAACTGACTGTACTTTGGGAATAAATACTTACTGCATTTCGATATTCAGCGCCGGGCATATCCAACTGATCCGGTATAGCCATCAAACAACCGATCATATCAACTACAATACCGAAAATGTCGAAAAATGAGGAAGGCCCCGTTTTCAACTCATCAAGAGCTCCATCTAATCCCTGAGTAGCCATCTTGTAGAACAGCTTGATCAAGCCAACAGCAGCTGAAGTCAAGGTAATGCCAACGACGACTTCTGCACGGAAAATACTCCAATCGTTGATGATGTTTTGATCAACATCTCCACCTTCGATGAGGCTCTTCATCAGATTGCCATCCATCTTGTCAAAAGTAGGTGGTGCCTTTCCGGTGATCAGCTTCGCAAAGATAGTTGTAGGAATAGCAATAACGAGGGAAATAGCATCGAATAGGGTCAATGTATGGCCCTTCGTGATTTTCTTGTACAGCCAAGTGAAAATAGGAATGTTAATAGCGGCATTGCCCAAGTCAGAGATCTTTGCAAACAGTGTTTTGACAAGTTGGAGGATCTTTATGATGATACCCTTGACGGCTTGGATGCCAGCGATTAATAGGCTTTTGGATACCTTGATGATGTCTTGACCATCGATGGCACCGTCTTTGTGGAAAAGAGCTGTTATGTCCTGACCGACCTTGCTCATTGAGGCTTCTAATTTGTTGATCTCTGGTACGACTGAAGACTCCCAGAAAGTCGTGGCTTCGTTATCTGTTTTCTTATCGCCTGTGGTTCTGATTAGTCTCCTTATCAAGAAAAGAAGAGAATGCTCGAGTGACCTTTGTAGTCCACAGTGGTATTTGTACCAGCACCTCCATTCTTCAATCTCTCCGAAGCCCAAGTTGTTGAAGTTGAAGACTGCGCTTCTGCAACCTTTTTATCCTTGGGATCATTATCACCACCAAGCTTTTTGTCCAATTTGATGCTTTCGCCAAATTGTTCAACTGTCTTTTCAAGATCTGTGAAAAATCCATCGACCTTGGCTGAGATGTCATCCATCTTGATTGCAGCGTATCCCAGACCAGCGGTTATGGTGCTCGAGATGGTATCCTTGGTAGTCAAGATATCGTCCCAGCTGAAGATGAAGCCGATAAAGTCGACTAGTTTCTCCCATCCCACCTTGACCTTTTCCCAGATCTGAAATATCGTTAGTGCTGATACGACTATGCTGGAAACTGTTCGCTTACCCATGTGGCTGCCTCGCAGATCTTCTCGACGCAATCAAGCACGAATTCCTTGATTTCTCCCGCAATCTTACATACAAACTTCCAAATAGTACCAGCAGTTTCAATGAACCATTCCGTAACTTCCTCGAATTTCTCTTTTAACCAGAAAAACCCGTCCATTAGTGCATCACCAAAGCTATCCGACGAGGATTGAGCTTTTACCACGAGATTCGTGGTTGCCGATGTTGTCGATATCGTTGTAGATGACTGGGACTGCATATTGCCATAGGCTGCTGTAACAGTTTGAAGACAACTGTGAGCACCCTTCATTAGATCTTGATTCTGCTTGACATCGCCATCAAACAGGTCTCCACCTGATTGAGTTTTCAAACTCTGGAATTGGCCGACAGACTTGATTTCTTGGAGCTTCTGGCTTAAAAGCTTCATGGGTTTGGATGAGGCGTCGTATTCTTCTCTGGAAAGCAGTAGAGCCTCGCCGCTCTCAGACCGGGCTTGATCAATAACCAACTTTTGTGAACCAAGGCTCTCAGTCGGAATAATGAAGTCGAGACTGCCAGACTGGTCGCAATCAAGCCATGTTGGAATGGTGGTGAGAAGAGTGTTTCTTCCGTTCAGGAGGATACTGATTGAAGATGATGCTGACAAACGAAGACTTCCATTGGAAAGATTGTTTCCTTGGTTGTCTTTGGCCTTGATCGTGATGGTGTAACTTTTCAATGGCGTTGGCTCACTGGGAGATGGCTTATAAAAGGGTGTCTTTCTCCAGAGCCCAACATCAAGTGATTGTTCAATCAACATGAGATTTCCAGATCGGTCATTTGAAACAACCGCCTGTCGGACAACATTTCCAGTTTGAGCGTGAGGTGCAGTAATCACAGCTGAAAACGCGCTAGACATACCGGCGGGTAAAAGAAGAGAGGAAACCGCCGAACTCTGCACGCTGGTAGCTTTGGTGCGAATGTAACCAAGTTCATCTTTGTTGTTTCTGAACCAAATGGATACGTCGTTGTTATCTTGCGACACCTCGAGCTGTCTGATGCTCTTGAACATCGACTCGGTGAATATAAGCTTTCCGGGCTTGTCCTTCTCGGTGGCTTCAATAGTAGTCAGATATCTAATACCATCCGGGGCAGCAATCAAGAGACAGCTATGACCATTGCTGCTATTTAGAATTGATGCAATGCACCGCGCACCTATCCAACGTCAGTAGGGGAAGCAATCGTTAGCTAAGGGATGAACACATACCGTTAGGACAGCTAACATTAGTTGTAAAAGTGTACATAGCACCGTCAGTAGCATTCGGGTCTGGCCTTAAGTATCGGGCATAGATCTTTGTGATGCCCTTGACGACATAAAGAACGTAGAGCCCCTGTCCGTACACGCTAGAAGCGGGTGCAATATCCAAGATCTCGGCAGCGGGCTCTGGAGTATCAAGTTGTTGGGTAGCAAACCAGCCTTTGAACTTGGCCTGAACATGGATGTGAGATATATCTTTGCCCCAGGAACTAGTTTGGTCTAGCTCATTGTGTATGAGGAATATGTCTGGAAACTTGGTGTTTGGGTTGGTTCCAGAGATTGGGGCCTGGACCAAGTCAACAAAAATAAAGGGTACGAAAGGGAAGGGAGATCATACCATCAAGATCTTGAAGATTGCGCCGAAACGAGTGTTACCAGTGATAACCGTTAGCGCCTCACCATCAGGTCGTAGTCGCTCGGGGTTGAAAGGTCTGACCAAGTGAAGGAGCGACTTCGTATTGTCTCCAATCTCTTCGTACGCAACAGCTAGATAAAGCTTCAACTCCCACGACTGCTCAACATGGAATGTTTGAACATGAGCATTTTCAGGTAAACCGATGAGTTGGTGGACATCAAATAGCTGTGAATGACCTTGTGTATCACGACGCACTAATCTTGTAAGACAACCAATATCTTGTAGTTGAGGAGGTAGGTACTTACAGATTTGGAGACGGGGTGCTGAGATATCATTGCTTAGACAGAATACCATAGGCATACGGTTCTCATCGAGGACAGTGACATGATGGCTTCCTGAGGGGATAGGAACTGTCGACACATAGTTGGTCATGAGCTCTGAGTCGATAGTGACGGTAGCCATGTTGAGTGATCAAAGAAGAAAGGATAGAACTGTTGGCAATGCAATTTGATCTTTGAATCTTTAGTGGGCTGGCATGCGACAGATCTAGGTAGCGAGCTTCGAAGAAATATAGACATCTATGAGTTTACCATCGAGGGTAGGAGCAGTACCTCCTAGATCAACATGTTTTACGCAAAAAGTGACTATCAGTTGGCCGGTTTGGAGCATTTTCGTAAACTTGCATGCTTGCGCCCGTTGAAGGATGCCAATGTCTCAAGCCATGCACGGCACGGCACGGCAATGTCTTACGGTTCACAGACATATTTCCGATGCATGATCTGTGAGAGTCTACGGGACGGCGCGCACCCGAGCCCCGCTGGTCCAGATTAAGCATAGGCTGAGTGAAGTGGCTAAGCTGAAATGCAATCCAGCCTGGCGAAGGTGAGACTGTTGCTATAAGAAACGGAAAGGACGAAGTGAAAGAACGGACTTATGCATGAGAAACCAGCATCGCAAGGCATTCATCGCCATGGAGGTGAATCACCAAGGTTTTGGCTGAGCTGAAATGCATACCCCTCATTACTCAACACGGCTTATATACGAAGGCTGAACAAGAACAATGTCTTCTGATAAGTATATCACACTTTTCTGCGTGACATGGCCTCGTGCGATTGGCGACGGTGTATCTCCGACCAGCGCCAAACTGTGAGACATGTCGATCTATAAATCACTGCATATGCAATGTCTATGTAGGGAACAATGATAGCCAAAGACTGAACACCATCCTCAATGGTCCATCGAGTTCATGTGAGCAAGTTGTTGAGACATTGATGACTGAAATTCTCTTTTCGATTTTCTCTGCAACGTATCGAGATGCAACGCAACTGGCAAAGTTTCTATCAGAAGTCACTTTGTATTGCTACAACTTAGGACTCACCTGGATATTGATTCAAGCTCCCGGGAGGTTCTGAACTGCATATATGGAGCTATATCCGTGTTATCAGAATTCTTGGAACTTCAAAGCCTCATCTATCGAACATCTATCACCTCGTTACACATTATATTAGTCTTGAAGGCTTCTTCTTACCGCATTTGTCGAAATGGGCGACCGAATTTGGAAAATCAAGGTCATATACGCTCATCTTCATTCAGTGACTTGTACTAACTGGCCTTCTTTTCAGATCGATCCCTACGATCAAGTCATTGCTCTAACACAGCACATGATCAATGAAGGCATTAGCAATCTCTACACAAAGCTGGAACGTGGCCAAGAGGTTGAAGGAGCTGTCAAGCCCAAACCCGGAAACGTTTATGCAGACCAGAACAACTGGGCCAAGAATGTCATCTTTGGTGAGCCATGTGTCATTGTACAGCCTGACTACTCCAATGTCCGAAACGTCAGGTTTCGCATCGCTATGAAGACGGGCAAGATACAGCTTTACAGCTGGAAGATGAATGAAGAGACGGGTGAGCCCGTCATACAGAAGCTACTCATGGACATTGACGATTGGCATGTAACTATCCCAATCGATGTTGGTATGTATCAAGCTACTTTGCTGATAATTTGACATGTTACTGACCGTCAGGCTTCGTGGCATTGGACACAAAGACGAAGCGAGGCAAGGCAGTGGCCGATCGCAGTGCAGCCAAAGGTAAACCTAACCATTCCATCATGGAACTACTCCTCGACCTGAAGAGCATGGCATTGGAGAATGCAACCTGGGAGTTTGGTGATTGGGGAGAGGATGATTATCTCTATGATGCAGATGAGAACCCGACGCGACCCCCTGGGTGGAAACTTGACTCGCCTCGGGAGTTTAATCAGTTGAATCCTGACTTTCAAACTACTATGAGCTTTTGCTTGCAGAAGATCTCAAACAATCTGATGCAATCTAACTTGACTTCTATGGGCTTTGCTGTCATAGCACCGGATAGTAAGTCTATTCTCTCATACGTCGCTACAGATTGTGCTGATGCTTTCGATTAGTCAACGCCCGGGCAACGTTTGAAGTCAACAACGCCCGATACATGACCTACCCATGGACAAACCCAGACACCAACATTGGCGTTCCAGCAGGTCTCGACGGCGACAGCCGATTGAACTACCTTCTTTACCTTGAGACGGTGGGATCACACACGCCACCTCTCGACTCTCAAGCGAATGCGGTTCTGAACACACGCATGGGCAACTGGACTGAAGGCCGGAAGCCAGGAACAGACTCACACTCCAAGTTTGGCACCTTCGTGCTGTCACGAGCCAACTTTATGGAGTCTTTCTTGCTTCCAAAGCTGTCCTCAATCAACCGAATCATGTCTATGGATATATCCGAGGTCAGGTGTTGGGCAGAAGACCATTTCTTCACCTACAAATGGTCAGTCGGTGCTACCTTCAGTGTCGGACTTGGCAAGCCTGAAGATGACAAGACTGTCTATGCTTTGAACCGCATAAACTACACGATGAACAACGACTGGCAGCAAGACGCCAAGGACTTCCTCAACAATTACACTGGAGATCCAGGGAGTGGATCCCAAGTCTGGAGATACCAAGACATTGAATGGGGCAATTCTGCCAAGCACCAGTACACACACAAGGGGTCTGTTGAAGTCTGGATGAGCGGGGACAGTACGTTAAGAAACCCCTTCCAAACTAGTATATCGAAGCAAACTGACATTTGGCCCAGCCATTACTTTTACCAGAGCCTACACAACCGCTGGATCGAACACTATAGTTTATGAAGGAGGCCAATGGACCAAGTTTGAGTATAAAATAGACCCATCCGTTGTTGATCCCAATATCTACGGAAAGTAAGTGCTTACATTCACTAAATGCCTTGTTGGATACTGAAAGCTGACTGCTCTTTTCCAGGCTCATTGCCGAAACCAAGTGGGCTATCAAATTCCAGATGGCAGAAACTACCGACGGTGGTATGCAGTTTGAAATTGACGTTACCCGACCTACAACAGAGTTCAAGGGAAATTACAATGACTCCAACAGCCTGAAAGCTCTGAAGAGTAATCTCGAGAGTCGCTACAAGACTGCAGGCGATAACTTTGAGTGGTATATTAACTCCATTCGTAACTGTCTCCAAGGACAAGAGAGGTTTACACTTCCGGCCTCTGGTGTCTACTTCTTCAGTAGTCCTGTTATGAATGCACAGGGTGACCTTGTCTGTGGCCTAGAGTACAATGGGTAAGCTATTCTTTTCGAGGCCCGGCTTTTGTGTCTAATCGTTTATCTAGGAACCCAACGCTTGGGGGAACTATCAACAACGGCACTACCACTGTGCGCGACGAGATCCCAAGGGGAGACTTTGTCAATATGCCGGGTGAAGCGAAGTTTAGTGCTGGAGATAGTCAAACCAGTAAACGAGAGAAGGACGAAAAGTGATGTATGTCTTAGAGATCTAAGTTACTTTAGAAGGTTTAAGTTAGGTTATATTTTAAATAATATTGTAACTAAGTTAATATATATTTAAGGATAAAAGAAGTATACTACTACTTAAAAATAATTTAAACTAACTATTAGCTACTAGCTAAGCTAGAAATAAAACGAAAATAACCTATATTAAAAAAATTCTTTTTATTTAACTATATATTACACATTAATCAACTAGAGTTATTTTCTTTTAGCTCGTTTTCCTTCTTAAATTAAAACTAAGTTATTTTTGTTTAATACTTTTGAGGAAGTTGGTAAAGAGGATAATGTCTAGGGGAGAAGGATGATTGGAAGCAGCAGAGGAGAGAAATAATAGAAAGAAGGCAAAAGAACCGAGGGAGGGGAGAAGAAAGAACATTCAAATTTGTGCGCAGGAATATAAGGCAACTGAAGCTAGCTACCATCTGACAGTGGCAGTTTCTGAGATGCCGCCCTGTCGTGAGGGGGCGCCCCTTTTCGGATGTGGAACGAATGTATGGTGGAAGCCTCGTTCTCGAATACTGCTCATTGAACCCATTTGGTGGCTCTTCAAGTTGATATCAGTTCCAAGCAGGTCTAATTACCCCTGAGATGAACAAAAGAAACAGATCTTAGGGGAGTATCCTACGCTGACATCGATCGGTGGCCATTGTTCGTCTACTTCGGGACCACGGTTCGATATTGAATGGGCACACGCCTATCGAGTTTTGATGCTAGCTATGAAACGTCCAGCACGGGGAGGAAAGGAGTGTTGGAAAGCCGTGACCTTGGAATTTGCACAATGATCGCTGCCGTGCTACTAGACATTGTTCACTCCCCTGGGTCACCTTGCAACACGGGCATCATCTAAGAATATACTCAAGTTAGGATTTTATTAGTCCACAAGAACCTAAAACCCATCCTAAAATTAGATTATTTATTTTTCTTTTAGTCCTAAACATATACTAAAGTATCCCCACCGACGGCCCTGCTGCTATCGCTCCCATAGATTTGACTATTAGAAAAGACGCTTGATCTTCGTCTTTTCGACTTCTTCGGCTTCTCATACAGGACTTGATCAACTTCATTGTTGCTGTGCTGCGCTTCTGTCCTGCCCTTTTCGAGAAATCTCTTGGTCTTTGGTGCAAGAGAAAGATCCTGGAGCATGTTCACCTGATCGATGTGACGTCCTGACCATGTGTATGGCAGCCAAGGAAGGGCATCGTCGCCTTCGGCCAGACTATATCCCTGTCGGAAGCGCTCGAAAAGTTGCGGGTCCATATACTTGAGTGCCAAAAGGATTTGTATCTGGAAGGCAGTGTCATTGCCGGCATTGTGGATGATATTGTGACCGCCGTGGTGCCTGTCTTTATATAGCTGGATCCGCGCGTCCATGTACCGAATGCCGAGACGGTTCATGACTCGGTTGCAGGCAGGACCCTTCCCGTCGAAGGCCTCAAGAACCAAGTGGTGTTTCTGGACGTCGTAGAACCGAACGTTGGGCAGTGAGACCTAATCAAGACCGAATCGTTCTAGGGTACATATTTCCAGCTGCGGAGCCCAGGTCAGGAACACGATGTTTCTGGGGATGTTCTCGTCCTTCTCCCGCTTGGTCAGATTTCGTGGTTTCATGACCTGTGCCAGTCGCATGTTCATGATTCTTGGAATGTCCTCGGTCGAGATGTACTTCGATTTTCCGTACGCGAAGTTGTACGGCTCAGTCTCGTGCCATGGTTCGCAGTTGCGGCCGAAATGACCACGGAACTCATTGATGATGTAGTGAGACGACATCATGGTTTTGAATATATATATATATATATATATAGAAAGCACGGTCCCAGGGCGGTGTTTTTAATTTAGTAAAGTCGCGAGTGTCCAAGGTAGTCCAGCCAATTTCTGTGATTGGTCTATAGGTGTAGGTGTCACTACGGCGAGGATAATTCTGGGGGTAGGTACCCATGGCAAACCAGCAAAGATCCCCGAAATCAATCGAGACAATGATGGGATCATCACTTGGGAGTGAGTAGGAACCACTTGCCTCGTCGTATGAAGGAAGCAGGTTGGAGATTGTTTGCTCACTCGTGGAGCGAACCAAGAACCTGGGAACGTCCACTGCTCCCATCTGTGCTGGTAGCTTTCGTACAAAGGTTCGCGTTGCGCGTTCTTGGGGACATTCTTCATCAAACTAAGCTGCTCTCTCCAGGGAGGCACAGGATCCTCGGAGGGAGAGGGCGAGGCTTTTGTTCTTTCTCCCCAACAAGACGGCGAAGTTCATCTCGATCTCCGCTTGCTGCGTATTCCAGTGAATGGAGAATATCTTGCAGTTCCGTAACTACTCCCGCCTATGAGTAACAGCAGGGGTTGTAACTGTAAGAAGATTGACTTCATGACAGGATTGTGGAAAGTTGCTCATCAGCTTTCCATCTTGTCTTGTAGAGAGAACAGAGGTCGCAGAGTTCGATTACTGTTGGTATGGCAATCCTGATTTCGCTCTCTTCGAGCAAGGTTATGGAGTCTGGCATCTTGTATCTTGGCCCATCTAGGATTCACTGACGAGACGGAGGTCGGCAACAGATGCTGAGAGCTGCTCAAGGGGGTTTCCTGTTTCCTGGAGGTTCTTTTTCTCTTTTATTTTCTTTCCATTTCTTTCTTTCTGGACTATTTCGTCGTGCGTAGCCAACCTCCTTGTAAAGGCTGTAAGCCCATCCTTGAAAAAATGTGTGATAATGAGGAGCTCGATGGTCGTGCATAACCCAAGAATAGACTGTTCCACTCCGAGTCTGATACCCGGACAGTTTGTGTCTTCTGAGTTTCGGCGACATTGCTTTCGGAAATCGAGCTTGATGACTCCCAGTCCAAGTGACTCGAAGCCTGATTTCTGTTAGACGGAGGAAATCAAATACGACAATGAAATTACAACGCTCCAAACCTGTGGCAAATACTTCGGTGAAACAGGGGTGTTGCGAAGGGCTCGAGAAAGGTTTCTCTCTGAGTGGGCGTTGCATCATGATTACCACGCACTGCTTCCCTCGTTGTTTCTCGAACTGGACAAGTAATGGGTGTATCCATTGACATTCGGGCGGGAATCGGCGGCCGAGAGCTACTAGGAATAGATCCAGGTCGGCTAAAGACCGAGGCACACTGAAGTATTTTGCAATCTGCACAAGTTCGAGCTTCCCAGACGCAGATCGGAACTCTCGATCAAGAATTGTTGCCTCCGACCATGAATCTCGCTCCTGTTTGTCAACAGGGTCTAGAGCTATGCTCTGTAGCTCGTCCGGGAGTCCATTACTGGTGTCAACAGAAGGAAATTCAGATTGACCATTACTACTTTTGTGTGATTCTTGAAGGTTTGGGGAGGGACCGGACCGTGTCAGGCTACTGTCGCCAAATGCAGATGGGAGTGTCCAATACGGCTGAGTAAGAGGTGAAGGTGAATGAGAGGGGACTGAAGTCTTCTGGAGGTATGGGTCAACAAAACTGGTACATGAAGGGGAACTAACAAATGCCACATACTCGTAGTTATCCCTCAGTCTGGTGATGTTCTGGGGGTTCCCAACGTCCAAGGAAGCAGTGGTTGGTGGATTGGTAGGGGCATAGTTGACAGGGCCATTGGGTGTGTGTTGACTTTCATAAAGGCTAGGAGGGTCAATGAGATTGTGCGTTGGTGTCCCAACAAAAGATGCAGTGCGATCCACCTTGGGGTTTGACATCCAGTCTTTTTGCATCCTGGGCTCTCAGTACAAAGGTATCGCCAAAGTTCAGCCGCGGATAGGGAGATGGGGGAAGGGGGGCGAATCGGTTGAGAAGGGGTATCCCGTGGTATAGATCTCCGCGTCCGAGTGGCCATCTCGAAGGGAAAGCTGGCAAGCTCTTTGGGTAAGTGGGGTAGCGATACTGTAGAGGCGGTTTCGACGTGAGACTTCAGGGGGACACTCATTGCCGCTGCCCTCGTAGGGCAGAATGCCTCCTGGTACACTTGTCGGTCGCATGACCCGTGTCGTCTTTCGGTCGTACTTGAGATGCGGCATTCTCTACTGAGGTCAGAGCATTCTGGTTGATAGTATAGTGGACATACACTGAGCTCACGCAATCGTGGAGCCTCTTGGTCGGGAAAAGACAGACGTGCGAACGATGAAGAGCTGTCAGTCGTGTTAGTTATTGATACTTGGTGTCTGTGGGCGGCTGTCTACCTCAAAGAACAACGCATTGGCATGCTAATAGTTCGACAAATCTCGAGTGGTCGATCTCCTGGCCCTGATTCTTGTTTCCCCCGTAGCAGTGTGTTTCTGGAGAACTTGTAAGAAAAGAGGATCGAAGAGTTGGAAACAGGAACAAGTTGAAAGTGGTTGAAGACGGCGCATTGACTAGCCCATGCCTTTCTTTTCAGGCTGTCGGCCTGTGTCATCGGCGCGAGCTCCTTCCCGTCATCTACCTACCTCAGTCAGCGCGAACAGATCCAGGCAGGTACTTGCCCGACATAAAATGCGGTTTCCCCGGCACCTCCATTCCACAATCTCCATCACACTCCCACTCACATCATACACATTTTGGAACATCAACATCCTCTACTGTCGAGTACGCATAGATCTTCAGATCGCTTCACTTTCCCATTTTCATAATTCCCATCATGTCGTCCACCACTATCACAGAGCAAATGTTGAACGGCATCGCAGACACTGTTACATGAGATGAAAAGATGTCTTGCTCAACATCTCGAAGTGATTGAGCAGCGTTTCAACAATGCTGAGTCCGTCCTGAAGAAGATCGAAGACCAGAATGCGTCCATTGACAAACGCCTACTGAATCCGGAAACCCGCGTCGCAAAAGTCGAAGAAGAACTAGCTGAACATACCGCACTCTTCCAGAAAGTTCATCTTCAACTCGTAACCCTTGCAAGCAGGGCGAGTGCGAACGAAGAAACAGCCTATGCACTGTTATAGAGGTTCTTATTACCACCCGGGTTTTGAGACCAAGATCAGGAGCACAACGGAATTTTCGCAATCGATTGCATACCACGGAAGTGGCGTAGACACGATCATGACTGGGATACCGCATTACTGGCCACCCTATACAGAATGTTGTGGCATCCATAGATACTGTTCCGTCTCCTGAGCCCCATTCCCATCAGATCCTCCCCCGCCAACTGCAAAAAGAGTTCGGTTGTCTCATTCTGACCAGTGATAAGATCTTTAGGCTGAGGGCGCGCCTCGCCTGTAGTCTGTTCATTGCTTGGAGTTTCAATGAACACATTCTGGAATTGCCTGGTAATGCAATCTCTCGCAAGGTGCCCAGCCTCGTTGCACTAGACGCACTTATGTTAGCTCAGCAATGACTATTGAAGAGCTCTAAGTACTCACCCAACCACAGACTTCAGTGCCACGACGTCGTCTGGGCTGTACTCTTCGACGTTTGTTGCCGCTCTTGTGTTTGCTCCTGAGTTGTGTTAGCAAAAGTGCTGAAAATCGGGTAGGCAACAAAAGAAATGTCGTCTAAGGCTTAGGCCACTAACATAAAGTAGCTTAAGTCCTAGTCTAAGCCGTTATAAAGTGACTAAACTATTTCATCTCTTATGCTTTAGGCCGCCAATTCGCCCGATACCTTGACGAAAGAGTAATATAAACGAGTGAACATACATGTTGTATGGTAAACGTTAAGTGATGTGTATTGGTCAAGGATTTTGAGAAATTGTGATGTGTGTAAGAAGGAAAGAGATAGTTTTGCACTTGGGTATGGAAGAAGTAAGGCCAATACGCAGCCCTGGTAGGAGATGGAGAAGGATTCTGGGTTCTCCATGCTGAAATTTCTGCCGATGGTATCTGGGCTGTCATCTTTGTTGTTGTTGTCAATGGAGAGGAGTGAGTGTGAGAAAGGAGGGAATATGAAGTTAAGGGTAAGAGAGGAACCTAGTGAGAGAGAAAAAGAGGGGTATAAGGGAACAATAGGAAGAAAGATAGAAAATACGTTGCTATAGCACTTCTAGGCAGTGACTGACAGCTGGCTGGCACTGGCAAGCAGCTAGTGATCTTAATTATGACAGGAGTATCTCCTAACAAAGGGGCTAGGTCGAATAAACATGACTGAATCCAGGTTGAGGAGCAAGTCTTCTATAACGAAAGGGAAGGGGATTTCTTGAATGACCGTTGTGTTAGACTCATAAATGTCAGCCTTACATGTTGTTGGGCAGGCATCAGAAAAGATGATCTAGTTCCAGCTTCTCATGACCGTCGGTGGACCTTGTGGCATCCCTTGCTTCAGCACTGATTGAAAGTTAGTACCACCACAATTATCTTGTCTATCGGCATGCATGATACTTACGAGAACTGATGAGCTTCATGCAGGAAGTTCACTGACGGGATCGATATATAGAGAAGGCAAATTTGTAACAAGGGGACATCCGTTGTAATCCGCAATAGATATTCAGTTCTTCCCAAGTGCTTTCTCCTTGTATATATTCGTGGAGTTAAGAGAGAGTGCAAGACGAGGGTGAGCTGCCATCCGTCTCTTGATGTGTTTATAACTGTATATAACTTGATGAAAGTCGATGACGAGCGATGAAAGTTGATATGACTGTCGTGAGACAGCACTATTTATACACGTTCTTAAGATGTTTGCCATGTTGAGTCATCTACAATCAGATATTCCAATCTCAATGGCAAGAAGCAAAGCCACGCCGATTTCATATCTTCTATATTTGTTATTATATAATGCCGATGCAATCAAAAGCAAACGCCATATCAATGATTAATATACATAAAGCAACCTCTCTTTGCTCCAAGCAACCCACCACATCCCTTTTCCATCTCTTACTCCTCATAACTACTTCGCGTTTATCGTAACATGTAAGAAAGGTCTGGAAGACCTTGAAGAATATTTGCGACGATTTCGTCGTCCTTTGGAGAGTCTGTGATTGTTTGTGGTCGGGGAGGAACAGGTAGTGACATTGGTCGTGGTTTCTTAGGTGTGGAGTTGCCCTTTAGTATGTCGAGGGGTGTTGTTAATGTTTCTAGCGATTGGCTTGCCATGTTGTCCTTCTCTGGACTGACTGGTTTGTTGGAATCATCAATCAGTCCTAGACCCCAAGAGTCCCATGTGTTTACTTTGTTCGCTTCGATAGGGGAATTCGTCTGGGTGGGTGTCAGGTTTGCAGAGGCAAAACCATTCAGGGGTGAATGGGGTGTGCCCAAATCGATTGTTGTTGATCGCGTGTGGCCAGGAATTGAATCCTTCCTAGTAGATGTGAGCAGATCGATTGTCGTGGACCTGGCGTGACTTGAGGCCTTGATATTTGACAGTGGCGATTTGACATTGTTGGCGGGCCATCGGAAATTGTTGGGCGCAAACCCTGGCGATGGCACAGCCAAAGTATCCATGGAAGGTCGGCCGTTGCTTTGTGCTTTCACATCAGGCTCATCCTTGAAAGAATCAACCATAGGCGACTGTCCTGCAATCAAAGATTTGCTAGTACCATCTTTGTCGTTGGCTTCGTTGTCGTCAACAATCGCATTCATCGAAGCAAACTCGCCATTTGTTTCCACTGTAGGTGAGGAAACCATGTCTCCCCAATCATCATCATCGTCATCATCACTCCATCCTGCATTTGTTGGAGGCTGCGCTAAGGGGGATGTTGGCGCTTGTGAGATTGATACTGGTCGGTTTGTTGACAAGAGCGCGGTGGAGTGAATGGGAGACTGAGGCTCCGAGATTGTTGGGGATGCAGGGAAGGGTAGTGGTTGAGTTATAGTTGCAGGCCGGTTTGTAGGTTTAAGTGGTGTTGGCTTGATAGGTGAAGGGGGTTCTTCGGTGATTTGGGGTTTTGGGGGAGATTCCAGGGGAGGTGGCCTTGTCTTCGAAACAGGAGATGTCTTGGTAGCTTCGACAGGAGATGATTCAGCAGTTGAAGCTGGTTCAGGCTCACTGATATTCGAAGTGCGAGGTGCAGATGGAGGTGCAGCAGTAGGCGAGGGAAGCGGTGCACTGCCCCATCCAAACGTTGCCGCCGTAGGAGATGCGACTGTACCCTTGGAAGCCACCGAGGTCTGTCTCGAATGGTTCTTGCGTGCCAAAAGCTCAGAAATTGAGAACTCGGTAGACGGAGCCGCTGAATCCCAATTGAAGATCTTGGCACCCGCAGCACCACCTCGTCGACCAAGAACCACACGTCCTGTAATAGAGTCCTCTTCCATCCATCGTCTCACGATTCTTATGGATTGTTCACGAACAGTTGAATTACCCCATCCAATCCGTACGTAGTTTTCATCATCTCCCAGGTTATGTTTTCGCATCGAACCAGGCCTTGACATAAGATACCAAGCTTTTCGCTCAGAGATGCAAGTAAAGCAGTCGTCAATAATGACATCAGGGACTGGTTCTGGTGCTGGGAAGGCGATGTCGACCGATGGGAAGAGATCGCCGAGTTTGGTCATGTCAATCTCAAAGGGTTCCGAAGGTGGTTTTGGTGGTGGTATTGCTGGTTCCGCGGGTGTTTCTTTTGTGGTTGGCGTTTCCGACACACGCAGCTGTTCCTTAGTAGCTTCTGGTTCCGATTCTTGGGTACCGTTCTGGGCAGCATCTTGAGTAGGAGATTCAAAGTCCGACCACGAGTCCGATTCTGCTTGGACGCCTTCCTTAGGCAACGCCTTCGTCTCTTCTTCCGTCGTTTCCTTTTCGTCTTCCGAGGGGCTTTCAGGGGTAACCTCAGCTCTCGTCTCCGACTCTGGCTCTGGTTCGGGTTTTAATTCCACCTTGACCTCTGGTTCAAATACCTTGGGTTCGGGCTCCTCTTCTGGTTTTAAATCAACTGCCATCTCCGAATCAGGATCATTCTCCGCCTGCAAATCTTCCACGGTCTCCTCGAACCCATTGGTTCTCGGCTCAGACGTAACATCGCCAACAGACGCATTTTCCGAAACCTTGCGCATAGACGGGTCAACAGGCGAAGTACTATGGCTTCTCTTGTGAATATCATCGAACATTTCCACCAATTCAGAAACCTTATTAGAGGGTTGTCGTGAAGGAGCTGCTCTCGTCTCATGCTGTAGAGCAGGCCTTGGTGCTCCATCCGGTGAGCCCGGTCGTCCTCCATCGTCGCTCGGCAAAGGACTGACGCTCCTGTTAGAAGGAGCCGGTTCATGTTGTTGCCATATATCTGCCGCATTCTCCTTAAGTGAGCGCAGAGATGGCGACCTCGTCGCAACCCTCCCCATGATCGGCCGTAGTCCATCACTAAGACTAATCGCAGAATCTCCATTATCCTCCTTCTTCGAACGTGCTATGTCAAGCATTGACGGTCGTCGACCCCATGGATCCGGCGAAGGCGACGGTAACCTTGAACCAGAAGGACTACCCCCTATAGGCCGCAAGCCAGGACTTCTTCCCCAGCGCGGACTACCATCTTTACCCGCCTCAGCCCAACCGCCCCAAGCATCATCGTCTTCGTTCCATGGTGTAAGAGCAGGAGAAGCGCGTTGCGAGCTAACCGAGTGGTCCGTAGTGAAATGCGCAGTCGGCGGCGGCGCGGGAAGATCTATCGTCGGGGGTGCATCGTTGGTCCAAGGAGAACCCCATGGATCCTCCATGCTGGGCGAGCGCACATGTCGCGCTGCCAATAACGGGAATAGATGTTGAGGGAATTAGAATGAGCGAGGAATATTATTGTGATCGGTTTATCATTGCGCGTGGTAGGAGGAATGTATTAGGATAGCTCGAGAGCTTAAATCGAGGCGCAACAGGCGAGGTGCGTAATCGTCACAGGCAGAAGTATAGTTCAGCGATTGAGCGCCACCAATCGGTTGTAGAATGAGACAAGTTGGTTCGTGGCTTGGTTAGATGCGTCGTCAAGCTTAGCAGTATGCCGAACTAATTGATAAGGTGTTAATGTTTTGAATGTGAAGCATGGGAGGTTCCAGAAACACGTCTCCTTCTATTCGTGGAGCCCTGGATGGAAATAAATCTTCAGGGGCGCGTTCCCCCAGGTCGGTCTTTAACACGCTGTAGACTAGGTAATTTGGACCCGCCCACTCCGTCATCGCGGGACTTGTAAAATGACATTCATCCGCCCTCTATTTAAGCCTCAAAATAGCCAGCCAGTCACGATGGTATTTTACCAGTTTGCATTAATATCTATAAATTGGCTGTTATTCTCTTCAAGAAAAGCATGAGGGTATTTACTCCGAGTCTGTCCCATAGTATGTCAGATACCATGACTTTCCCCATTGCACGCCAAATGGTACATCAACCTCCTTTTCCTTCTCAATGAATATCATGAAGCAATCCCATGCAGAACCGTACACTCCGACGCTAATATTCACCCAAAAAATAATCATGCTGTTGAGTCTCTTCCAATATTCATGAGGTAATCTCATGTCCACTCTTCAACGCCCACTCTTTGGAGCGTCCTTTGCCTGTTTTCTCTGCCACCAGCTCGACTGTGTTCTTTACCTCAGCACGAGACACATCGTCCCGAAATTGGTGGTAAAGGAAGTCAATGATTCCAACCTTGGAAAGAGCTTTGTTGTCCAAAATAGCTCTCTTCACGTCATCTAAAAGCTCGGACTTGACAAGCTTAGTAGATGCACCACTAATACCGCTTGCGCCTGTCAATGCAGCAAATGCATTCGAGGGTGTAGGCGGGGGAGGCATCTTCGTTGTGGTTTCGGATGCCTGAGTCGTCTTGGCGGGTCGGCCCACCGTCTTCTTGATTTCTGGCTCCCAGTATTCCGTTGAGAATGGATCAATACCCCAGGTTTGCTGAAGGCCATCTGAAATAGGTCAGTTTCCGGTTCCATATCCTCAAGAGCAATTCAGACTTACCGTGCATAAACTCCATCCTGTGTTCGTGGATAACTTGGTTTGCTGCACCATTCCCATCATCAAAACAGATCCCAGTACTGTTTGGCTCCAAAGTGTTGGCAAAGATTCGTCGAGAAAGCCCAGCATCTTCTGAATCATCAAGAAATTCGTCCATGTCGTCCTCGTCGTCCATTTCCTCTTCATCGTCATCGACGTCAAGATCCTCGCCTTCTTCTTCCTCCTGCCATTCAGCTTCCGAATCATAGTCGTAGTCGAGTGGCAGTCGTCTTCCTGTAGGGTGGCGAGCCAACTGGCTCATGTTGAGTTTTCCAAGAGCAAATGGCTTGAAAGTGTTTGTTCCGTAGTAAGGAGGGCGCACGTCTTGTGAGAATGAAATGACCTTCATAGGTACCTTGGAAAGCTTTTGGCGCGTGTCCCGCATGATCTTAGCAACATGCTCGGGGCCTGCGTTTTCCGCCTTCTCTGTCTCCCTGAAAACCTGCTCCATAATGTGCCTAACTGGATGATGGAGCATACCCCGAGGGGAAGATTTGCTAGGTAAAGCGAATAGGCGGACCGGGTCAAAGCGAGAAGCTTTCAATTCCTCCTCTCTTTGTCCACCGATACATTCGTCCAGTATCTTCGACTTGGCCTCTCGTGTTTCAGTGTCCATCTGGGGTCCAACATGTGCAACTCGCGTATGGTCCTTGATGAAGAATGGCTGGAAGAGCTTCTCATACTCGGTTTTCGAAGACTTGAGGGAATCTTTGGCGGGGCTTGGTTTCCCAGGAGTGCTGCTCTTAGGTTGAATAGTGTCGGCAGCCTTCTTAGGAGTGCTTGGAACCTTGAAGAAAGCGCCTAGAGTTGGTTGCTGACGAGCCTTCTTCTCTTTCTCTTCCTCCTTTCGCCGTTTTTCTTCGTCCTTTCGCTTCTTCTCTTCGTCCAGCTGTCGTTTCTTTTCTTCACGTTCCTTAGCCTTGGCTGCCTTTTCTGCGTCTGCCTTGGCTTTTTCCACTTGTCGAATAGCAGCCTTCTTTTCACGTTCTTCCCGAGCTTTCTCCTTCTCTGCCTTGAGCCGGGCAGCCTCTTTTTCTTTTTCAGCCTTTTCCTTTTCTTTCTCGGCCTTGATCCGGGCTGCTTCTTGGTCCTTCTCGGCCTTCTCAGCTGGTGTCAACTTCTTTCGTTTTGCTAGGGTTGTCGTTGATTTGGATGCCGAGGCGATTGTGGTCTGTGTTGCCTGCTTTTTAGCCGGAGTTTGAGGTGAAGGAGATGCACGTGGTGGTGTAGCGGTGCCGGGGTCGCTAAGTTCCGATGAAGCTGGTGATGCAGCTCTGCCTCCATTTGTAGGGGCTGCTGTTAATTAGTATTTATTCATTTTCAGTCATTGCGTCTCAACTCACTCTCTTCTCCATTGATCTGATCAAAGACCGGGGGTGGTAGTTTCACATCTTCGGAAATTTCCATTTCATCGTGACTTCTCTTCCGGCCAGTAGCCTCAGATTCCTGAATGTTCGGTGAAAGTTCGAAGAGCGGCATTGTGCATGTGTTAAAGAGCTAAAGAGCTCAACTACGTATCGCCAGAGGCGTAGTCAAAGGTATTAATCGGTATGCGGTTCGTATCAGTTTTGGTGTAGGTGTAGGTGCTTGTTGAGGATCGTGAGGAGACGGAAAATCATGAGATGAGGTGTCGATGAAAAGAATTAGGAATAGATGCACGAATGATCATTTGACAGAAAATCCCTTCCCCGCCTTCAAGCCTGCGAGTGTTGCCTAGGATGTGAACGAGGAAAGTGCTTCTTTTGGTAGGTGCAAAGTGTTTGCAGTGGCATAAAGTGACGAGGTTCCAGGCAAGCACGCCTAACAGGAGGTTAAAGTGGGAAGTCGCGAATGAGCACGCGTCAATCGCGCATTCAGTTAAAGTGAACGCGGGTTTCGCGTTTCCCCAAGCAGTTGGCACGAGAACTGATGGGGAGACAGGGAAGTAGCGGCTAAGCCTCGGGTGGCACCAACTTTTCAAGGGTCTGTGGCTGGTGCCCCTCATCGCAGTAAAAAATAGAAGGGACCCAGGTGGGTAACAGAAGAATTGTCCTCCAAGGTTTAGGCGTCTATAATAAAGTAACCTAACTACTGGTTTAAGCTAGCATAAGATGATCAAATTATTTCGTCTCTTATGTTTCTAGGGGCCAATCCTTCTGACACCCTGAGGGGACCCCCAATCCCATGACCCGCCCTTGATGCTAGTGCCTGGCACTTTGACGATCTTCATGTCATGCTATTTGTTCATTTGCCATTGCGACATCATTGACAAACATGGGAATCCCCAGTGATATCATAAGGGGCGGACCTTGTAACAGCAACCGAGAGCAATCGATTGGCGCACTGGAGGGGGCCCTGACCTGAAATAACACAGCCTGCAGACATCCCAGCTGGAGTAACGTCACTTATGGCACGTATAGTGAAGCTTTTTTTAACGGATGGTATACGAGAGGGAACCGATGATCGATGGATCCATTGAAAACTTTACTGCAATACTACACTGTTGAAGTTTATCGAAAGGCAATCAGGCAGTTCACAAAGGCAATAGGACAAAGTCATTGATTGATCTTGAAGCCCCTTGTTCTCAGCAGAGATCAAGGGGTGGTATCTCATTAAGCATACTTTTATCTTGGATCCTGGCTACAGAGGCAGAGGTATCTTTTTGAAACATTATATCCGTCAACGACAGTGGAGTCCCCGCTCCAATTGCACACTTCCATCCAAGGGTGACCGATAATAGCGAGAGATTGAAAAAGGAAATTTCGTCGGGTATGTGATGAAGACCCTGAAAACGATAGGTGGTGGTGGAAATCAAACGGTAATAAAACAATGCTGGAACGCCGACCAATGCAAGCCACCTCATGGTGCGAAGTGTGCTGTAACGAATGATGGATAAAGGAAAGCTCCCATGGCAAATCATGTTATAATATAGTGATTCGTGGCCATTGGTGGGAGTGTGTGTCGCGTGAAATCATGTTTAATCAGGGTTGGCAATGAAAAGGCGGCCGGAGCTAAGGGTTGACGTTCGCTCGTCAACGCTTCCTCGTCTTTTCAGCTCATCGGCTGTCTTGACACTCTTCTCTCGTGTAAGCGCCGAGTGCATGAGCGAGTTAGAAGCCAGTCTGGGAGCGTTGCTCAGCTCCCCCACGTTATCGGCGCGCTCTCCACTGCTGCCACTCGCCATGCTGCGAGCCTTGCCGCTGGCGGCGTCGTCGGCAACGTCTTCAGGTGTAGCTTCCACCAAGCTGCCGGTGCGCTCCGGTGTGTCTCCAGGACTCCACCTTCGGCTGTGCTGGCTGCCCATGCCTCCGGAGGAACGATAGGCAAGGTTTCGGCGGCTGCTGGTTGTGCTGCTTCGTCCGCTGCTCCCCGTTCTACGGTGATGAGGGCGGTTTCCGCTGGGCACGTTCTCATCCTCACTGCTTTCAGCCTCAACTTCGGTGGCGCTCAGCCGCATCGGCACACCGCCGACACCGACGTGGTTCTCGCCCGGAGCGTAGCCAACCACAGGAGTCTTTCCATGATGTCTAATCTTGGGGATCTTGGCGGCCACCTTATTTGTGGTACTGAGGCCGGTACTGGTTCTGCCACCAGCGCCACCCGATGCACTGCGAGTGCCACCAACTACCTCGAGGGTTGCTCGCATTTTTGCAGCACGTTGTTGGGCTAGTAGTCGAGGGTCCTCGTATTGTGAGCGGTCACACCATACGGTGCCCTTTTGCTTGCGCAGCAGAGCGACATAGCTGGAGGGCTGATTGCTGGTTCCGCCGGAACGGCTGGATGTAGAGCGACGAAGCTCAGATTGTGAGGAAGAGCGGTAGGCGGCAGGGGGAGGAATGCTCGAAGCAGTGCTGAAAGTATTCACAGAAGGCGAGCGCCGGCTCTGAGAGAAATTGGGGCCCGGTTGGGCGAGGTGAGAAGTCTGGAATTGCATGGGATAGGCGTGAGAAGAAGATGTTCGTGTTCGTGAGTGTCCGTAACCAACGGTTTGGTCGATGGGCCCTCTCATGGCCTGTGGTTCCAACATGGCCAAAGGCGACGTCGAGGGGGGGACGTCGAGAGTTTTATGTATTTGCTGATCGCGGGTAGTGGCGTCTGTCCGAGAGTAGGGAGAGAGTAGACCCCGTCGGGCGCGGCTGGGCGGGTTATAGTTGAATGAGAGGGAGCCGAAAAAAGTGAGACTGAGCTGAGTAGCGCGCCAGAAGAGCGGGGCCCTAGACGGAGGATGGAGGGTGACGAAAGCAGTGAATGGATGATTATGCTCGCGTATCGTGAATGAGAAGAGTACTGTATTATACCAAGTGAGGATAGAGATTTGGTGTTTTTGTTATTGTATGTAGGTAGGTATGGTATGTGGTGAAGAGAAGAGCAGGGCGGGTTTGGAAAATGGATGGTGGGCAGAGGCGCCGACATCCTAAAGAAGGATTTCGATCGCAGTGCAGCAACCCGCAGAAGCGACCCGACAGCAACAGCCAGAGCAGCAACAGCGGGCAGCCAAGCAGTCCAACGTTGCATGGGGCCAGCCTATGGAGGGGAACGGAGGGCACCTTGTTGAAGTGGGTTTAGTGGTTAGTGGGTTTCTAGAGCTAGTGGTGGTCGCCTGCAGGTGGATCACCGCTAGCAGGCGGACACTTTCCATGGAGTGGAACTAAACAGGACAGGACCAGGACGGCCAAGCCAGGCCCCAAGGAGTGCGAAGTGAGACTCGGCGGCTGTCCTGTCCAGTCCTTGAGGGCATGTACCTTCTATGATGTCGAGGTGTAGATCGTTAAGTTCTTGGCCTCCGAGACCAGCGGTCTTGGCCATCTTGCAAAGGGACATTGCCTTCTGGATTGGGACTTGACATTAATTAATTGGGGGTTCACTTCATTAGGTTTGACTACAAAGGATCTGTGATCTGTCTGAATGTCTTTGAATGCAGTAATAAGCGGAGCGTGTAAGATACAGTAAGTTCATCTGTAGATGAAGTCAAGGTGGAACATTCATGGGGCGTTATCTCGGCCGAGGGACAACAAAGTGAGGTGAGGTAGGTTCTGTGCTTTGCTTTACTGCTTCACACTTGTTACATCCGTTTCGATACCGAGGACTCCCTTTGTTATGGATGTCATGTTCATTATGCTGATTTACTTGATTTTCAACTTACTATCTACCCATTGCCTTGGTCTGCAACAGATTTGTTGGCATGTTATTAAGAATGCTGGTCCTTAATTCGAATGCAGCACAGATCACAGATCAGAGGCAATAAATTAACAAATCAACCTCTTACAAGACAACAGGCAGCCTCCCACACTCTCCAGTTTCAACTCCAAAGTGCTAGAACAAAGTCAGCCCTGGCGTCCCCCAAACGTGGGCCCAGCTGAAGGCACACCACCGAAGAAGAGCCTTGCGCGCTGTCCAATTAGAGGCTGAAAACCGACGTGATGTCATGGTCTTGCATGCAACTCCAAGTGGGCTGGCCTCGCCGGGCTGTTAGCACTAGAGACTATGACTATCCCCATACTGTAGGGCCACAGCCGCTTTTGAAAGTGATGCGATTATTCCTGAGGCGTTTTTGTTTAAACTGTCATTGTCAGATAAGCGATACTTAGAGCGCGGTCGAGCCGGTGAAAGGATGCAACAATACAGTAAGTACAGTAGCAGTCACCGGCGACGGCATTTACCTTGATGACTCCTAATAAAAGTTAGCGGCTTGGATGGGGGGCAATCAATTCCTTTGTGCGAAGAAAAGTCGACTCACAATTTCTCGCCAAGCCGAGTCAATTGTCGTCTCAAACTGCACTATTGGAATTACTCACTCGACCCGAATCCTGCAATATGATTTGTAGCGAGCTGACAATGCGTCAAGTAACAATGCCTCGCCTCTCCTCAGTAGGCGAGAGAATTCTGCATCGCGCTGACAAGACCGATAGTAAGGGTGATGTGAGCAAAAGGCGAGGACATGGTACTGTACATGGGAGTCCCCTACTTGCAGCGCTGCAAGCATGAGCCGCGCCAAGGACTGCCCTTTCACTCCAGGGCCAGGGTCAGGTCTATCCATCCATATTCAGGACTCCCCCAAGCGCTATGGTCACTGGTTGCGCTCCTCTGAGATTCAGATGCAGTGGAGGTGGGGGTTTCTTGAAGTTCCTTTCACTTTGCGTTGCGGGTGATACAGTAGCACCACGGGCAATCCTTGAAGCGATAAAGACGGGACGGCACAGAGCAGAGCCCGGTCTAGAGCGTTCAACTTCCAATTGTATCCGCCGCAACCGGTTGGTTTGAAGCTCCTTGTGTTCTGACTGGTCAACTCAATAATTGTCTCGCCTTAGAAAATCTGTATCCAAAGGAACCAACAGCGATACTCCCTGCGAAGCATGTGGCCCCCTCTCCCCGCGTTAATATGGAGGATCTCAGGAATTCGATAGCAACGAGCAACAACAATGAAAAGCTTTCGGCTTTGCTCTGGTAACACAAATGACCCAGAGAATGCACTCACAAGGGTAGCACGCGGAAAGCCTACGTGACCCTTGAGGAACAGCCATGCCGCCCAGCAAAAGACCAGGAATCAAGTCGGATTGGTTGGGAGACAGAAAGCATCGGCATGGTGATTCATAGTAATTATCATCAAGCCTTAGCAACGGATGACAGCGCAGTACATTACACTGCCTTTGTTACTCGAGATAAGGGAGGGCTAATACCACCAACATACCTCTCATAAAATTGGTAGTGTCCAGATCGCTCTGAGACAAAATCCAGGCACAGTTCAGTTGAGTCGTAGATGGAGGTGTAGAGCAATGGCATCTATTGGATGGACCCTCGAAAGGCAAAGGCATGGGATTGAGTTGAATTCCCCATGTGATCCAATCGAAGATAGAAGAAATGTCTTTGACCAAGTATGCGGAAAGTTCCTAGGCTCAAAAGGGTCTCCAGATACTACCGCGTTACAAGGGCCTACCTTTGCAGAGATCCAGTGCAGCCTCGAGCTGTGCCATGCAAATGCAGTCGGCCGCTGTACATTGATGGAATATGGATGTACTGTCCTGTACTGCAATCGGAATACCCATCGTCCGGGACCCAAATGTCAATCTGGCGTGAACTATAACTATAGGCAGGCTACGTGCATGCATGAGAAGAATAAGAAGCAACTTTTTTTAAGGGTAGTGATTGCCATGATGAGTGGCTTTTTTGGCTGTCAACGGCTGAAAGTCAGACTATTTCTTCAATGGCGCAAAGTACCCAGTCTCATGGCGCCATGGTAGGGGGATTTATTATCTTACATACCGTAGCAGTTGTCATGATACCCTTGTAGAGAAGAGAGGAGAAAATGATACCACCGGAGCCAAACGTGCAGTGCAGGCAGTCAATGCAACTTGGCGACGATACCTCGTCCTTACTCAGATCATCAAGTCAGATCAGTTCAATTCCGTTCACTCTAAGCTTCGGTTAAGTTTATGCATACAGTATAGTAGTAAGATCCCCTCCCCTGCCTGGTTGGGGTATTGAAGAACGTGCCCCTCTTGGTTTGACTTTGGACAAACATGAACTGATGTTACTGTCACGCTAACAAATTGGAGTACAACCTCGCTTCTGGGTTAACTTGTCCCGACGAATTCCCATCTTAAACTCTCTCCTCTTTTCTCAGTCAACATCTCTCGGCTTCTCTTCCCCGCTTTACGAGCATCCCTTGCTTACTTGCCAGAGAACGAGGAGCCCTGTCAAGCTGGAGCTGGAGCTGGGGCGAGAGAGCTGACTGACAATCTTCGCTTTTTCCAAGACCCAAACTATCTCCTCCTCTCACCGGTTTTCTGCGGGCTTGCTGCAGTTCTGACTGGAACACGTCTTTTTACCTTCTGCAAGCCTCATTTCATGATCCTCGAGGAATGAAATGCTCTGGCTTCAGCCCACTTTGCTAGTACTAGTACTGTAGCCTCTCACAGTACATTCACTCTCAGCTCCGTCCGACTCCGGGGACTGGGGAAAACTGCCCGGGCAGCTTGCAAGTGCAAGTGCACGATACAAGGATGATAGCGGGGTCATTTCCCGGTGTGTGTTACCCCAAGGATGACTGTCAATGGCTTCATCTGACAGAAAACAAAGTGAAGTGATTCTTGACGTCTGATTCATCAGATCATTTTGTCTAGTCAGAAGTTAGAGAAGCCCATGTTTTGTTGTCAAGTTGTCCATGCAGCCACCAGTCGATATATCGGGTAACGGATCGGATAATCGTCCATACTCTCTTACACTACTGTCCAAGGAATACTCTCTTTACTCTCTCAGCGCTGTTACAACTGCTGATGATCCAGCACACAGCGACTATGAAAGAAATGTCTTGATTCAATCCTCGTCATGTAAGCGTCAGCCCCCAGATTGATGATTGACCATCTAGCTGCATATCCTATTATCCCTCATCCTTGTCCCTAGGGAACACCTCAAGTTGTCATCGATAAATGCTCCGAAGCCACCAACAACCAGAAGCCTCTAGTCTCTCTGGTCAATTCAGTCAGTGAATTGAGTTTTCGCTCAGCATCCGCCAAACTCTCGCTTCCGTTCGCTTGTAAGCGCGCAGTCTCCACGTGGGGTGCCATACAGTAGCTTCGGCCATGACCGTGTGGTGTGCCACTATTACCCCCATCAGTGATGGAACTCAACACCACAGAGAAAGCTTGCTGGCATCGTCTTGGCCGAGTCGAGTCGAGTCTTGTCTCCAGGAACAAAACCACTAATAATTTCAGTTCAACAAACTCTAGACGAACAAGACAGAATCCCCACAAACGTCGTCCGTGTGTTTCCGGATCGCCAAGAACATGAGCATGGCAAGGTAGCAGAGCAAGGGAAACTCGGAACTGCAGATGCAATGCAAGTTTCCCTTTTCTTCCAGTCTTGACTTCTTGGCATGACAAGGCTATCGCTTATAGGGCCTTGTTTTGTTTGTCATGTTCCGCCACAATGCACTTATATGCAGATCGTCTATTCAACTTTTTCTGCAACATCTTGGGAGGATTATTATTATCTGCAAGGACACTAAAGTGGCGAAAGAAGGAAAAGAGAAAATTTCTCTGTCGCACTTCCCTGGTCCATATCCATTTCATGAGGCGGTATAGACTTATCGTTGTCTGGTCTGGAGCGTTCTAAATGCCCGTGCCGCTGCTACATCAAGTCTGAGCCCAACAGAAAGGAGAAGAAAAAAGAAAGAAAAACTTGAAAAGCCTCAAGCTAAAGACCAACGCTTGAGCTCAAAGCTGTAATGGATGGACGGCTAGGGTTGATCTTATTGGTCCCGATAGCTTCAAGCTTGAAGCTCTCACCTGCTTTTACGTGCCTGAATATCCGCGATAGCTTCCTTGCTTTGCTATCTTCTGGCCCACAGATTCTTCCAGTATTACCGAACAGGTAACTGTATCTGTAGGAATTAGAATCTTGGCGCACAGGCCGTTCTCCGAAGCTTCCGCCAAGGGTCCAATTCCGCCGGATGAAACACTATTAAGCGAAGAGCAAGTTGACAGGCTAGGGAAAGTAAAGACCCATTGACTATGGCTGCGATCTCGATCTCGAGCCTGTTGGTTATGCTATGAAACCTGTGGGTTGCTGTAACATGCACGGGAGATTTTCTCCGCCCTGGAAAGTTCCTGGTCCCTGTCGCAAATCAATTGAAGAGAGAGTGAACGATTGTGACTTCATATCAATTGTTGCATTGATTATCTGGACCAGGCTGTATGTCACTCACTCAAACGATTTGTAAGGTGCAGCGTCATATATCCATATAAACCATCGGTCAGTCTCAGCCCTTTAAGGAACGTTCCGATCGGGATGGTGGGTAAGAGGACCTATAACGTTTCTATATTGACCGGGTATATGCCAACTTTGACATGTTATATAGCGGCTCTGTTATACGCCAAAGGGATCCTGCGATGGGAAACTTACTGAATGTAGAATGTGTCAGTGAGAAACTTCAGAAATCCAATCCCACTCCATCACAAACTGGAGTCTGGGAAGCAAGCAGGATTTACAGTGGTAATCCCAAACGCCACAAACCAGTTTTGATCTGTTACAGCAAGTTGAAACTCAATGCAATGCAATGCTTGATTGTGAGTTGGCAATGTTAATCGAGATGAGTGAGCTTAATCGAATAAGTCTATCTAGTGACTAGACAGGGCACAGGCTACTCCGTCTATCCGTAGAGCCGGACAACATCCAGGAACAAGGAACAGGACAAGGAAAGCCACACAAGGGTTCAGCTCAAAAGGGTAACCAGTATCGAATAGCCGTGTGTTGTTCGCTGAGTGGTCCTAGAAAGCCCATACAGCTACGAACAGGCCCTAGAGCTTGGAATCAAGATCGCCAGTCTCTTGGCTGCAGTGACACACTGTCACACCGCGGATGCTCTTCCGTTTTGAAGCTCACAACTCACACATGTCAATTCTTGGTACGTGCATGATACACTATGTATTGATGATCTTCAAGGTACTCAATCTACAGTACATGACATGACATTACATTACATGGCATTGCATTTCATCCTGCACGTGAGCAATAATCGACGCCAAGAGAGGACTTCAATTCGTCTATTGATGCATGATCCTTCACCGAATACTGTATGCCTGCTTTTCTTGAAACGCGTGTGGTTGAACAAGTTGCGGGGAACAAGAGTTGTTTCTCGCAACAGGCAGCTGATTCCGGTCTCTGTTTCTGCTTCTCATTCGCTGTTGTTCTTGTTGTGATGACATCGCATGTGGACTTGGCGACGTATCATGATACTCTAAAGTTTGTTTACTTTATACACAATTGACTCGGGTATCGGCAACGGGTGTCCAGTTTCATGTTTTCGGGTGAATCATATGTATGCATGCAGATCAAAACAATGATACTCTTACAGGACAAGAACAGTATCATCATGATGTAGTTTCGGTTTCGGACAACTCAACCACCAGATTTACCTATTATCATACTACAGTATACACTACGGTATTTGTTTGTCATGACAAAGGATTCTTTCACGCTATCATAGCGTCGAACCGTTGGCTTGGGGCCCAGGTCCAGGTCCAGGTCCAGGTCTAACCGTCTCCAGGAACTGTCTTGGACAAGCCAAAACACACGTGGTAATAATGAAGTCATTGCATCGCCTATTGGGGGTGATCTGGATCGGTCCATCGCGCCTAAGTGGTTCTTACTTCTTGCAAAGTTTTGGTCTCCCTAGCTCCCTCTAAACACTAGACTGGTCCTTGGCGATAGTGTCCGTGTAAGTCGAGATGATTAGTATTTCTTAAAGGTATCAATAAACCCCTCAACTCTCGGTTTGATGAGGGAAATATTTCTTGGAATGAAGTATTGCGGGCTTTTTTCAGTAGCAAAGTTTGACTCTTTGTATGGGTTGGTTGTTCTCCACGAAAAGACTCGATGAAAGGTGGTTGATCTCGTCTTCGCTGTTCACCGAAGGCTAATCTAGATTTCCTCTTCTACACTGGACCTTCCATCTCACAGACGGTGTTAAAGTAATGAGAACAAAGTTTTGGCACAGGCTATCTCTCAAAAACATGTGATCACGTTTCTAGCAATCGGCTTGTTCCAGCATCGGCTTTACTTGGCAATATGTTGCGACAGCGCTTGATGGGAACATCTCCAAACCGATTGCTTAGACCTTGATAGGACAAAGTGCTAGAAATCCATTGACACTGCGGATTCGGACATCCGAAAACACGCTATCATAGTTCCAGGGAGTAACTGTGCAACGCATACACTTTCGCTTCTGACAATAGGGTAAGGTAAGACTACTCCTTCACTTACATGATTGGGGGCGATGGCCAGGAACACAATTACAGACAGCCCGCACAGAGTACCAATCCTACAATGAGAAAGGCAAGCGACGAGAGTACAGTAATAGAAGCAGTTGTACCATTGTGCTCTGCGTACAGTCAGATATGTTGTTATGTTACATGATACTATACACAGCCAGGTCAGAGGTAACAAGCGTAATAGTAAGTTTAACGATTAGATAAGGTTTGGGTACACACGTTGAACATGCAAGCCAGATATCAACGGTGCTGCAGCTCTTTTCAACCTTATGTTCATCTTATCTAAGATTCCTTTCCTATGGATTATCCATTGTTCAACAATGTTGGGCGCTGTAAATCACCTTATTTGTCAATTGAGTTGGGGGCTCTAGCCGTGTCTTCCTGGCGGGATACTCCTTGTAAACTGGCCCTGCGGGTTCCGAGCGTTGTTATAAAGGGGCCGATAAATGAAGGGTTTAGCAGAGTTCCCGAATAATTAATGAATGGCGGTCAGAATATTAAATTGATTATCCATGTATCAGCCTCATTGTATATGGATATCCTCATCTATTCGAATCATCAATCTCAGTTTCAAAAGTCTAGGGTAATCAACCTGGCACTTGAACCCTGCTAGACTTGCCTATCGGTATTAGCGGATGATTCCCCGTGTCTAGTGGCTTCAATTTATTCTCATGTGAATTGTTCCTCGTGCACTGACGTCAAACGTGCTTCAACTCTCCTTTTTATCGATTTCTGACTGGCCAAAACAATATTCGCGATCTTCTGAAGGAGGGGGCACGTTCTGTTTTCGACCACGAGTTTAATTTTCTGACAGTACAACCTCCTGATCTGGACGATCTACCTTCACCTCAGGTTGCACTCGTTTCGTTTCATTGCGGTTCTAATGCTGGACGTTTCTGGTATCACTTTCGTCCAGGGTGTTACTGTTAGCGATCAACCGCTATCATGAAGTTCGCCAAGGAGCTTGAGAGAGAAGCTGTGCCTGGTAAGTTCATCTCCAAATAACGGTCAATAGTGCTGCAAAAATTAACTTTGTACGTGCAGAATGGCGCATCAAGTATCTCAATTACAAGGTTGGAAAGAAACACATCAAAGCCGTTGGAAGAGCTCTTGCGCGCGCGAATGGAACCCCAAGAGGAATTGGGCCGATACGGACAAACACATTCCAATCACCCGCGACACCACGAACACCCTTTACGAGACAAGGCACCGCGACGACGACGATAGGATCTCCATCGGCAGTTGCACCACCGCGATCAATTCCCACCCCCAAAACCGCAGGTCGCGAAGATGAGTCACTCAAAAATTCTAGCGATAACCGCCACTATGGAAGCTTCGTCGAAACGCCCCCAGAGCCATCGCCTTTGGATGATAGCGCGCCCAAAGCTCGCGACTTTCAATTGCCTGCGCCCGCAATGAAAGTTGACGACCACGACGATGTTCATGATCATCACCTCCCAGGATCGCCTGCTACTACCGGGCCATCTGAGCTTATGCGACGGAGCTTGAAGCGAATCGATCCGCGACGAACATCATCAGCTAGTATCGTAACGACAGTTGCATCGCCCGAAATGATCAGCCACCGAACCCCTACCGGGGCAACCGCCAAAGACTCACCCTCTCACCTCCGACGACTATTCACCCATCAATCGACAAGAAGCGGAGGAAGAGGCGACTTCGACATGCAGAATTTTGATCTAGTACGAGAAAAGGAGAAAGAGTTCTTTGATTTCCTCGACACAGAGCTGGAAAAGGTCGAGGGCTTTTACAAGATGAAGGAAGAGCAAGCTGGCCAGAGGCTGGACATTCTGAGAGTACAACTCCACGAGATGCGGAACCGACGAATCCAGGAGATGGCCGACGAACGTGTCCGCGAGGCGAATCCACCAAAGAACGGCAAAGGTCCTAGCGAGAACGGCAATGGCAAGCTTAACGGACTTATGGACCCTATCAAGGCCAAGATCTTTCCTGTTGGGCCCAACACCAGGGCGCTGCAAAAGATGAGCCTCACCCCCAATGCAAATGGTGTCATGCAGGATGCAGAGAGAGACTATATCCGTCGTCCGAGTCACCACGAAGTCCCGTACCGTACAGCTAAGAGAAAACTGAAACTCGCCCTTCAAGAGTTTTACCGTGGACTTGAACTGCTCAAGTCATATGCTTTGCTTAACCGCACTGCTTTCCGAAAACTCAACAAGAAATACGACAAGGCCGTTAATGCTCGACCTCCGTACCGTTATCTTAACGAGAAGGTCAACCAATCGTGGTTCGTCAACAGTGATGTTCTTGAGGGACACATTCGAACAGTTGAAGACCTGTACGCTCGTTATTTTGAGCGTGGCAACCACAAACTGGCTGCAGGCAAGCTCCGCAGCTTGAACAAGAAGCCTGAAGATCAGTCAATCGGCATGTTCCAGAATGGTTTGCTCATCGGAACTGGCGCAGTCTTTGCCATTCAAGGTCTCATTTACGGAGCACAGCTTCTATACGATGATGATGACCAACTGCGTCTCCGGACGAGCTATCTCATGCAGATTTACGGAGGTTATTTCCTCATGCTTTATCTGTTCTCACTCTTCTGTATCGACTGCATGCTCTGGAACCAGAACAAGGTCAACTACCCCTTCATCTTCGAGTTCGATCAACGACATCATCTAGACTGGAGAGAGCTGGCTCAGTTTCCCAGTTTCTTCTTTCTTGTGTTAGGCTTGTTCATGTGGGTCAACTTTAGTAGATATGGCGACCCCGACATGTACATTTACTACCCGGTTATTCTTATATTCTTCACTGTTGTTATTCTATTCTTTCCGGCACCTACGATATTGCATAGAAGTCGGCGCTGGTTTGCATACTCTCATGTAAGTTTGTTACCAGCTTCTTGTAACAAAGCTAACATCTTCTAGTGGCGATTGCTGTTGGCTGGTCTTTACCCGGTCGAGTTTCGTGATTTCTTTCTTGGAGATATTTATTGTTCACTTACATATTCTACTGCGGTAAGTTCAAACGAACGCCTATTTGGAATGGGACTAACGGTATCAGAACATTGAACTCTTCTTCTGTTTATACGCCAACAACTGGCAGAATCCCGTTCAGTGCAACTCCAGTCACTCTCGTGCTCTGGGATTCCTGACGGCTCTGCCACCAATCTGGCGATTTTTACAATGTCTTCGCCGATATAAGGATACCCGGAATGTTTTTCCACACTTGGTCAACGGCGGCAAGTATACAATGACCATCCTAGCTGCCGTGATGCTCTCTTTGTACCGTATACATGATACTACGACTCACCTGGCACTTTTCATTACCTTTTCGACCATCAACAGTGTTTACTGCTGTAAGTTTGGCAACCCTTTCAAAAGAGCTACACTAACAAAGACCAGCATTCTGGGATCTCTTCATGGATTTCTCACTTCTTCAACCTGGTTCCAAACACAAGGGTCTTCGAGAGATTCTCGCCCTCAAGCGCCGATGGATGTACTACTTCATCATGATCATCGACCCCATCCTGCGATTCGCCTGGATCTTCTACGCCATCTTCACCCACAACACTCAGCATTCTACCATCGTCTCTTTCATGGTGGCCTTTATGGAAGTCACCCGTCGTGGCATGTGGACTCTATTCCGTGTTGAGAATGAGCACTGCAGTAATGTATCCCAATACAAAGCTTCTCGCGACGTCCCTCTCCCCTACAACATGGAGCCGCTCATGGCCCGCGCTAGTACCGACGGATCTGCCGCCGCTCAGGAGAACGAGGGTACTACAGGCGCCGTCTCCTTCGAGGAACCCACTCGTCAAGCCACAGCCGAATCCACCGGTGTATCGCTTGGACAAGCGGAAGAAGGCACATCTCGCCGCCGGGCCGGAACTAACGCACCACCTCCTCCAAAGCGCACGCTCTCACGTATGCTTGCCGAAGCGCACAAGCAGGACTTTGAGAAGAAGCGTCGCCCGTTGGAGCAGACTGACGAAGATCCGAATGCTGAGGAGCAGTCTGACGATGAGGATGATGCAGATGAGGCTGTTAGTCTGCTTGAGATGTCTGAAGCTGAGAATCTAGCTCGGACATCGACTTCTAGATATCGCTGAAATGGAGTTCTATAATAATAGTTAAGTCACGGTTGGTGGGATGGTTTAAGGAAACATAATTGGTTATGGACATGGTAAATTAAGAATGGCTAGTTTAGATACCCCTATACATATTCGGTACACATTTGCATACAATACACGTTTTATTGGGTTTGGGATTATAAATATGTTCTGCATTCATCCTTCTCCTTGTGCTTGAATTTCACTGTTAAGTTTCTCAGCTGCAGGGTAGTCTTAAGTCGAAATGTCGTCTTGAGCTAAGTCATGACAAGGAGAAACTGTTTACGCACTCAGTCAAGTCTTGATTATAGGAGATAGCTCTTATAGAAAAATATTTATTGGTCATTATGTATGCGCAGATAGAATTGGGGCTCATGATAGTATAAAATACATTGATGCCTTACATATAGCTCACACCCGAATGGACCGTGAATTAATACAACACATCTTTGTTCAACATCACCCAAGCTCAAGTCCGACAATATTCGATTCATTGTATTGTTTTTCTGCCTCAAAGTTGACCATCCTATAATCTCCGATTGATGTATGTGTAGGTTGAGATGGGGGTTCCCTGGTGAAATATGTTAGCATTTGCATGCCGGATAGTTAGGAGTCAATCTTGCATACCTAGTGGGAGAATCCATTTTGGCGGATTAGTCGGGTTCGAGGGCAGTCTTATATATCCTGAACCAGAAGAACTGGCGTTGTCAGATCCTCTTGTATCCTTATACCAAAAATCACTCAACCTTGCTGAGTAAGTCTCGCTGGAAGGTCTTGAGAGCCTTGTTGACATCGCCCTCTACCAATAACCAGAGCTCCCTTCCTTGTCTGCCTTGATAGCCGATACAGCACCGGGGTATATTTACCAAAGCATCCACCTCTGCAACCACAACATTGCTTGATGGCGCATCATTTGGTACCCACACTCCTCACAAACATACGTCCGCGTACTATCTTCGGCATGAGGTTCCAGAGCCAGAGTGACGCCTTCGTTGCAGGCGCCTCGGCCGTAGGTCTCACAGCCGTCGCAGTCGGGAAGAAATCTCGCGGTCTCCTAGAGGCGGTATTGTACTTCGCAATGGGCGCAGGTTCTGTAAAGAACGAGGGTTTGACACATATTGAGAGGGAATAAAGGTCGATGAAAGGTGGGAGATGCGATATATGAAAGGGTGAGCAGTGTCGGGAAGAGGTATAGCTAATTGGGAATCAGAATATTGAAGGGGCAAAATTCTTTATTATACTTGGTGTTGAGAGTGAAAGAGGTGAAATGAAAGCCGGCAGATGGAGTATTTATGCCTAACAAAGAGATGATAGAAATAAGATCGTTGTTCATTCACTGACAATAAAAGGTTGAAAGGCACTGCCACGAACATGTTTGTCACTGGCATGAGCAGTGAATCACTTACAAAATTTGAACACTTTCTGCGTCACTGGCACGATCATGGTTAAATGGACCTTTGAAAGGCAACTCACTTGTGATACTCTATCCTGGTGTTGTGCGATCATAAAATCAGCCTCCATCACATGCCTTTATCCTCCGCGTCTAATTCCCCGATGCTGTGTAATGGCATGGTGATCCTGCCTGCATGTTGTTTTTGTTTTCGCTCCTGTTCCTACACGTTAGTCTTACATACAGTGTTCATTCTCATTACATAGTATCAAAATCACTTTGTTTTCCGTCCCTGCTCTTCCGTACTCCGGATAGGAAGCTCCCTGTTTCTTCCTCCGCGTTAGTACATCCGGTCTCATTTTAAAACTTTGAGCTTGTTGACTGTGGAAACTTACCTCTTCTCCTGTGATCGCTCTTCCATCATCTTGAGCTGGAGTTTGTGACCCTCGAGCGCCATAGCAGATCGACACGAGCGGCACTGCCAGTTTTCATTGGTATCCTTCATAGAGGGATCAGGGCAGTTGGTATGGATTACTGCAGCGCTCTTGTCGTTTTCGCCTGTGGCGGTCTCGTCCTTTTCGTTTTCGCCCTTTTCGTTTTCGGGAGGCGGCGTAGGGAGTTGTTGAGTGTATTGAACGACGTCGTCGTGCTTGCAGACGACGCAGATGCGGTGCCAGATCTTGACCTCAGACATTTTGGCGGTGTTTGATGATTTCTTTACTGATGAAAAAGTTGTGCGAATGTTTTGGTTGTCGCTGTTATTTAAGCTGAGAAAGAGTAATAAGACTCTTGCCTGTGGAGGAAGATTGTAGGTTTATATAGTAAAGTCAACTCAAAGAGAATCTGAACAGACTTTTCTAAAGATTTTATGAACAGGTTTTTGAGGACAGAACACTTTGGTGTTTGACACGCAGTGAAGAACCCTAGTTTGTCAAGCCTATTGTTCCTATTGTTCTCTATTTGCGAGGTGAACCCTTCAAGTCACTGCAAACAAAACAAACAACGTGGTCAAGGAAGATGAATAATGGAAGAAAGCTTCAATTCTGCGTTGTGATGGTTAAGGAGAGCTTGCATATTTGGGAAGAACAGCATTGCGTCGCGGAAACCTTAGTTTAATTTTAGATGATGCTTTGATGGAATCTCTATCGAACAACGCTAAAAGAAATACCTGTCTACATAGATCACCCTCTCCTCAAATTTGGTCTATTCGGCATAAACTCAGGATAAACCGCACGATGCATCCTCACCGTCCGTCCCAAGCGCGCCTCTCTCCTTCTCAACCTGCGACTCCTCCTCAAAGCTGTAGGTCTACAATCTCTACAATATCGATGTACAGGCCATCCATTAGGTCTGATCTGTCGAAACTCCCATTGCACACCTCGCCTGCAAGATCCATACGTGGGCGAGGCTGCCTGCTAGGCTTCGTCGCATATGGGATGGAATGTTCTTGATATTTCGTGCTGGGCGGAGCAGCTGGGACATGAGGCCCAGAATATGTAGCCGTGACACATTAGTAAAGTCGTGAAAAGGTTGCTTTCGGTATAATAGTAAGGGGTTGCTGTTAATATGGTACAAGGGGTGGCAAAGGATGGCGTAGCCGGAGCAGTAGAAGATTGATATATAATGTTCTTTAGTGATGGTAAGGGACGGGGAGAAACTTGGGGCGGCCGAAGAGAATCATCATATAGTTGGTTGAATTGGTGCTGAGAAGTGATTCAGTGGTGATGCCTTTCTGCTGCAACAATGGCCACGGCGGGCAGCTGACGAAAGCTTCACAGCAATCGCGACTTTTTGTTCAGAGCACATAACATACGCGCTGTACATCACTAGTCTTATCTACTAGTAATGAACAACTCACGTAACACAAACCCGACAACAATGCTCCGAATAAGTCAAACAAAAGCATACAGGTCTTGTTATTAATCCCCTAGATATAGGAAACACCACCGTCTTACAATCTGCACTGACACCCTAGTCGTCAGTCTTCCTCCCCTTATTGGCACGATACAATCTCGTAAAAGCACCCCCTTCATCCTTCAACAACTCCTCCGGCGCTCCAAACTCTACCAAAGAACCCCTATCTAGAACAGCAACCTTGTCAAAGTCAAGCAACGTATCAATACGATGCGCAATCATGATGATAGTGCAATGTGAGAACTCTGTACGGATGACCTCCTGCATTCGGGCGTCTGTTTGCGTATCGACACTGCGATATGTTAGTGATGGAACAAAGTGAAAGATGGAATCCAAGGGAGGGTGGCTTACCTGCTTGTAGGCTCATCAAGAATAAGAAGAGAACTCTTCTTCAAAAGAGCTCTCGCAAGACAGAACAATTGCCGTTGGCCATGCGAAAGGAAGTTCTCATCCATCTTCTCATCAATAGGATCCTTCTCATCATCGACTTTAGCTCGGATAACAGACCAGATACCCACGCGCTCCAGTGCACTTCTGACCTCATCATCTGAAGATTCATTGCAAGGATCGAGGTTCGCTCTGATGCTATCTCCAAAGACGAAAGGGTCTTGCGTCAAGCAACTTAAGCGCTGACGGATCAAATATCGGGGTATAACAGAGATATCCTCCCCGTCCAGAGTGATCTGGCCGTTGACGATTTCTGCCATTCGGAGGAGTGCTTGGACGAAGGAACTCTTTCCACTGCCGCTTCGACCGCAGAGGCCGAGTTTCTGGCCGGGCTTGACGCTGAATGAAAGGCCGCGGAGGACAGGCTCGGTTGTTCGTCTACTCTGTTAGCCTGCCGTTCGACATAAGGACTTTACACTTACTCATATTGAACATCCACGTTCTTGACTTCCAAGCCGCCCTTCATCGGCCAAGATTCCCCTGGGTTCTTATCCTCCCCGACCTTCTCCTCACTAGGTGCTGAAGAGCAGAACATTCGAATACGCGCAATAGCACCCAGCGAAGTCTCAAGAATTGACCAGTTGAGAACAATGCCCTTCATGTTCGAGCCAAGTCTCATCATGTTAACCAATGCGATACCTAGGAGAGAAGGATTGATCTTTTCGCGGAGTGTGACGGCAAAGATGACTAGGATGATTGTCAAAAAGGCAACAACCATATCCAGAACAAGGGTAAGCCATCGCTGAATGCAGTTGAGTAGGTAAGATGGTTTCTGGGCGTCATCAATACGAGTTAGGACTTTGTCAGTGTATGGCTGCGTCCAGCCGAAAGCTCGGATGGTAGCGAGGCCGTTGATGGTTTCAAGGAAATGAGAAAAGAGAGGAGCCTTGTGTTCGATTTCGAGAAGACGGAGCTGCTTAGAAGTCCGGACATAGAAACGCTGAATGACGACAAGGACGGCGATGACAAAAGGAATTGAGATGGCGAACCAACTCACGGCTGCCATGGCCAGACCAGCAGCACCGAAGCACGCAGCAACCTCAAAGAGGAAGACTGAACAAGCAATGGGAAGAACGATATCGACGTGTCGCAAATCCTGACTGAACCTGTTGATAAGAGAGCCTGCTTCGCTGTTGTTGAGGAATGACAAAGGTGCATTTATAGCAGCCTTTAAGAGTCGTGAATGCAGCACCTTTCCACTTATCGGAGCACAAACCAAGAGGAACATTGCGATAGCAGCCGTGATGAGAAGGCCCTCGAAGGCAGAAAGAACAGTATAGATGCTGAGCCAATACCCAACATCTGTACTATCCCGTCCTCTTCCATCACCCCACCAAGTCACCCAAACATATCGGAATGCTGTAATGACTCCAGCACTAGCAATGAGAAATGCTTGGAGGAACATGTTATGTATACCGTTCGACTTGAAGTAGTACATAAAGACGGTTCTGTCACTAGGGACTTCAGTCGGCTCTTCTTCTTTGGGTTGAGTCTTTGTTTCGGTCTTTTCCTTTTCAGGTTCGACCTTGACTTCGGATTGGGCTTGATCATTGTGATCATCGTGGCTGGAAATGTCGAGGTTGTGGATGTATCCTTCTCCAGATCGAAGATCAGAATATGTGCCTTGTTCGATGAGTTTTCCACCCTTGTCGAGAACAATCACGAAATCAGATTCGGGTAACCTGTTCACTACAAATTGTCAGTTGACGAAAATGACTGGAATACTGGGAACTTACCTGCGTGAGTAGCCAAGATAATGGTCGTTCCATTCTTCCTCAAAAGGCCTTCCTTTCCAAAGACCTGAGTAAATATGATCTGCTCAGTAACCTTATCAAGTCCACTGAAAACATCGTCAAAGATAGCAATCGGCTTTCTCGAGTAGACAGCACGAGCAATGGCAAGTCGTTGCTTCTGCCCTCCACTCAACTTAACACCCTGTTCACCAACTTGAGTGAGATCTCCTTCAGGAAATCGTCCCAGATCAATGGTAAGATCACAAGCACTGACAACTGTATCGAACCAGGCGCTGTCGTATCCCTTTGATTCTGCAATGATGTTGGCGCGGATGGTAGCGTTCATAACCCAAGGAGTCTGATCGCAAAAGGCTACTTCCGATGAATTCAAGGATACGTTGCCGTTCGAAGAGGTCGTTTCACCCAAGATAGCCTTAAGCAAGCTCGACTTGCCTGAACCAACGGGTCCAACCAACATAGTAAGCGATCCATCCTTATGGTTCGGAAAAGAAGTGTTGATATCCTGAAGAACAGCCTTCTCACCCCAATTGAAGTTTCCGTCAGCGACCAAAATCTTACTCCCATCAGCTCCGACCTGGATATCCTTCATGGCTGTTGAGTTGAACGTCTCCTGCAAAGGCTGTGAGCTTTCTTGAGATGGTCTGGAGGATTCTTTGTACCGGCCATGGATTTGGCGACGATCGACTCTTTCCTCTAATTTCAAGAACTCTTCCATTCTTTCAAAACAGCCAAATACTGAGAAAGATCCAGGAATACTTCCGAGGAGCTGGGAGAGGGGTTCCATCATGACAGATAGGATGGACAAAGCAGTGATAGCCTGTGCTGCAGAGAAGGGCTCGCCGTTGCTTAGTTTTGCTGCGATGGCATAGGCGCCAAAGGTGATGGCTTCAGTCATACCAATGTTGCAGTTCGCTGGAATTGTTAGCAAAACATTACAATCATGGATACGAGGCTTCAGATAACTTACTGATCATATTGAGGTAGACATTAATCAGACGATAGTGTTTACCTGTGCTGATCTCCACATCTCGCTTCTCAGAGATAAGACTTTCGAATCTCTCCGATAGTCCAAGCATCTTGACCGGCTTCATAGAGCTCAATACCTCGTTTGTAAGGTTGATACGATCCTGTGTAGATTTCTGATACTTGATCTGACGCGAGACCATCATCTTTCCGATCGAACCTGTGAGTAACAAAGAGACTACAAAATTAGCATGCAAACCCCAATTTACAATAATAGGACTTACTAATTCCTGTGACAATGGGAGCAACGCAGACAGCGCCCAGTTGAGCTGCCAACATGTACATAGCGATAGCCACAGTGAGAGTAGTGGCCCATGACTCTACCAGCAAGAAGTGAAGCTTCTCAATGAGTGTCTCGACATCGTTTCCCATGAGTGTAACAGCCGAGGACTCCGCGAGATCATCGGTGGGAAGCTTCATCATTTTGCTGTAGATCATAGTGATGAGACCACCACGAACCATGGCGCCGGCTCTAAATGTCAAATGCTCATACCACGCTGTAAGTATCTGCAAAGGGTTAGCTTATGATACGGATACGTTGGATGGACACATACAGCAGAACCGATAAAGACAAAAGCAAATGCGCCGATCAAGCCGTAGCCCAAGTTGGTAGTAGACTCGGAGTCAGGCATAGCCAAGAAGCGCAGGGCGTTGCTGACGAGGAAGGGCTGTGAGATGCTGAGAGCGATCATGCCGATGCGAGGCGGTATGATGCCCAGGAGTTCCCATCGCAAAACACTAACAACAGTTTTGAACAGGGAAGGCTTCTTGCTCTTCGAAGTTGCTGTAGTTCTGCGTTAGAACATGATATCTCCTACAACAGAGGGAACTTACATCTCTTCCAAGCCTTTCCGAATCTGACAGCAAGTTTCTCCGACGATAGTTTCTCATAGATAGTAGGCAGGTCATCCATAGTCAAAACCGTAGCCCAACCCGAAATGAGCAACGAGTTCAACCAAACAAAGAAACCACGACTAAAAGGACCGCTGGTACTCTCCTTCGAGATCTCTTTATCACCAGTAATCAGGATCTTTCGCTTTTCGACCGTCTCCAAGACGAGAAGAGCCAATTTGAAGACCGTCGAGGCAGACAAAGTCGCAGCGTATGCGATGTTGACAGAAACGAGCCATTCCGTGCGTAGTCGTGCAGCATCAAATAGCAGTGTGACGAATAGATAAGCCGTCAAAAGAAAAGAAGGTCGAACGGACTTGACATGCTCTACGTGAGCTAACAAAAGGATCGAGAAAGCTGCTAGAAGATTTAATATGGCTGCTGCGAGGGAAAAGCGAGTGTTTAGCTTCTTTATCGAGGGCACGAATGCTAGCAGAATCACCTGCAATGCTGCATATATAGCCGATGTGATCTATCAACAACATTAGCAAAGACATCAAATAATAGCAGGATAAGTCTTACAAGCTTAGGTGTATATGTCGCGTGCCGCTTTGCCTTGTCTGTAGTTTTAAGGAGATAATACGCTCTCGGACCTGCAACAGCAAGAAACACAGCAGATGGAGCAATACTCAGTATACTCTCTTGAAAAGACACTGTCTAAAATCAGTAACACTTCAAATGGATTCACAGCCATGCTTACAAGTAAAGTCGAACCCACCACGACAGCCCTCGGTCCAAACACTTGGTCCAAAGAGGCCATCTCCACAAACAGTCGCATTGTAATCACCCATGATAGATGAAGACAAGAAATATTTCTAGGAGAGAAGCCAAGGCTTGGTATAAATGCTCCAGTCTTGGCCGTCCTTAAAGAGGCAATCTGGATGAGACGTTACGCCCGTCCGCGGCTTATATCCGATGGCTTGGTACCGCGACGCCCTGCATACACATTGATGCACTTCTGAACAGGCAGGCAAATGATCGTGAATGTTATTAATTCCTGATTCTAGGATGTTAAGGATGCGAAAGTCTCGAAAAGGTCAGGTCATGTTGAAGCTGTCAGCATTCATCAACTCGGACGAATGAGATCCGAACAGATTCTCAGAAGAAGTAGAGATTGGTTCATTGCGATTTCGGCTCGAGGATTTGATTTGTTGGATGAATTACGACGCCTTGCAAAAGTACCCTTGATATGGCCTTATCCGGAAGGTGAAGGTTGAGCTGATAAGCTGAAGAGTCTAGACTATCTGGGGAGCATTAGTCTACCTGGTCAATGTAGATCCCTGCAATCAGTAAGAAAGCGTTTAGATACGAACGGAATTAATACTCTGTAAACAGAAATGGGTATCTCGAATTATCGATGTCAATCTAATATCTAATATTCAACTTGTCTATCGAAGTCTCAAAGGATCATCAGGCATATAATCATCCGTCTCATAACCCTCATTCTCAACCACATCTTCCCTTGGACGCTTCACAGGCGGCTTAACACGATACAAAGCCGCAAGTGCTATAGCACACAGAAACGAAACATAAAACCACGGCAATCCAATCCAAATACCCTTCTTCTTCAACCCTAGGTCAAAACACCAAGCCAGAACAGGTCCCGCAATAAACGAACCTATCACTTCAATCATGCCTATCAAGGCATACAGTCTAGCCGTATACTCTGGTTGCACATAATGCGTGACTGTTGCGCGAGCAAGTGGTCCTGTAGCAGCACCCCATGTTTCGATGAATAGGCCGAAGAAGAACATGCCGACGTTGTGACTTAGACCCTGCCAGAATGCGCCGAGGACGAGCATCACGGTTGAAATGCGAGTGAGAAATAGATCCTTTCCGAAGGCTGTCATGCGAAAGCGAGGTGATGACATGAGCTTATCTCCAACTTTTGGCAGACCAGCTAGAATGGTCAAGTCAAGAATTCCCAACGGCGAAAGGATCAGACTGACGTCTGCCATCTTCCACTTGAAATGTTTGCTGATGTACTGGCTCATCGTCGTCGTGTAAGCTGTGTATCGCGCGGTCTGGATGAAGAATGTAATGAGAATCATGGCGACGCTGACATTCTTGAGCATGTTGAGCGAATGTTTGAGATCTTTGATGCCGTGTGCCATATGCTCTTTAAGAGTACTCGGAGACTTTTTGCCGGCTTGTTGCTTCTTGGCGTTGACTGTCAGAGTCTCGGGGAGGAGAACAAGAATTCCCATGACGATGGGAACAAAGAACAAGACGAGATAGATAGGAAGCCATGGGCCGTATTTGTTCATCAAGATTCCGGCGATTGCAGGACCACTGATACCTCCAGCTGTGGCACCAAATGCAGACCACAAGAAGTGCTTTGCCCTGGAGATCCTATAAGTTAAGGCAGTACAAGAAGGACGAGATTACTCACTTGTTTTCTTCAGTGCTAACATCAGCGGCAATCGAATAAAGAGTAGACATCAACACTGGAATTCCACCACCAAAGATTTGGAAGAAGCCTCCAAGTACGAGCACATAAGGTCTATCCCTCAAAGAACCCTGAAAAGCCTTGATACTAAAAGGTGCAAAGAGATAGCAAACAGCAATGCCAACCCAAGAAAACATGAGCGTTGGTTTTCGTCCAATCTTGTCAGACATGGTTCCATAAGGAAAAGCTACAACAAGGCCTATATACTGTCAGTCAACTGCAACAATAACTGGTTCAGATGATACTCACCAACAAGAGACGTGATAAGCCCAGTCCACCCAAACAAATACCCCAACTGAGACTGCACTTCATCGACCTTGCACTTCATCTCATCAATGATGTCTGTCGAAGTATCTTTGTAATGTATATGGCAAAACATATCCTCAATCAATCTCGCAGTCGGAAGCATCAACAACATGCCGCTCAAAACAACAACAAACTTGATAACCGATACCAAAATGACAATGCGCTTCGGTGAATGAACGCCCCATCGTGAAAAGCGATAACTAGGAACTGGCTCGGCCTGGGCGTGGAAGATTCCATTGGCGTTGGAGCTCGTCGCGTCATCTTCTAGAGGGTCTAGATCGAGCAAGGGTGCGTCTAGATGAGATTCTAATTCGACGTCGTCACTTGCGACGGGTTGATATTTGGATGGCATCTTGAAGATAAAAAAAGAGCGACTCAAGGAGATGCCATTTCGCTACATATGAATAAGGTATCGAAGAGAACAAGAATGAAAAAAGAGTGAGATGAGAAAAGGGAGGCTGAGCCGTGCCGTCGTCCTACACTAAAATTACTAAGCACCTAAAAAATTGAGGCTTGTGTGTCGTACTTTTACCATAGAAATTCCAGTTGACAGCTTGAGCTACGGAACTACCCGTACCTATTGATCTAATTCAGGGGCTGTAATGATCCCTGCTGTAGGGCTGTACAGTGATAATTGCGTGGCCTGTAGCCCGTGCGATGCTATACGCGTATTAAAATATCGGATCTTGGTTGCACTGCATTTTATATTTTGTATTGTGCATTCATGGAATTCTTTGTCATACTTGTACTCTCAGCTTGATATCCATAGCAAGTGGTGTCTACACAATCTCACAGCTTTACATCAAGATTTAAGACTCAGATACTAAGTCTCATATGATATCATATCTAAGAATTGCCGTGTTTCTGATATGAAGCATCATGAAAGTCTAAACCTCCGCCATGTCCGGTGGGGCCGTAAACCCCGCATCCGGTCCGTCTCCGCTTCGGTAGTTCACCCTACACTATCAACTCATGATCTTATAACAACCGCCAGACCCGGAACAATACAGCTTCATACTACTTTCATACTACATAGCCTATCATGTCTTCTCCTCTTCGCATCGGCTTCGTGCCAGAACATTTCTCGACACCTCTTCACTTCGCTCAGAAACACTTCGGCCTCGATGCAACTCTCATTCCCTTCCCATCCGGAACAGGCCATATGGTCACAGCCATTCGTTCCGGTGAAATTGATGTAGCTGTTGGTCTAACTGAGGGATGGATTGCAGGTTTAGGCAAGGAAGGTGTTGAAGGAGACGGTGGATATCGCCTTGTTGGAACTTACGTCGAGACTCCCCTCTGTAAGACTCTCATTCTCATACACAGAACTTTTACTCATTGATTATTAGGCTGGGCAATCTCCACAGGCGCAAAGCGTCCAGAAATCACATCCGTCGACTCTCTCAAGAACGGCAAAATCGGCGTCTCACGAATCGGCTCAGGCAGCTATGTGATGGGCTTCGTGCTAGCTGACCAACAAGGCTGGCTAACCCCTGGCGCCGCAGCAAAGCCCTACAAAGAAACAGTAGTCCTCAACACCTTTGAGAACCTACGCAATGCCGTCAACAGCGGTGAAGCCGACTTCTTCATGTGGGAACACTTTACGTCCAAGAAGTTCTACGATTCTGGTGAGATCCGTCGCGTTGGTGAGATCTACACTCCCTGGAGCAGCTGGAAGATCGTCGCTTCGACCAAGTTGACGCAGGACGGCTTGGATGCTCGTGTGAAGGATCTGTTTGGAAAGTTGGACCAGGGTATTAAACACTTTAATGAGAACCAGGAGGAGTCGGTGGCGTATATCTCGAGCAGTCTTGGCTACACGGAGCCTGATGCGCGAGAGTGGCTCAAGACAGTCAAGTTCCCTACAAAGACCGAGGGAGTTCGCCCTGAGGTGGTGCAGAACACCGTCAACATCTTGCGAAAGGCCGGAGTTTTGGAAGAAGGCAAGGGAATGGAACCTCAAGCCATGGTTTTCTCATCCTAAGCTTAAATGAATGCCTACTCTTTGGAGATAAAAAAGTATTATAACCGAACCAATCGATACTAATTGGCCCATCGTCAGAGTGTTAGAAGAATTGGCCGCCAAGGGTAAGAGAATAAACATAAGAGACAAAAAGAATTAGTTATCTTAAACCATATTAGACTATTACTCAGGCTACTTTATTTTAGTAGCCTAAGTCTCGGAGAACAACCCTTCCGTTACCTACCTGCCGATCTACCCTTTCCTTTTCACCCCTTCCATTCACCAACTCGCCAGTTCTAGGTCTGCCTGTATCCGGTAATTTCACACAAACGTTTGGACAGATGAGTCAACTGATTGCAATCCCTTCGCGCTCTGTACGCTAAATCCCGTTCCATGTCTTTTATCTTACGTATCAATCCGATCAAAGTGCCCTTGTACGACGAGCTGGGGCCTAGGGGCCAAAGTCCTGCCTCGAGAAGCTTTTCATGAAGATCGTACGACGGGATAGAGTAACACCTTTCGCATGCCGCCACTTTGTAATCTTGGTAAACTTCGAGTTCGGTTCGATTCGGGAGAATGCCTTGGTCCATGTTCAGGACTTGGTACGAGAGGAGTCGCAGAGCCTTGAAGATCCTTTCGACACAAAATAACCGGTTGTTCAACATTTTATCATCTGCGAATATATCAGTTGCAAGTTCTGTAATGTCCTCTGGTGTCTGGGTGTCGTACCAACCAACGGCAATTCCTGTATCAAGGCCCATTCGCTGTCCTTGATCATATGCCTCGTCCCTTCTGGCACACCTTTCTGTTCCGCTTCGCAGAATAGAACCAGCTCATCACGAAATAACTGCTTTATCACTCGAGACTTTATTCTGTCAGCGACCACGGCCAGTAAAGGCCGGTTCGAAACACGGTACAGATACCTATTCTTTGCAACAAGCTTTGAAATCTCTCGTTCGATAGCATAATGTGAGAAGAACGGCATAGTCTTTGTGGGTTTCGCGTCAGGTTCGGAGCTCTTGACGGATGATGACGCCCCGAGGGCTTCGTGGATCAGTACCATATAGAATAAAAGGCGAGGGTCGGCATCCTCATAGTGCTTGTCGGTGTGGCTCCCATGGATGATTTGGACGACGGCTCTGAGCGCAGGCTTTACCTGAGAAACATGTATGTCGCCACCATCATCCCCGTTCATGACTGCAATCCGGATGCCCCTATTCCCATCTGTCAAGCGGCGCAGTGTCGACCATCCTTTGCATGCCTTTTGCATTGTTTTTACTGTGATTCGAACGCTGTATATAATGCTATCGTTTTTATTCACGATGCATAGTCTTTTGACCGGCGACCAAGATGTCTGCCCCCCTTTGCTCTGGCTTTCTTGAGTCTTTGCGGGTAGTTTTGAAATCCGATTCTTAGGTAGTTTCGAACTCCTCGATTTCCCATGTTTGGGTCTTGATGGAGGCTTTGGGATTTCTTTCGAGACCCTGGAGCGTGATCTCTCCATATCACCTCTTGGACCTTCTGGAGACTTCTCCATGTCGACCATAGAGGATCTCCGTGTTTCTTCTGCTGAGGAATACATCTCTCCGGACGAAAGGGAGGGTCTTCTTGGAGCCATTTCGTATGTCTTCGTTATTGTCGAGTTCTCTTGTGCAAAGTCTTGACATATGACTTCGATATTATCGGGTATAATACCATCAAAATTCTGCAGGATAGAAAGTAAAATGTCGATCTAAGTTTTCGGAGGGGGATAAATAGTTTTGAATACAAGAATTAGCAGCGGAGAGCATAAGAGATGAAATAATTTGATCACCTTATGTGAGCTTAGACTGGCTTTTAGGTTAAGCTTTAGAGAATATTTCTTCTGTTGCCTGTTGCCCCCCTGCCGCATCGCTTGGTAATATTCATGTTTATCTAAACTCCAGGTGGCAGTGATTAAGTGTCGTTCAAAAAGGGTACCTAGGCTATTATTTTCCTTGTACCAGTTGGCAGTGCGCACCAGATGCAACTTCCCGATAGAACTCGTGTCATTTGTTTCCACCCAGAGCCCTATCTGGTTGCTCTTTCTTGGACTACCTAGGTAGGTACTTGAAGTTACCTGAATATGAATATTTCGATGGATGAGACCCACGGATTTTGGAATCTACGTTTTACTGCATATTCACTTTAATGCTGTTCCTCGTCGACACCTCTATGACGGTCCGATGTATTTAAAAGTGAATTTAAAGGGCTATGACTCAACAGCCCTGAAACGTAACAAGTAATCTCAAAACTACTTCCTGTTTGATGAATGGTACTCATCTCAAAAAAATGCTTGTTATGTTTGTGCAGAACGGTACCCAGCATGGATCTCACACATAACACGGTAAGTTCTCTAGAAAGCAAACGCCCTGTTCTACCACACCCTGTTGCATGAATACATGCAGGTGGCTCAGTATTACTGCTCTTAATGGAACAAAATTACTTCAAGATTTAGCTATCGGCCAACACAGATGTCCTTGTAATACACCACGATAGCCTCAGACTGCGTTACCCTAAGGTCAAAATGATGATATCCATTACTTAAGAAGGCGGTCAGCAGGAGCATTCCAGATGGTTATACAAAAATAATCATGGGAATAGATTCTGCAGTGTAATATTTATACTGTTACACGACTTACACGACCTGACTATATCACGAGGTGATGTCACTAGCACTGTAACCACTGATAACCTACCGGGAATAAACCCCCCGATACCGGCTCGAAAAAACGAACGAACCCTTATCTTGTACATTAATTGCAAAAGATTACCCAAAAACAGTCACTTATCTCCCCGCTTCAATTAATTGCGTGCTCAACTACAGCGAAGCCATGATACCGACATCCGCGACCACATAAACAAAAGCATTTCTCTTGATTCTCAAATTCTGAGTCACCCCACTGACTTGACTTGACTTTCTATCTTGTTCGCTAAGATCCAATCTATTGCGTGGCGCATACATCATCGCTTATCGCGACTCGACTCGGCCCGAAACGCGCACTGCGCTATTCTGGGGAAACTTAATTGACGTCGGTCGCATTTAAACTCTTCAAATGGCACCGGCCATGTCGACTTTTTCAGATGAAGGATCGCATCCGCGCGAGCGACACGAAACGAACGATGAGGCTGTACCATCAAGTCCGCTCCTCGAGTCGAGGTCAGCGTCGCCAGTTGGGTTGAGGGCAAGATTGGGCTTGAGCGGCGTCGCTCGAAGGACTGTTGGTTTTGCGCTGCTTCTACTGACGGTGTTCCTATGGACAATGTACAACTTTATCGCCAGTGTAAGAGTCCTTGAACGGTTGACTGGTATCGATACTGATGCGCCATTCTAGTATATGTTCTCTGACGAAACGTATAACAAACCCTTCTTCGTCGTCTATCTCAACACATCTATATTCGCAATTTCCTTGATACCAAAGTTCTTCAACTACCTACGAAAAAGTGGGTTGCACGGACTGAAACACGATGCGAACCGACTCTGGATCGATTATAAGCATGGCACAAATTACTCGAAATCCGCACATCGAAGCGAAGACGAGCAGGCGACAGAGCGTTTGATAGCGCAAGGATACGGAAGCACGACAAACACCTCGTCTGATGAGAAGCTGAGCTTCAAGGATACTGCTGTTCTAAGCTTCGAGTTCTGCATGCTTTGGTTCTCGGCAAATTACTTCTCATCCGCCTGTCTCGAACATACCAGCGTCGCGAGCGTAACGATTTTGACATCTACGAGCAGTGTCTGGACACTCATCTTCTGCTCCCTATTCGGCATTGAGCGCTTCTCTACAGCCAAGATCATGGGCGTAACAGCTTCACTCGCAGGCGTCATTCTCATCTCAACAGTGGATCTATCTGGAAAGTCTGATGAGGACAGAGGATCTTTCCCTCATAAATCATTCGACCAGATTGCTCTTGGAGATGCGATGGCGCTCTTGAGTGCTGTTATCTATGGTCTCTACGTGACGGTGATGAAGCGCAAGGTTCCGAATGAGGACAAGGTCGATATGCAGATGTTCTTTGGGCTTGTTGGTGTTTTCAACGTGGTTCTCTTGTGGCCTCTCTTCTTTGTCTTGCATTGGACGGGTATCGAGCCTGTAAGTTGGCCCTATTGAGCTCTTCCAGGCGACTTGGAGACTAACAGTTATTAGTTTGAACTCCCACCAAGCGGTACCATCTGGGGTATTATTATTGTAAGTCTCCGATACAGTCTACCCAAAGAAAAGAGTGCTGACACATCTTAGTTCAATGCGGTATCGTCATTCATCAGCGATATCTCATGGGCTCTCGCCCTCCTCATGACAACACCGCTGGTGGTGACAGTTGGCCTATCACTCACCATCCCATTATCTCTGATTGGAGAAATTCTCCAATACCAGCAATATTCAAGCTTCACCTACTGGGTTGGTGCTGTGGTTGTGTTCGTTTCATTTATCGTGGTTAGTCGCGAAAGCCATGATGAGGAGGATTTCAAAAAGGACGATGATCTTGAGAGATCGGTTGGGGTTTGAAAAGTACGGATCGTGATGATAACGAATGCATGCATGAGTTTATGGACATATGGGGCGTTTGGGTTGCTCTCAACAGCAAGTTAGGAATCGGGCATGGATAAGGACATGGGCATTGGATATAGCCGGCGTTTCAACCGCACAATATTTATTGATTAGTAGACGAGCATTTATTTCAAGCATGGCATCGATATGAAATACAACGAGTCAGAAACCTTATTCGATATCCGTTTCCCGATTCAGATAATTTTGTAAGCAAGTTATGATCGTGGCAGGGTCCTGCGCCCAGTGTCGTGGTTCTGGACCCTTAACGTTATCCATCTCCAATGTCTATCTCGATCTTGGATCAAAGTCGACGATCTGCCAAGATCGAATGCACAGCACAGACAAAAGGTCCCCGCTGGCTGGGCAGGCAAAGTGAAAGTCTATGTCGCGGAACCAGGGTAGCGTCGGGGAAGAGGATGAGGAGCAGGGATTATGAACATGCGACAGTCGTTTAACGGTTGCACTTTTTGAGAAGGTGTAGAGAATGTATGAGGCGTTGATCAAGTGAGTATCGTATCATGTTTCTGTATGTTTCTGGTGTTGTTGTGATTTATTTGGGTACGGACTTGGCTATGACACAATCTGCATTGACGTGTATGTCATTGCTTTTTGACAGCTGAAAGAGACCCTAGATGAAAACATGAAACTCACCCACAAAAAACCAACAAAAATCTCGCCTTGTTTTGAACAAATTTTCCCCATCATTAATTCTGTGGTCTCGAACAATGCATATCTTGGTAGAATCTGCATCCTTGTACCCTTATCCCGGGTCCGGAGGTGCTCCGTGGCTCCTGCTTCCTTTTTGTCTGACCCAGGGCTCCGGGGACCAAACACCCCTGTAAAACTATCCGCCACAGGCCGATTACACGCCAAAAGCCCGATCATGACTTCATTTTTAGCTGGTGGGGGAGCTTCTTTTTCTAGCAAAACGCTCCGGGTCATGGGTCCTTTATCCTTTCGGGGGTGAGTTTGTCATGAGGGGGATCTGCATTGCCCTTGTACCTGTGGCGTCTGCTGGGAATGGAGATGTGATTTCATATTTTTTTGCTGTGAATCAGTACCTCTATTCACTCTTCATCTGTGGCTTGATAAGCAGCAATCCATATGGAAGTTAGCAATGACACAAAATTGGGAGGAGCGGTCTTGACTCAGGTTTCTATAGTCTCTTGCCCAATTTCTTGTCATAAACCAAAAAGAAGGAAAGAAGGTGCATTGCATAACATCATATCCCAGCAAAAAGAGACCCTTTCTTCTTTCCTCGTAGCTCCGCTTTCTGTTGTTGACGTTACCCTTTTGCCTCTCTCGAATCTCATCTCATCTCATCTGCAGGGTCCCTTCGGCCTAGACCCTCGACCTCGAACCTGACATCCATTTCTTCTTCCTACCTACACTACAACCCTGTTGCAGCACCTATACATTCACTTGACCTAATCAGACTTGACCTGTTTCAACTCGACTTAACCCTAGTTCTTGTTGACTTTGAAACCTCGTCTCTCACTCTTTTCCTTTTAATACCCTCTTCCGTCCCATTGTACCAACTGGTCTATACTTTCGACTCCAAACCTATAATCTCCAACTCCTCCATTCACAAGCCCTGGCCTTAGGGTGGCCCTACAACCCAGGGCAAACAACAGGGGAAATGGCTTCCCTCCAAGCCGGTGTCCCACAACATCCTCAGCCTCGATATCAACCTCAACTTCAACAACATGATCGTCCATTAGCTGAATCTATCGCCATTGCTACCAGGTCGGTGCACGCCAAGCTTAACAAGCTTATTATCGCTCGGCTACCGCTTGCGTTACCTCCTGTTGCTGCCGATTCGTCCTCATACATCACTGGACTATTGCATATTACGCCTATTTACATCACCTTCGAGACATTATGGAGAGATATAATCGAGTCCGGTTCGCCTATAGATTGCGATAATAACGCCAATGCCTGCTTTTCTAAGAGTTCGCCAATACAGTCAACAAAGTCTTCGTTCTCGTCCGATGCCCACGAGCTATCGAGCTGCAGTAGAATGCCAGAGCTACTTCAACAATTATATCTTCCGGGATTAATGCGATCGGAACGTTTAAAGGCGGATATTGCAAATTTGTCGGGGTGGTCAAGTAATACTGTTGAGGAGCAGTTACGCATTGCTGAGACCAATGGTCGCTTGGGGGATTTTCTCCAGCACATAAGAAGATCTGTACAAAACCGGCCCCATGTACTACTGGCTTATTCCTACATCTTGTTCATGGCTCTTTTTGCCGGCGGTCGCTTTATCAGGGCCACGCTAGAATCGGCTGGAGATGAATTCTGGGATCGATTACCTTCACCAGTACTGCCGTCCCTTATACCTTGTGAGGAGAGCACACGGCGAACTAAGCGGGCCAGTGGCTTGTCCGACAACCAGATTCCACAGGACGACTTTCATCACCATGCGACTCACACGATGCCCCTTCGATTTTTCCACTTCCAGACTCCTGAAGACGGTGAAGATTTAAAACGCGAATTTAAGCGACGACTCGCCAGCATAGAGGGGGAATTATCAGCACGCGAGAAGCAGGATATTGTACAAGAGTCAATATGTATATTTGACAATATGACACTTCTAGTCCAGCAACTCGACAAGCTCTGCGATGGCCCGACACGTGATGGAAACGATAGTCCAACATCACTGCTTGACCTGGTCGACCAATTCCATCCGTTCCGCTCGCGTCTCAGAGACAGCGTTTCTATTGCCAAAGATAGAATTCAACGATCTCCAAAACCGAACGGCACTAAATTAGTTTGGTCGATCTGGAAATACGGTGCGGCTTCATCACCTGTGGAGCCAGAAAGTGGGATCAAGATGCCGATCGGTCACCCTGGTCTCTCCAAGGATGATGCATCATCAATTGAGCTTTGTCCAGCATTTTCCAAGTCTATGAGATTTGACAAGACGTTGCCCCGACCGATGCGTTATGATGTCAAAGCAACGGAGGGAGAGCATGATTTGAACGAATGCATCCAGGTTGCTTCTAAGAAGATGACCAGTATTGGGTTCATCAACTGGTTGATAATTTTGACTGTTGGGGTTATTATCCTTGGAACGTTATGTTCTGTACGTCACGGCCGCGATGTAACCATGGTGGAAGCATGAGACAGTAGAGTTTACATGTCTTGTCATGCATAGCGATTGCATTTTGTTTGGTGTTTTAAAGGAGTTGAAGCATTCAGGATACCCCTTGCTGGGAGAAACACGTCTATCTGGAGTTGGTTGGTTGCATTTTTATTCACGAGCATACACATATACGACTGTACTCGATACCCAAATACGCATATACATATTCTACAGAGAGCAACGATTACGACATTAGATTACGTTACAAGATAGTACCCTATCATACAAAAGCTTAAATGCTATTTCTTTCAAGAAAGTATGTTCTTATTCTCGTCTCATGAATGCTACCTTACAACGCCATTCTTTGTACAGGCTATTCTAAATCCCGCTGGTGAATCCGTTCATGTCCTCGAGTGACTCCAGATTTCCGCTATTATAACATATATGTTTGAAATGCCCATATTGGTGTTTGGGGGTATCGTGTAATCCAGAAAAACGCCATGCGCTACCGCAGGATGCTATCATCTCGTCTCATTTACTCATCATCATCAACATCCCAGTCGTCACCTACGTCTGCCCAGCCCGCATTGAATCGCTCACCACCAAAGTCGCCAATCTGTCTGAAGTAACGAGCTTTGCCTTCATCTTCCTGCCACTGTCGGACGAGGTGATCGTCAGACGCACTAACCAGTTTGCCGTCATGGCTCCAGCTGACGTTGCTAACTTCACGTGTGTGGCCGTTTACAAGGGCCGTGCCGTTGCGGAAGATTGGGATTGTAGACGAGCTGGGTTCGGCGCCGGCGTTGGATGAGAAGGAGCGGGAGGGTGTAGGGGCGGATCCTGGGTGATCAAGGAGATGAGCGCGCTGGGCGCAGGCTGAGCGAAGATACCGTTCATCTGTAGGGAAAAGTACGACTGAAGACTCAGAGCTGCCAACAGCGAGGAGATCAGATGAGTGAGAAAGACCCTTCTGTCGCATGCTACACTTGACGAAGAACGTTCGCGCAGCAAACGAATCATGCTTGAAACCATAAAGGGGTCCTAGACCTTGAGAAGCAACAGGCCTTCGTTTAGTAGCGTCGTCCTTAAGTTCGGGAGCGTGGCCGAGCATGAGATGGGCCATGGAGTATGCGTAGATAGTGCTATCTTTGCAGACTGCGTACATACGGCTGGCATCACTGCTGAGGGCTAGAGAAGTGATGCCGTAGGAGCGCCAAGCGTGATTCGAGGGTACGGCTGTGGAGGACAAGGGGATACTCTTTTCTTGGTGTCGACGGTTGATGTATCGGAGATCCCAGAGCTTGACTACAGCCTCTGCTTCAGAGGCAGAGAGTAGAAGGTGTTCACGACCAGCGGGAAGCCATTGGATAGCGGTGACGGAAGCAACAGAAACCTTTCCATGCGCATTACGTTCATGTGTGTTGTCAAGAGTGTTTGCAGTCATTGCTTGCAGTGGTCTGGAAGTCTCATCTCGCATGGTGACAGTTCGACGACCTGACTCATCATAACTCACCGTCGAAAAGCTTCTCACATGAGAAGATGCACATCGCAAGTCCCACAGTCGGATACGGCCAGCCTTATCCGAGGTAGTTAGCACATTACCAACTGATTGCCCTTCCTGCCAAGCAATCTGACGAGTTGAGCTAAGATGACCTTCGGAGAGTCTGGCCGCCACAGTCTTGGTCGTGACGTCCATAACTAAACCTGCATCACCAGCTGTAGTCGCAAGACGCATGTCATCATGAGAAAAGTCCATGTCCCAGATAGCATTATCATGGATGTTATGAACACCCAGCTGTTTATCGACACTGGGATCGTCGTTTGGAGAAGTGTCGAAGAATCTAACACAGCCTTCTTCATCACCAAGGGCCGTCACATTAGCATTGTGAGTACTGGCGAGGCAGAAAGGAATGGTGTGGCTGTCGCTGTCAGGAGCGAATAACTCGTGCGAATCGATACAACGGCTGTGAAACCGGGCTGTTTCAACTCGGGGGTCGCAAGCTGGTGTGTGAAGAAGCGACTGGCCGGCCGAATATCCAAATCCATGTTCGCGATTGAGTAATTGAGAGTCGAAGCCTCTATTGGCGAATTTTCTAATTGGTCTGGGTGCGTAGTCGACTAGCTCCTAAAAGTGATGATGTCAGTGACGCCATCAATATATTAGGACGTATATCAACATACTGTATCAAGCTGAGGTTCTTCGGAGACAATTTGAGTAGTAGTAACAGAATTTCCTTTCTTAGAGGTTCTAGCAGCTCCACGACTAGTCTTGAAGAAACTGCTCTGTTGTATTGTTAGTAAAGGTTTGGTGAGAATTGAACTGCAATTGGACTTACCAGAGTAGCTTTTCTACAGCTATCGAGATTTTCCGAACTAAAAGAACTGGAAAAACTACCAGACGCTTTTAAATCGTCCTGATTGAGTAAATTTGTGCTGCTTGATCGAGTCAATCGAAGTGGTGGCATATCATCCAGGTTGAGAGTTGGCCTCTTGAAACCGCCGTCCGTCTCCGACTCATCGGTCTGAAGCTTCCTCTTCCGTGAATCATCTTGAAATCTTTCTGTCGGAGATGAAGGAATAAAGAGCGATTGAGGTGAGATGGGTTGCTGGTTGATGTCGGCCTCATCCAAGCTACCAAGAGCAGTCCTAAACTTTGGCAACGGCTGAGTTTGGGCGTGTCTAGGCTGCCAGAACCGATTGAATCTTCTCGGTGTAATCGAAGGCGTTCCTTTTGGTCGTGACGATGACGAAGGCGTGGGAAGAGTATCGGGATCAAAAGAGGACATGGTAGGCGAAACGAGCCTCTGATGAAGCCCGCCGCGGGTGGCTGGGTTGAAGATATGGATGAATGCTGAGGATGACCGCGTTAAGGTTATATATGGATGAGAACAAGGTCAAGATATGATATGGACTCAATCTTTTTGCAAGAGGTATCAAGTTTCAGAACATGTCGACGTTGAACAAGGCGAGCAAAAGGGAAAAAATACAATGACATGGAAAGTACGGCCCCAATTGTAGGTTCGGGTCGGTTGCCAGAGCAAAAGGCTGGGTTTGAGCTGGGGCTGAGACTAGAAGCGAGCTACTAAGTGGATATTGGATGAACGCGGTGGTCGTGGTCGCGCCAGCCCATTTACACGCTTTCTAGAGCACGGTCCGCGGTGTTTTCGCGTAGATTGATTCCCTACCACTAAGTGTCTAGCCACTGACAGCCACAGCCACAGTCAACGCAGAAACCGCCACATCTCTTCACCTTGACATCATTCTTCAGCTGTGGCTCTCCAAGTTTCCCAAATGCAAGGGCAGTCAATAGTGGCGCTAAAGAAGGTCAGTGGTTGGCAACTCCCGTCTTTCATGTCTCATTGTGGAATGTGGCAGACCGGACAGTTCTTGTTCCTGAGAATTATCATTTTGCTACAAGACATTTATTAATGACAACTTCTCAGGGGCTATTGACGTGCTGAGACAAGAGCGAGTCATCGTTCAAGGAAAAAGCAAAGTTATTCAAAGATAATTCCGGCACTTGAGATTGAGATTGAGAATGGGTGCTTGTTTGTCTAGACGAGAGCCGCAAACTGATCCACTAACAGCGGGACATTCCCCAGAGTTTGAAGTCTTTACTGCAAGGATACAGCGGATGCAGCCTCAAGATAATGCATGGACAGCGGTCTGCAATAATCTTTCATTCTGATAAATGGTCTATGAATTAGCTGAACAAGACGCTATTATTCTATCTCAAGTTAATGAATATCGCATCGATCCTGTAGATCTTAGGAAAATGCCCCTATTTAATCCCCCCTTCATTGGAATGGTAAGACAGGGCTGCAGGAGCCAAAAGCCGATGGCCCGTTCTCTTTCACCGATAGCCACCGAAGACAGGCCCAGTAAAAAAAGCAACCCTGAATCCAAAGGTCCAGGTCCATAGTGGAGGTCCAAGGCCAATGGTGTCATCCCTCACCATAATCACTCTCACAATTAATCTACGACAGTGTCCAGTGTCTTGCCTGTCCTCCCGTAACACGCAATCCTCTTTATTCTTTCCCCTTCCTCCAAACAATTCCTCCTTTCATTCTTTTTCGATTATCACACTTGTCCTCCTTCTTTTTTTATCCAGCGAGAGGTAACTGTTCGCGCGCGCACAAGACACAACCATGTGTCGTTTTCTGGTGAGTCCCTCCCCTATAACAAAGGGTCCCTTTTCCTTATCTGGGTCTCCGAAGCCGGATCCTCGGTCGGAGAACTTCAACGCTGACCTCGCAACTCTTCTTTCTAGGTCTACAAAGGAAGCGACGAGATCCTCTTGTCAAAACTGATTCTCGATCCAACTCACTCCATTCTTAAACAATCTTTTGATTCCCGACTGCGTCTCGTGAGTCACCCCCACAATCCTGACCGATACTTGAAGCAACGTCATATCTGACCTGATGCGACGCTATTAGGATACAAGACGAGGTCAGAACAACGCAGATGGCTTCGGCATAGGCTTTTACACCGACCCTAAGCTTGGCGCAGCGCCTTGCCTTTTCACATCGACTATTCCCGCTTGGAATTGTACCAACCTGCAACGTATCGCCTCCAAGACCGCATCTCGCCTTATCTTTGGCCATGTTCGTGCTACGACCGAAGGTTCCCTGAGCGAAGACAACTGCCACCCTTTCACACACGGCAGTTTGATGTGGATGCACAATGGAGGACTCGGTGGATGGAAATACATCAAGCGACGTCTCGGCGAACGTCTAGCCGACAAGTGGTACCTGGGCGTTAAGGGCGGCACCGATAGCGAATGGGCTTTTGCTCTCTTTCTCGATACTCTCGAGCGACTCGGCCACGACCCAAGCGCTTGTCCCGAAACTGGTTTTGGCCCGACAATCCTTCGAGAGGCCGTGAAGCGCACGATTGCGCAGATCAACGAGATGACCGATGCTATTCCCGAGAGTATCCTGCAGAACGAAGACGTTGATACTCGAAGTTTACTCAACTTTGCCGTTACCGATGGCCACAGCGTTATCTGCACTCGATATATCAGCAGTTCAAAGGATGAGGCGGCCAGCTTGTACTATTCTTCCGGAACACAATGGACAACACGTACCCAATCTGCGAATGACAAGCAGTATCAGATGGAACGCAAGGATCGGGGTGCTGATATTGTCCTTGTTGCAAGCGAACCCTTGACGTTCGAGAGAGGTAGGCAAAATTCCCGATATATCTGAAAATGGTAAACTGACTGGAAGCAGAAAACTGGGTCAACGTACCGACAAATTCCCTCTTGACCATCCACAGACAGACCGTCATGGTCCATCCTATCATCGACAAGTACTACGAGCGAGATCCTCACCATGTCCGCTCCAGCGCTTTCGTCCAAGCAAAGGGCTTGACATCAAATGAAAAGAACAGAAGTGATGCAGCCAGTCCAGCAGGACTTGACAGACAACAACAAGAGCTTGATGGTTACCGTAAAATGATGACTGGAACTCTCAACTTTGGCCAATCAAGAAGTCTCAGTCCCGATGTCTGTCGCCAAACGAGAAAGCCAGCACCAGTAGCAGCACCAGAGCCTGTGCCTGAGTCGATTCCTGTCCCGCAGCAACCAGTGCAGGTAACCCCGCCAGCTGAGCAAAGCAACAAACCGGCACCAGCACAGGGAAACATCAAGGTTAAGAGAAGGTCTGTTCAGCTGCTGGATACCAATCAGAGCCAGGGATCAAATGACCTCGATCAAATTTCCGATACAGATGAGCCAGCTCGGGCAGATGTGCGCAACCCAAAGAAGCTCTCGCAATATTTCCCCGAGCTCACTCTCGCCACTCATGCCGGATGAGGGAATATTCGTTTGGTTTATGTTTGAATGATGAAAACAAGATAGAAAGCGAAGACGAGAGTTTTGAAACTCTATTGTATGCATGATCGGCAATTACACCATCATTTTATGGGCCAGGGCAAGGTGTTGAGGTGCCGATTTTACTTGTGTTTTAGAATGTCTGGATTTGGAGAGATAACAGGACCTTTTTCATGGATATACCACGTATCATATCCACCCTGTTGTATCACGAGAATGGAAATGGGAATTTATGACTGCAGCCGTTGACTGTAGTTGACCAAATCAGAGTTAATATGACAGCAGAATGAAAGCCTCATGGCTTCTTCCGTTTTCTCACCGAGCAACCTCGTCAACGTGAGGACCTCATTCGTTCACTCGCCCCTATCACGGCGAAATGCGCTATGAGAGTTCAACGACTGTTCACTGAAGATTATATGAGGCTTGTTATCGTTGAGGCGAGCAATATGCAGCCTTCCTATAGCCAGTAATTGCATATAGCAGGTAGGTGGAAGAAGGATGTGGTATAGATGGCTTCGGCCGGCAACGAAGCGGCAGGAAGCCCTCGCTGTGAGCTGTTCTCTATGGCTATTTCTCCAAAACGTATACGGTATTCGATACAACTGTCGGCCACCATCGACGTTGAGGAAGTTGTAGTGTGAAATGCGTTACATTCTGCAGCGCCTTGAAACCTTGCTGCATTTCACTTTCAGTTTGTTACCTTTATCATCGGTTATTCTTCTTCGCAACCCTCGTTCTACACACAAACACATACACACAACTCGATAGAGGTAAATCAGTATCGACATCAGCATGCCTTGCTGTCTGGGCATCATCCAGTTCCAGCGGTGCCAGCACGCCCACCTGCTGAAGCTGGGCTGCACATACGGCTGCAACGAATTATGCTCCCCCGAGAAACAACAAACGCTCGTCATCTCCAAGTTTCTATGGCTATGTGAAGACTGCCGCGAGAGGATAAGCAACATCGAACTCGATGAACGATGTAACAAATGGGCCCTCAGAAAGGAGCGTCTCCAGGAGCAGGGACAGGGGGAATGGATCCATACTATTTCCAAGATGGAAGACATAGACTTCGATCTGTACGAGGCCAAGCGAGTAAATGCTGTGGAGGAGCTCCAATGGGTTGTCGAATGGACGTACGAGTACGGTCTTATGCTCTATGGGGTTCTGGTCATGAGGAATTGGGTCCCGCAGGTCGCTGCGGCGAGGATCAAGCAGTTGAGGGACTTGCGACCGTGGGACTTGATGGTCGTCAAAGATGGATTGAGGGACTCTAAGCAGCTCTTCGAAGATCAACATAATGAAGTGTATTGGTCCATCAGCGGTAAGATCAAACAGAGATAGTATAAGGGAATGAGTGACTGACTTTGGTAGACCAACTCGAAGAGTATTGGCTGCAACGAAGGCAATTACCGCGACCCCCTCGCCGTGAATTACCACCAGTTCCCTTGTACCCTTGGGACGAAAATGAAGCTGGGCGACGCTTCTCTCGTGCAAGCTCCAGCACCCTCGTTTGCGACGATGAAGGAGACGTGGAGTTCAAGGATGGCAAGGAGGAACAAGCACCAACAGCACAACTGCCCACGCCAGATCCATCCCCACCATCACCAAAGGTTGACTCTATTACCAAAGAGGCGGTCAACAACCTAGAGATCTGGTCTGAGGGAACAGACGACACAGCCATGGACTTGTCGTAACGGACTTGTCGTCACAGAAATCGGGACACTTGCGAAACATCGCCACTACATGAGATCATCCTGGACATCGTCTCGAATACTGAGCATAGAATTGAATTCATCTCTACTCCCAATGATATACATGTGATTGCGGGCGCAATTACTCCATTCCATGACAAGTCATGTCCATGTTGTTTGCTTTACACCCCTTCGTGATAGTAATAGTTTTTGATTTATTCGCAAACTAACGACCCTCGTAACAAGCTACGGTCATCATCGACAAGCTACATATCGTCTACGACCTACCTCGTCAGGAATAGCATCGCAATCTCAAACTCGACGACATCTACAGCCTGAGGCCCTAACATAGTACACACCCTCGCCCCTATCCCCTACCCATCTTCCCCATATCCACATCCACCAGCCTCGGCCTACTATACAAACACCACAGCCCTCGTCCTGAAACTAGCATTAGCTAAGACTGAAGGATGATCTCCGTGCATCGTCCTTCTCACCGAAGCCGGGAATTTTTGTATCCCTGCCCTGCAAGGCTTTGAGCAGGATTTGGGCTTGGGATTGTTACATGCCGTGGCGTTTACCCCCCTTTAGTTCCGAGAGATTGGTCAGATACAATGTGGAGAGAAGTACAGTAACAGAGGGTTTGTCACTTTCTCTTGTCTTATGAAGACGCCAGGGTAAGAGAGTGCCTGGTCAACTGGGGCCTTGTTCGTGCTCTTTGTTTCGCTGTCAGATGAGACTTTTTTTTCTTCTTTACAGTTTCGCTGCCTGGAAGTAAGAATAAGCATGAACCAACCATTTGCGTATACGTCTTGTCTTGTCCCCATCTGCAGGTTCAATATTGTACATATGCCATCTCCATACGTCCGATGCATGTCTCGTAGTGACAATGCAATGCAAGGCGGTATAATAAAAGATACGTACACTAACAAATTTGATGTTGTAGTTGACATGCCTAAAAACTACTACCGCGACTTACATGGTTTGTGCTCCATCTCAGCTCTACGCTAAAGAGTATCCTTCTTGTCGATCATATCCCCACACTTATCAGATTCTTTGCTGGCCCGATAGTATCCAGACTAAGAGGCGAGCCACACTTGTCTGAACGTCTTGTCTCTAGGTTGTGTGTGTCTCAGAAACCCCATTCGGCCAATCAATGACTTAACCGCGCTTCACTATCATCATCAGCGAGTTTTCTTACTCGGCCGGCTCCGCCAGGTACCAATGCTTACTTTACTTGACCTGACCTACAACGGAGTGCTCCCGTAGTGGCGCCGCTGAGACTGAGACCGAGGTGTCAAAGCTGGCCTGTCCTTGTTTAGGAGTAGAATCTTCATCCTACTAACTTACTAAGGAAGATGACTTCAAGAGGCTGAGAGCTAGAACTTTTACCGTAGTCTTAGTCCAGCCCTGTAACGTCTTGCAGCAGCCACAATTGACTCGTCTATGGCTTTTACTTTCACATGGGTTACACTGCAGCTCATTCAGTATATCAGATCAGGAAGGTGTTTTGTTCACTTGTTTGTATCCTAGCCTTACCGCAAACAAGTCTCATTTTCAAACCATAGTGCTATGCTTGGTCTATTCTCGATCACTTGAAGAAAAGTCTTTGGGTGTATATGTTCATTTCGGTCTTTTTCGACCATCTTTTGTTTTAGCATGGATGTAATAGACTCCAGTGCTGGCCCTAACATGCTAAGCCGAGACGCCATGCTCCCTTTCTAACGTAACCGTTCCGTATGCTGTTTGTTGCGTTGCGCTTCGTTACATAATACATATAATGCTGGCCTTTACACCCTAAATTGAACTCCAAACTCAATCCCTTAGTAGCTCCGAATTTGACACACCTGAAGACTAACCCACCATCTACCCCTACCCACGCCCAAGCCTGCAATGCAAATGACAGCCCCTTGTATGTATGCCAGATCCCTGTTTCCCATCACCTCTGCACGAGGTCAAACACCTTCACATGTCAATCGCCGAACATCCCTGCACATCAAAACATGATCCACTCCACCTCCACTCCGGGTCCCCCGATGCACTTCGTCCAGTTGAACGGTCCGCGTTGATCCCCGGTCCTGGCCCCCAACACCAACGGCTCATCTCCCGACCAATCTTGAGCCCATAGCTTCTCCAGTACCTCGAGAGCCGCTAGATTGTTCATGTAACCAGAACGAAACATGATATCTCGACACTTGGACCGCACCATATTCTGCTGTAATTCGTTGACACACTCACAGCCCGCCACGAAAAGGGGCCAGAGCAGGAACTTCTCGGCGCTACTGCCAGTGTCCAGGTTTGTTGCGTAATAGACAACTTGACTGACAAGGCTCTGAATGCTTTGGTGTCCTGAAGGTAGCGAGGGGCTCACGAGCCGCTCCGTATACAGGAGCGCGGCATACCTGAACGCCTCAGACAGTGATTCCAGATCTCGTAGTTGGCTTTGTGAGCAAGGTTCAGGTAGCGAAGCACTGACGCGAGACGCATCAAAGTTCCAGTTTTGAAGAGCGAGGCGTGCTTCCTTCCACTCATGCCAGAACTGTGACCGGTTCTCTTCATACGATGGGGCAGGAGCGCTCTTGGGTGTAGCCATATCGTTGTTGAGTGTCGCACTGAATCGGTTGCCGCTAATGCTGTGACTGCTCATGTCTCCCATTTGTTCATCCGTCACGCTAAACCGTGTAAGTGACTCCCGGCGAGCATGGCCCAATGGAGAGATGTAGGACAAAGAAGGAGATCGCTGAGGCAGCTCCTGAGATCGAGTCGAGGCAGATGTGTTTTGTACGGGGCGGTTCTGTGACAATTGGTTGAGACGACCAAGCTTACTGATGGTCTTGAAAAGCTCGCGGTCGCATCCCACCAAGTTTTCGGCTCCAACAGGTAGAAGTTGATTGTCAGGCATTCCGTTGAATCCTGGATAGACATGAGCCTCGCGCTCGTTGATGCTCGCGGAAATGGCGTCAAAGTAAGTGAAAATTGCTTCCATCCAAGCGGAGTTGCTCGATGCCGCCAGATATTGAGCTCGAAGAGTCAGGATCTTGTTGACGCCAGCAAACTGGGTGTGAAACTTGGCGATACCGGACTCGACCATGCGATAATGGCACAGTAGGAGGATCGTGGCGAGTACTGAATCGTGGATAGCTTTGGTCCGGTCGTTGAGCTGCTCGTTTAATAAGTGCACAGCCAGGTTGCGGTGTTGATATTCCTCGGCGAGGGACAAGTCGTCGGGCTGAGTGTCTGCCATGGCTTCGGCGGCATGTTTGTCAGCCATCAACTTCTCAGAAAGTTCTCGTGTATCACGTCCGAGACTCAGTTTCCTCTTCATGCGGAGATTGCAGGATGCAAGAGCACAAATAGCATGGCTCAGACTCTGGCTGTTTGCAGCTAGTCGCAGAATATGGTCTCGAAAGGGGTTGTGTGGCCCGTCGATAAAGACCATTGAGGGGCACATGATGTTCTCGTAGTAATCCATGAAAAAGGGCATCTTGGAGATGAGGTCCTGGCTCACATGAACAGATTGGTTTTCGGAAGCGGTGGGCCAGCCCGAGGGAGCAAAGTCCGAGTGATGAGATTTGACGTCTTCTTCTTGCATCGAAGGTGGTGAATGCCAGGAGATGGGCATAGAACCGTAGCTGGTGCTATATGTATCGACTTCAGGCACGCCTGCGCACGTTAGAACCAAGGGATTCATTGGTTCCATCTGAGCTTACCGAATGAATCACAGTCGCGAACAATCCTGTTACCAAGATGCGAATCAAAGGTGTCGGTATGAGAGTGAAGGCTTGAGCTCATCTCGGATGGGGCGTGGGCAAGACTCGGACACGAGGTGGGAGCAAAGGTCCTTGCGTGCTCGACGTAAAGAGAGGAAGGAGGGCTTTGAGGACCCGGGGAACTGGTGCCCGTGGTATAGCTATCGTACATGTAAGATGGGCTGTGAACGTAGGAAACATCGTCTCTGGTGTAAGATTGGCTCATGGGCGATACATAGCCTACGTCTGGGGTGAGGGGGTCGATAGAGGACGAGAGGTTTTCTGTGACAAGAGGCACGGGAAACCGATGCATGTTGTGATTTGTCTCTTGTGCTGGGGAGTAGTTGATGGCACCCCAGTTTCCTTGGTGGACAGGAGCTGCGTGCTCAGGGTGGGAGATGGAGAGGTAGTCGTAGCCACCCATAGCGAAAGGCGTTGTGGGAGCAGAAGCAACTTGTGTCACGGCAGGAATGTCAATGGGACCCTGGCGCATTCTTCTGTGCTCATCCTCAGTTCCGTGGTGAACCATGGAAGAGCTGGATCTTGAAGAAGCAGTTGAATGTTTTCTGGGCTCACGAGTAACAGGAGGAGCCTTTGCAATGGGCAAAGAGAGACCTCGAAGCTTGCCTCGACTAGCCACACCAACTCCCCAAGTAAGCTGTGTCTTATAACCGGAACATTCACTGCCAACTTCGAGACATTGGGAGCAATATGGCCGTCTACGGTCACACTTGATGTTCTTCTTGGAGCAAGAGAAACAGTCATCAGAAGCGCCACCAGCAGGAGCACGTCTTCTGCGCTTTCGCACTGCAGAGGGATCCTTGACTGTAACAGTCGGCTGTGCCATGGCTGCTGTCATTTTCGTATAAGTTGAAGGGGTGAAGTGTATGCGAGGCGGGCGTTGGGAGGGTTGTAGAAGTTTAGTTATAGAATATGGTTGGGCTACGTCAACATATAGAGACGAAAGGTGGAATGAGGTTGATGGTGGAGTTGGAGTATAGTAAAAGGTATGAATATGAGCAACTCAGAAGAGTAAAGTCGATGGGAAATCTTTAGAACCGGTGGGAACACGATGTTAAAGTATACAAGAATGATCAGGGACGATGTCTAGATATGAAAGTGGCGCTCTGGGATTGTATAAGGCAAGACGAAGGCCAGACATAAGAGGCGAGGGGTGTCCAGAGCCTGGGAGGGTATCGCCCAGTCCTTGAGAACAGCAACAAGACCCTGAAGCCTCAGCAGGGATCATGATGGGGAGCGCGACATTCAAAGGGTGTACGTTTATGGGTGGGTGTGTGATTACAGGGAGTAGCGTGGGCAGCATGGATGTACCTACAGTAGCAGCAGAGTAGATAGCACATTCAAGATCGAGTAAAGCGGGAGAGACATCTGGTGAGAGACGGGAGTGGAGAGAGGGACGGGGGAGGGGGGATCAGGATGGGGATGGGGACGATGGGGGCACCGTTGACATTGGCGCTGGCATCATCATCCCAATCCCAAGTCCCTCCCAGCAAGCAGCCTAGCAAGCGTCTTTTTTAACAGACCGAATCGTACTCTGTACCGTACCAACACTGAAGATCAGCGGGGTGGGATCCATGAATGCTATTTCGGCCGAGGTTCGAATGATAGACCGACAAGAGATTGTAGACCGAAGTAGGGGTTCCCCTGACATCCATTAATACATACAGGACGAAAAAAAAAAAGATGGTTTCAATTTCGACGGACCAAACTCAATATCGCCTTGGCTGGTACGTACGGTAGATGCATGCTGAACGGGTGGTGGTGATGATGAAAAGCGTGGGCACGTTGGAGAAGGACGAAAATATGGGGAGACTTCACTCACCCGTTCACTCATCTATCTATCTCAGAAGGAGGGGCGGGATCGAAGATTGCGTGGGCGTGCCTACCTTCCTGCCCTACTGTATGAAATCAACGGCAGGCGCTGCCAAACAAGTTACCTTCCTTGGCTACTACGTAAGATATAGATAGCTTGGGTACCTGGTCTCGCATATCAAAATGTGAGCAGTCGTAAGTATCTTCCTATCTCAACCTCGACTTTTGCCCCAGGAAAATGGTTCTGTCACCGGTCCTGTAAGCCCTTTCTCGTCCTGTCTTTGGCCTTGGTCTTTGGGGTAAGCACCCGCCTGAAGTCGCTGTGTGGAACCTCCGCCCATGTCCATCTTTCGGCGGGCTACGGAGTCTTAAGCCCCCCCGGCTTCATCACCATCTACGGTTTAGTGGCCGTCGGTATAGCACTGCAAAGCACCCCTAGTCCCTAAAACTGCCCTGACCGTTCCCACTATTGTCTGGGGGTTCGTGATTTGGCCAGTTCGGTTCCTTCGTCAAGACACATCCGACTCCCTGCTAGAGCCTTGCCTCGCTCGCTCTCTTCCGCCCGTGCCCCGAACTCTTGTTTTGGATCTTACCCGTGCAGATGAATCGTCTCGGAACACGGGTTCATCAACAGATATGTATGAGCTTACCTTATTCTGTAGTCACGGACAGAGGCAAGGCAAGGCCAGGCTAAGGACAAGGTTGAAAATCTAGGCCCAGTTTGGGTAGGAGTGCAGTGAGCGCCAAGTCGGGGACGATTTCACAAATGGAATAGAGCCTCAAAGCCTAAAATCCGCCGGGTATAAACTCAGGATTGCGTGAATATCCAAGATTTGCAAGGAAGTTTACTGGCTGTGGAGGAAGATTGTGCGTGCGTGCGTGCAAGTTTTGCTTTTTGTCTGTGGTCAAGGCTACGTCCGATTGATCCAAGCGAAATGCCGATAAAGGTCGTATAGAACCACGGAATATAGTCTAAAAATATGGTAAACGTATCTAACAAGCCAAAACTCACTAATTTATGTAAAGGTTCATGTACTGTAATTTCAATCCTAACAGGCTCGTTGAAATTCCGCATTCTTGTGGCGCCACCTTCGCAATGACTGTTTACTTCATCTCGGAAACCGGTACGACAACGGTATCCAACCGAGCCACCTGAGGCTTGGTTCAAAGCTTTCAACTCTGAAGGAAGCTTTGCTCCAGCTTGGGCCTATGCGTTCCCTCTAGATAATCTGGGAGTATAACACAGCATGCTGGCCAAGTGTCTGTGGTTTGAGGCTAAGATCAAGAGGGACCTTTCATACTGCTACCGACACCGTACATAGTCTGGCGCGCGAATAGTTTGACGCTATGGATGGAAATTGGGAAGATTCAAAATTCAGGGGGAAAGAGGCTTTCGCTTTTAATTCTCTGCATCCGGGTATTCATCTGACCGTCTTTCCAAAATGTCATTGAAGACGGTAGACTAGAGGCTAAAGAGTTTCCATATGGATGCTTCTTAGAAACGCCTCGGAAACGCCGACGAGGCTGCGATGAGTTGACTGACAGTTCATCCAAACCATGCTCTGCGAGCTGAACCATCACTATCACTGTCGCACACAACGAATACGGTACTGTGGCCGTGTGGCGCTTGGCAGCCGTCGATCACAGAGTTTCGACATCTGCAGGTTCGCGCGTGGTTCCTGACGACGGTGAGATAAGATATCCGTTATCATATCCGTAATGGAAACAAAAGATCTTTATTGCGTGCGAGCTATCTTGAGAACAAAAGAGCCAAGCCATATTACCGGCTGGACCAGGGCCAGGGCCAGGACCAGACAAGGAGAGCTGCATGTGGACATCCTGGCTCTCCATGGATGTCAAGGGCAAGGGTAACAAAACCGCCGCCGGGTGCACCTTAAAATCATCCGCTGCAGTTGTCTACAGGCGCTAAAGCGATCCACTCCCAGGGTCAGTCAGGTCCTTTTGTAACCTGATTGCCCAATCAGAATCGCTCCTTCCTCCTCTCTACCTTCTTCATATCCACCCAAGACGACCTCATCCACTCCCCATACATCCATTTATCAACAGCAGAGCAAATCTCCCCGCCTCTCAGAAGCAAAAGGGCCAGACAGCCTGGGGTCGCCAAGCTCACGATCATCCATGTCATGCCTCTTTGCTTGATTGCTTATTGTTCGTTAAGCTAAGCTACTGTTACTGCTACTGATCGGTGGAGTGTGCAAAGGAAGTACAGCTCCGTCACGTCACGTCAATCTCGAGAACAAGCACCTCGGTTGTGGCTCATTTGCAACTGATTGCAACCATAAATCTAAATTTATGCGAACCGTTTTGTGACGACGTTGGTAATTCAATTAAGCTCAGGGGTACATTACAAGGACTCAACACATGTGCTAACGTTCATATCTGGTAACAGCGCCGGTATGTGCTCAGCGGAATCAGAACCAGACTCAAGTCCAGATTCAGAACCCACGTTCTCTTGCTGCGTTGGCGACGTCGAACCGCAATAACAGTATCCGCTCTCTGTCTGTCGAGTCCAATGCTCCGCATCTGCCGGCTGCCGCCCATTCACTTTGCCTTCTTGCATATCTGCAATTGTACCAGCGGCCCAATGCCAACCTTGCCAGAGGCAGTGGAACCAACGAACCTCTCACCCCGCAGGATCATAGGCAAGACAACCGCGCACGACACGAATTGTCATCTGTTGTATTAGCCTAACAGCGCAGGGCTGATTATCACCATCCCACACGGCAATCAGGGTCTTGTTGATCGATTGCCAGAATGACATAGCTGAATGATAACTAAATTCGGTATCGATTGCTCGATTTGTCTGCCCATAAGCTCAACTCACGCCATATTTATCTTCAAAAAGAAAATGTGATGGCGGCAATATCGCGGCGGCAGCTCTGCGATACGTGCTAGTGGTTGATCCTCCACGTCCTGTGAAAGAATTAGTCACGACAACTCGGGCTAAATTGCAATTGCCTAGTGGCCGTGGCGGCGCCTCATAAGCAGGATGGCTTTGTGAGAACTTCTATGCATTCTTCCACCAGGCTTCTCTGACCTTGTCACACACATTAGGCTGTCTCTAACTTCAACTATCTTGGGGCGCACTGATTAACCCTTGGTGGTCCCCCCACTCAACCCACCCAAGTTGCGCCCGTTCACTTACATCATTCATGGACACAGTTGAACAGTTGCGCCAGCCTGTTTACTCTACTCGATCTAAGAAAATTCTTCCAAGCGGTCTGGTAGTTGCGATATGATGGTACTATATTGCAACTTCCGGACAGAGGCCGAAGACCAGAAACACCTCAATCACAACCCTGATATCGGCCGAAAGGCCCGAGGTTCCATGGACCCTCTCTACCATGAAAGACCAGAATGTAGAGTAAAAAAGGTAGAATCACAGTACGCCCTCCCTTTATTCTGAAGAACATTGGCGGAACTGCCAATTCTTTCTATTACAAGTGGTGTCTGGTTTCCAAGATTTCACTTGAAACCTGGTGCTTGTAAGAATGTGGCTGTTTGCATGCGAGAGATGCATGCTACCCTCGCACTGAAAGCCGACAGCCACACCAGAACACGCCGCTCTCGTCATCTGGAACCACTTCAACACCATCACGCACATTGCTGTTTTCAGTCACTTGCAACGGTTACCATCATCACACTATGCTACGGAAACATGCTCTAGCAAAGGGATTTCAAGTGGCTTCCAGTGCCCAGAGAACCACTGTCGTATGCTCTGGTTGTCGCGTCACACCACCATTCGGTGCCCTGCACTAGCAATCGTGGAAAGTGAGGCATGGTTGTCGCCAGTACTACGTCCAAATGTGCATGCTCATGCATGTGCGCCAACTTCAGGAGTCAGCAGGAGGCACCTTCGCTGGTTTTCGAAGCCTTGAGCGTCGCAGCCACCTTTCTAGAACATTATCATCCCGCCGATGCTGCTGCCTTTCTGGAGATAGTTTGTTCCATCGCAGGGGGGTTTATCAGAGGTTCGTTTGACGCCTTGACTAATTGGAGATATCCCCTGGCGGGTGGTAACACATCCAGACATCACACAGGGCAATGCATACGCATTCGCTTAGGTACTTCAACCAATCCTCCATGATGTGGGCGGCGTTGTAGTAATACCATCGCCGTTTCTCGTGGGATTGCAATGCAAATTAGATTCAATTACGACCTGTGATCGACTTGGACTTGAGGTTTTCTATCTTTAGGACCACCACTGGTTCGGCACTGAGAAAACTCAATTCAACGTTACTCACAAGTGTCGGCCGGTCCCGAGAGAAGACCAATCTCTTACATACTTTATCGCGAGCCGATAAGGCAATGATCGTCTTGCGCGGGTCAGCTTGGTGGCTGCAGTCAGGAAGAGCTGCAGAGTTCCATCGGTGTCTACCTATGTATGAGTATCCGTACCGATCCTTCGGTCAGGGATTGGGATAGATGGCCACTAAACCGGGATCATCCCGAAGGTTAAGAGGACACTGTTGGCATTTTAGCCTCCAAAGGGTGAAGAAATTTTTGTTTGGTAAACGAACCAACTGACAATTATCTCGAGCAGTTTGCTATCCCAGGTTTTCCTCAACTTGTGTGCAAACCCGTTTCCAGGCCCTTGGTAAGAACACTCTTGTCACTGACTCAAACAAAGAGTTTCATAAGGCCGGAACCGAGAATGAGCAACGAGCCCTTGTAAACCCAACCCCCAATGCTTATCCTGACCTATGAGAATCCGGCACAGTTATGAAAACCGATACAATGGAGAGCCATCGCAAATGTCTTTGACGCCGGACCTTCCTTCTCACCGACAATGTTAGGCGAAACTCTTATCTTGCTCCGGCAGAAGCCAAGATTCACGGGACTTGTCCTTGAAGTCACTATGTGGGCTATCTCATACTGGATATGCAGAATAAGGGTCGGATCATCAAACATGCCTTTGCAGACCTTAGCAGTGAATGGTTGTCGAACTTGACCAGGTACCCCTGCTCGGAAACGCTTGGTGACAGCAGTGGCTTCAGCAACGAAACTCGAGTGGGTGGAATTATTCGCAGCGGACGGCGTGGTCAAGTACACAGCTCAATCTGAAAGACTTTAATGACCGAATGCCGTGACCTGAGGACGACTACCGGCGCCGCTTGCCTAAAAGCAATCAATCAATTCACAAGGCAGTCAATCCAAAGTATCGACAGGGGCATGCTGCGGGGAGGACAAGGGTCCAGCTCTGCAGCCATTCCAAATCAGACATGGGCGTCGTCTAGTCGCATCCGCTAAACAATAAATCGTGCGTTAGAAGGACCGAACGATGCTGCGTAGAAGCTAGGCCCTAGGGTCTAAGCCTCGCGCTCTGCAAAAAGTCCTCTGCTAGCTCCCCTTCTGCACTCCCAATCTCTACCTCGGGGACAAGGGGGGGCGCCTAGAATCAACAGCAACCTGTTGTCAATGAGACATAACCATGCCAATCATGTCTCGGTCGTCACGGTCCCTGGCCCCTGCTCATCAACCTTATTCTCTTGCTATATGGTCTTGTCATTGGCCCAAGTGCGGTTGATGAACTCCTCGTTCTTGGTCGCTGGAAAATTAAGAACCAAGCGCTACTATGTACAGTATGTCGCGAAAGCTCGACGAACCAAACACCTAGGACCGTGTTAAGTCTACGGCCATAGTCACATTTTCTTATGCTAGTCCTCACCTAGACAAGTGTTCTACTTCGGATCTAGTGACCGCCTCGATATGATCGCGGAGTCTGGCAGCACACGAATATTTCTGATGGCATCATCCAATCACTCATCCAGCATTGTATGAAGGCTCTTCATCGATACGATGAACCACAGGCAATTTCAGCCAAATATTTTGTGCAGAATTTGGAAAGATGCCACGACTGTCGCCATTCGCAGAGACCAACCAACGTGGTTGTCTGGTCCTGGTTCTTCATTCGCACAACTATCGCTGATCCATGTTAAGAATGCTGTTCCTTTCGCCAATACCCGAGACACAAATGTCCGACAGGTGGCTTCGATAGTGTCCTTCAAATTGGCTTTACAATTCGAGCGACTTGCACACAACCCCTGCTTAAGCGAATTTCCCAATACCTCCTTGACGCGGCTATTTCACTTGGCTCGTAAGAAGTCGGTCTGCTCCCCTATCGACTGCGTGCATCTCCGAGATCCCAAGGTGATCCGCAGAAGGACTCCCAACATCGATTGTCTTGTCTCGCATCGAGCCAGGGATTTTTGCTATCTATTGCAAGGGCTTTAACCGACGTTGACGTGTTAGGGTCCATGTCCGATTTGCCACAAGCTTGAGGTGATGTTGAATGCTACGTTGCTGGCAAGGGGACGATGGGCAACGAATCAAGAACGGCTCTGAGCAAGGCCGGGACCTTACTACTTCGAGCGAACCGTTAATTTTGATTAGGCCTTTTACGCCCATTTTTGATCTTGTTGAGCTGGCGACTTACTGTTTGTCGTGGCATAGAAGCCTGGCGTCGGTTATGATCGGTTCTCTGTTTAAGTATTTCGACTCATGGACATATCATGGCTTCTCATGAGAAGAACTCTATGGTCCCTAGGTGTCATGATAACGTAAAACAGGTTCTTTGCGATTGATTGTTTGAATCGCGTTTAAACAAACAAGGCCAGGATCACAAAAAGCAAATCTCACATCCTAGTTGAAGACAAACCGAGGCTCCCCTGGACATTTCACCTGAACGGTTTAGGGCCCGCTCACTTCATGACAACGGTTGATCGACATTCCGAGAAGGGATGACAGGAGAGACCCCGATGCCCTGCGACAACCAGGCTCTGAAAAATCTCGTGAAGGGGTTCTGGAGCTTGGTCTCCACGTCCCCAGATTTCCCCGCAAACTGGACGGGCAGCTAGCGATGCGAGTTTTCATATCGGGCTGCCATGACCTTGAGTTGGTGCTGGGCTGCTTTATTATCTCGTAATAGTATCGGGGTTTTGACTAAAAGTCGGGCCAGGGGAATTCTCAACAAGTCTGGCCGACTGTTTAACGGGCACCCTTGAACTCCAATATCCCCGACAAGAAGATGGAGAACCCTACCAACCCCGCGCCTCTTGGTGTTAGTGTGTCATGAGATTACCACCGTGGGGATGGAATGGCGCTCATGTGCATGGCCCGCCTTTAGAGTTCGGCGTCCGAGTAGACTCTCTGTCTCGGACCGTCACCGTCGCTGATGAGCTGGCTCGTGCGGTCTTGACAGTCGATTATTTTCAGCTTCCTTGTGCCGAGCTTCAGAGTCGTCAGGCCGTCAAGGGCCGAGCCCTGGGATAGTGAGACGATGGTTCATCCGTTGAGAAATCAGCCACACCACCTCCTTATGCAAGGCTTGGACGGTTGTAGAAGGCAATTTGCACGTTCGAAAACGTTCAAATCGCCGGCGATACATATCAATTTCATGTGCAGACGCACATGCCCTGGTAGCCATGAAACCTCGTGGGCAAAACGCCGCTGCTGCATGGCATGGCATGGCAGAGCCTGGCTCTCCGCTCTGGCGGTGCAAAAGTTCCACTTGATTCACATCAACAGTTTGAAATGGGTCTCGTGCGCAAACGATGCTCCGGGAAGAGTCGAGGGGAGGCTGATATCTTGGCACGTTCTACGTCGACCGTTCAAATTTGCATTCCTGACTCCTTTAAACAAAGCGGGACGGTCATCATCACAATGATGCTTCTCATTCGTCCCCCGCATTCCCCAGACTTTCACGATGCAATGGAGACCGGCTTAATAGTAGAGGGCGGAGCAATAGCACTGCAACTTACGAAGCATGTTCTCCACCACAGAATGGATACAGTACGGTACTTCGAAGCGCTACAAGCAAAAGGCGGCATCGTATTAAACCGAGTGCACGGCGTCAATATCTCGAACCTGTCCTATCAACACGAACCATTGAGACTCTCAACCCAAATCTTTAGTGGCCACTGCGACAAGTTTCTCTTCGTCTTGCTTAACGGAGTGGAGATTCCGCCTACGTTACAGGCTTACAGCTGGACGCGATGACATTCGAAGAACTCACTCCCCTTTTTTTCCTTTCATTCTCGCCGCTTGTACGTAATATTCAAATGCCTTGCCTTGGTACTGTACAAAAGCCGACGAAGGGCCGGTGGTAGCCCAACCCATTAGATGACGAGGCTTCGAAATCTCTTTAACTTTGAGTTTCTCCTACCACTTAAAATTGCATTTGTACTACTGAACTTGGAACAGTTTCTTTCAGCCAAGTGGCTAGTATAGTACTGTAATCTTGAGTTGGGCGATCAAAACCTGAACCTGCATTCATTTGGCTCCCGTCACTTGCTTTACCGCCCGGTGTGCGGCCTTTACTGTGTGGGGTGGGTGGCATGCATACTTCTGGAAATCCGGGGAAGCGCGAAACTACTGTATGATTCGCACGCAAAAGATGGAAGAGTTGGTGAGGGTGGTGGTGGTGGTTGCCCGAGGTTGGTTCAATCTGACGGCGGAAACCCTTCCGCAACCCGAGCAGAGGGCACCTACTGTAGGTTGTCGGTCTTCTCGGTGCGCGGTCGACGATCAGTGAGTGATCGGCACTTGGTACTGTAGCTTGATCGCCAGTCTGACCTAAACTGTGGCTTGACCAAGATATCCAATCACTCGAGACAACCAAGCTATTACAAGATGACGACACTGATGATGTCGCCGTGTGACAGTTTTGAGATAAGTGTTTGTGATGTAGGGTAAGGACCAACAACATCGATTATCTGGGCATGGCAATGATGGACTTTGTTCTCAGAAATCCGTTGGTCTGGTTGAATCCTCATGACCTGGGATCGAGATTGTTTCACCAGTCAGAAGGGCAAACTGATGTTCTACTGCACATCACCAAAGATCATTTCTCATTCGAGGAAATATGATGCTATACACGTTAGCTATGACAGCTTGATGAGAGCTTTTGGTTATCATCTTCAAGATCCCAAGCCGAAGGAATATGATCGCGGTCTCGCTATCACAAACCTAACTGAGAAACATTGCTTCTTCACAGGTAGTTCCTGTATGACTTGTCTATCGGCGGTTCCAGAGCACCCCCACGAGTTACCTTGGGTACCTAACAGGGCAGCAACTTCGTTTTGTGGGAATCTTCTGCGACGACACAGACAGTACTCTCCATGGCTCAATTTCAAATCCATGATCAATAGTTCAGGGTAATCACCAACCGCTGACCAACAGCAAGCGCAATGCATCGAGTGCTTTCGTCTGACAAGCGACAAGCATTCAGCCTGAAAGTTGCTCCTCGACAAATTTTCGGCATTAGTTCTTCACGAACCCCCATCGTCTCGTTCCAGAAAAGTCTCGGACAGTTATCACAACTGGCGATAAGCATTGCCAGATAACGACGAATGACACACTAGCCACTCACTGCTTGGCGTCATCCTTCATTCTTGATACGATCTCTTTCCAGCAGGTTTATGGTTGGCACGACATCGGTAAGTCCGGGACTTCTAGGCAACTAGATAAACTTGCTGTCAGAGAGGCGATTGGTTTCTGTCCCTGTCAGAACCACGTTGACACGGATCGCTGCTGACATGCTGATCCAAACATGTTTGTGCAGCTTCAAGGGCTTACAATAAAGCTGCAGTATATCAGGCACCGATTTAGCTTGAAAATCGAACGCCTAGCTGGAGAAGCCTTATTTGCACTTTAACCATTATCTCAAACCGTACGGCTCTTGATACTGCAACGAATATTGACTCGGTTTTGGTCAAACACAGTCAAACTGTTGTCGCGGAAGCGATAATAATCTGTCATCTGCATGCGAGCTGTGCTTACGTATGATGGTACCCATCCCGCGTATGCTTCCGGTGCTGCGCTCGAGATGCTGGAGAGACTATGCGATTTGTCGAGCCTTCTTCAATTGTAATCGGGGCTGACTTGAGGAAACATTGACAAGTGTCATATGAGAGGGTCGAGTTTTCTTTGTACGACGTCGGTTATGATCATGGAGCTTTGAGAGAGCATTGGTGGTGAGCCTAATAAAGACGACACGACGGATGACTCTGACTTGTGGATACTGCTGTTATAAGCGCAACAAGGTCTTGAGGACGGGATGATGAAGCAAGTAAGGCACGGGACGTCCTTTGATGTAAGCTGTTTCGCAGAGTTACAGTCAGGTCAAGCTGTGGTTTGAATCTGTCCATTTGACCTTTCGTTCGGTACTTGAAAGATCTGCGAGTTGCTATGCAACGTGGTAGGTTTTCGTTTGTATGAGTCTGTGTTGTTCTGGCGTGTAAACTTCGATATTCGAAGACAGTGGTTTAGTTGGAGAGACAGGCTATCGCTTACTTGACTGTGAAGGTTGAGAGGGTAGCCACTGTTTGTCTCGTTGAATGATTATACCAGGAGTTTATCAACGAAACTTCTAAGACCTTTGTGAAGTCTCTACTTCGGGAGATATGCGAGACAAAGTTTGAAGCAGAAAGACGAGTTTGGCCATCTAAGATCACAAAAGATTCTATCAAGTTCAATGGCATTCACAAAGAAGATCTACAAACGAGGAACAAGTATCCTCTATGCAGGATCTGACTGTATGTCGATATACGATGTGCTCTTGGTGTCTTTCGGTGCTGCCCTCTGTTCCTGAACCCTCAAGTCCAGCTTTATTCGGTCTGTTAATCGGGCTAACTTGGGAGTCGAGTCTCGGGATACTAATGAGCAACTTGTAGGAAGTTATAATCACCTAGGTTATATTGAGAGTTCGAAGTCTCTAGTGGGTCTGAACATCATGGACGATCTGGCTGGACATGAAGATGGATCAATAAACAAGGGGCGACAGCACAGTTGTCAATTTGCTAGTGTTTGATATTGTCTGCCTAAACGCAATTAAAGTCGAGATTCGTTTATTGAAACATAGTGATGTAGTCGATCGCTCTGCCAATCTCTTGTTAAACTGGTGCCTAGTTCAACATATGAAAGGGGTTAGATTTTGAGAAACGAGATAAGGGGAAACTAGGCAGCACTTTAAAAAGAGGACATCGTAGAATTAGATCCTATAGGATTGAATGACTTAATGAAAAAGAAGAAACTATTTGAAACGGCTGCCTTATGATTGCGGATAGTTTTGCAGATGGTTGATGTTCGCGTGCCCGGAAGTGTAGGGTAAACTGCTTCCGAAGTGAAGATACTATCGGTGTTTGCAAATAACGTCACAATTCGACAGGGACTTATATCAATTAAACCTAGAGGAGTAATTGTATAATTCAAAAAAAGATATAAGTGTTAGATCAGGTGGTTAAGAGCACCAGACTCGTTGTTTAATAGTTGATAGAGTTTGCGGTATAAGCCACTCCTGGTCTACAACAAGATACTCCCGCTTCTCTCAAAACATAGCTATTGTGGCACAATGATTTCCATAGAATATGTCCATGTATCAACACCAGCCAGTATTTCATGTTTTGTCATTTATCTGAACTGATTCAAAGTCACGTGTAATTAAATCAAGGGTTGCTGGGTTAGCGCGCCACAACAATGCAGCTGTATCAGATCGATTTAGCGATTAGGCAACACCATTTATAAGAGTATATGAAGAAGACATTCCGACTATGATATCAAACTGTACCAATATCATAAACTCTATATCCTCAATCAGTACCAGTAACTCAAAATCATAAACATGGAGCAGTTTATTCTTGACAACGCCCAGCGCTTCGAATACCTAGTAGAACGTTTCAAACCAGCACCCGCCAACGCCAAGCCAAGCGATGAAGAGCCCAATCCTGATATCACCATCGCCACTCGCATTCGACCCATGATGCAAGACGAGAAAGAAGAAGGACAACTCATTGGCGTTTTCCCTCGAAAGAACTTGCCTGGTACGCTTGACTTGCATGAACTGAGGAGACCAGTCAGGGGCCCTCCTCCTCTAGTCGTAAGTCTAACATGCCACGGTCACTCAGAGATACTAACATGAATAGTCATGGAACTACCGTGTTGATAAAGTGTTCGACTCTGATGATACAACAGAGGGTATCTATCAAGAGCTTGTCAAACCTCTCGTGCCATGGGCCTGGGGCGGCGGAGTTAGCACCATGTTCGCCTACGGCCAGACTGGTTCAGGAAAGACATACACCGTCAGTGGTCTCGAGTGCCTCATCGCGGAAACTCTGTTCTCTGGTGAACAGAAAGGCACTCGAAACATTTCCATTTCTATCATCGAGCTCGCAGGTAACTCGGCCTTTGATCTGCTCAATTCTCGGAAGCCCATCTCTATCCTTGAAGATTCCTTTGGGTCAACTCATCTTGCAGGTGCTTCTGAGTTTGTTGTTAGCGATGCAGATACTCTGATCCAGCATATCAACAATGCTGCGTCTTTTCGAAGTACCGCCTCAACGCAGAAGAATGACTCTTCGTCTCGCTCCCATGCTATTTGCAAAATTCGTCTCGAAAATCCTGCGTTGCCTCAATCTGACGATGGACTCTTGTATCTCATCGATCTTGCAGGCTCAGAAGCAGCTCGCGACGTGACAGAGCACTCAACCCAACGCATCAAAGAATCCCGTGAAATCAACGCCAGTCTCTCAGTCCTCAAAGACTGCATCCGCGGCAGAGCAAGTGTCGACCCCGCTAGTCTCGCAACTGGAAAGAAGGTATACGTGCCATTTCGGCAGAGTGCTTTGACAAAAGTACTCAAGCACGTCTTTGACCCTGCTGCCGAGCGAGCCTGCAAGACTGTTGTTGTGGCTTGTGTCAACCCGAGTTTCCTGGACGTTGGGGCTACGAAGAATACGCTGAGGTATGGGGAGATGTTAAGAGTCACTGTGCCGAAGACGGTGGTGCAGAAGTATGATGCTGCGAAGCCGAGTACTTGGCCTCATGACTTGCTCCAGGATTGGATTTTGAAGAATGTGAGCTACCCGACTCCTTTGACTGTTTGATACCCGCTGACTGAAGTATGGATAGTCTGGTGCACCACCTGTTTCTCCTGCTTATCTCGCACCTGAAGCAAATGGACTTCAACTTCTTCGTCTACCAGTTCCAGAGTTCATCACTCGTTGTCTCAAAACACCTGGTGTAACGCTGGAACAGGCGACTGCCTTCCAAGCCAAGTTCTGGCGTCTTCACATCGACTCCCAGCGCAAGAAGCCAAACATGTACCAGAAGGAAAAAAACACAGAGACGGAGAAAGAAGGCGCTGAGGACAAAGGGCTTTCAAGCCGTGACCCAAGGCCTGAGATGGTAGACGTCCCGTTCAAAGGGCGTCTTCGACCAGGAATGGTGGTTAGTTGGAATCCCTCAGACGACACTCCTGGATTTTACCGTCTACCGGGACGTAATCTTGTCATGATCTTGAGTCCTGAGGGCGAGGGGAGTTATCGATGTGCTGTTGCGGTGCCTGCTATCATGCCGGGCGCCTTCGAGATTTACCTGTGGCAGCAGGTTGTGGCTTCTGTTGATACAATGGAGGCTGAGGTTTTGCTGGAGTATGATGTTGGAACGAGGTATTACTATGAGAACGTGTAAGATGATAGGTGCGACGAGAGCTTAGTGCAAGTCAGCCGGAGAAGCTTGCGGTTCAGGCAGCCGAGAAAACATATGGTATCGCATGAAGTGGTTGATGGGATGGGGTACTGGTATCACGAGAACTACGACAGTTTAAATCGCAAGATGGTGTCACTAAGTTGTGTTCAATGGTGACACATGTGAGGGTTACCAAATATTAACCAGATCGTGATCTGGTTTGTGTATTAGTTCTAGCTGGTATCCCATAAGCATGGAAGCTCTCATTAAACCGTGCGCCTATGTTTCCTCCAACAGGGTATCTCATTTTGGATTGATGGGGTCTAACAACGGCACACTTTCCTTGCATCACTCATAAACTTAAGCGGAAGGCTTCTCAGCAAGAGCCTCGAGGATAGGCTTCTCCAAGCTCTCAGGCTTAGTAGTGCTAGCCCAGCGACCCTTGACCTTTCCGTCACGACCGACGAGGAACTTCTCAAAGTTCCACTTGATGCGCTTGAGGCCGAGAAGACCGGATTGCTGGTCCTTGAGCCAGGCCCAGAGGGGGTCGGTGTTGTCGCCGTTGACCTCAGTCTTCTTCATGATGGGGAAGCTCACGCCGTAGTTGAGCTGGCAGAACTCCTGGATGTCATCGTCGGTACCAGGCTCCTGGCCACCGAACTGGTTGCAGGGGAAACCGAGGATGACAAAGTCCTCAGGGTACTTGCCCTTGAGGTCGGTCCAGAGCTTCTCGAGGCCGGCGTACTGAGGAGTGAAGCCGCACTTGGAGGCAGTGTTGACGACGAGGACGACCTTGCCCTTGTAGTCGGCGAGGGGAACCTCTTGGCCGCGCTCTGAGAGATGAGATGTTAGTTGAATGAGTCTATTATCATGAAGTGAAGTGAAGTGGTGTGTTCAAGGCGGGGTATGAGTGTAACAATCATGAGGAAAACATACTGTCAAGGGGCTTAAAGTCGTAAAAGCTGGTAGCAGAAGCCATCTTGTTTGTTGTGCTGAATTGATTGACACGAATTCTGTTTCTGTTTCTGTGGTTGTTTATGTTGAAAGGTGAAAATGAGAATGGCGGGGAACTGGTCGTAGTGTAGAAGTAGGTGTAGTATTTATTCAGGCAGGACCTTGAACTTGATGATAAAGGACGTATTGAACTGAGGACGGATAGGGATCTAGACCAAGGAGGGGCTCTAGAGATGGACAAGGACATGGCCATTTCCTAATAAGATAATTGGACGTATCGAATACGAATTGATTGCATTGCCTGAAGAAGCTTCTGCTGTACCCTTCTGTACTTCCCTTAGACTACTATGACACTACAAGCCTCGGCACTTGACTCCATTTCAGGTTTGGTGACGTATTCGAGGTGGAGTGATTCGGGGTATCCAGTTCCGCCGGCACCGATAATTTCTTTAACAGAATGATTTGTAATTAATTAGTACATAGTAATTACCTCTTAGTAGGTATTCAGGTATCCGAACGAGCCGTGCTTTGGTTTAGTAGTTTTCGTATCAATAGATAATCAGTCTACCTAATACTATAGTATAGGTACTGCATGAACATGCTGATATGATGTTAAGCGAATGCGGTTAAGTTGCCATGCCTAGGCAGGCAGTCTCTTACTCGCTAATCATATGTCAATTATGATGACTACTAGGGACAACTACAGAGCCTCAAATGAACATATTCTACTCGTGATCGGCAGTATTATTTAATCCAACTCCAACATATTTGGAATCAATTATCATCGGTGCAATCTCTGACCGAAGAATCCTTCACTAATTCTCGGCTCGGTAATAACTCCGGTTCGGACGTCACTACCTCTTCTGACCTCAAAAACATCAGCTCTTATCGATAAGCACAGCTAAAGTGGTTCAGAGTGGCGCTGTTCATCTTTACTGTACGTCACTTTCAGCCCGATTAGATCCATTCCATTGGATTGGTCCCTCGATCTGACTGGACTCCAAATCAGATATCAGCCCCGAAAACGTTGCAAGCGCAAAGGCGATTAACATGCCAAGTACTTTCACCTACTTCTAGTATTCACCATCGAGTCTCATTTAATACAAGTATTTTCACTCCTCATTATCATATCATGGAGGGCAGGAAGAACATTGTCATTGTTGGTCAGTCGCCCCGCCACAACCACACCCTTCGCTACCTCGTCTCATGATCACTACCTGTACCTTTACAGCCTCATCATGACACCTATCTCTCCCATGTAAAACGTACCGAGGCTGGAACAAGGCTGACGATCTCTCAGGAGGTGGCATCATTGGCTCCACTACAGCTTACTACCTCACCCGCCATCCCAAGTTCAACAAAGCCCTGCATTCAATCACCCTTCTTGAAGCTGCTCCTGCCGTAGCATCCGGCGCATCGGGCAAGGCTGGCGGTCTTCTCGCCCTCTGGGCTTACCCGGAATGTCTGGTTCCTCTTTCATACAAGCTCCATTCCGAGCTTGCCGCTGAACACAACGGTCCTCAGAGATGGGGTTATCGTCAAGTCGGCTGCGGAAGCTTTGACGCTGTAGTTACCAGCGATAAACTCAAATCACTTCAAACCAATGGAAGTGCCAACGGAAACCAGGAAGGCAAGGAATGGGAGAAGCTTCCCAAGCAGAACGGCGCGGCAAAGGATCTCCTAGAAGCAGCCAACTTGCCCAAGGATCTCGACTGGGTAGATCGTGAGATCATCGAGAGTTGGTCTGAGATGGGTGCACCGGGCAAGACGGAAACATCACAGGTGCACCCCCTGCACTTCACAACATCCATCGCCGAACTCGCTCAGCAAGGCGGCGCTCAAATACAGACCAATGCAAAGGTGACAAAGATCAACTCCTCAAAGACGAGAGTTGAGAGCATAGAGTACCTGGATCGCAACACAAACGAGAACAAGGTCATCGCGGACGTTACAGATGTCGTGGTGACAGCTGGTCCTTGGACAAGCAGAGTGTTGCCCCGAGCTAAGATCGAGAGCTTGAGGGCACACAGCGTTGTTTATGACGTGGACTTAAGTCCTTACGCTGTCTTCACAGATATCGAGCTTCCCGCAGATTTTGTCCCTGAACATCGTGCCAAAATGGGACAGAAGAAGAGGCATAGGGGCAACGTTGATCCTGAAATCTACGCTAGACCGTTCAACGAGGCTTATGCCTGCGGTAAGTACAAATACTGAACGCAACGATGACAATTCTGACTTTGCACAGGCGAGCCAGATAAAACTGTACCACTCCCCGACACAGCAGACCAAGTAGAATGCGATGAAGCTCAATGCGACGACATAATCTCCTACATCAGCACATTCAGTCCCAAATTGGCCGCTGCACCTATCAAAGCCAAGCAAGCATGTTACCTCCCACAACACATCCGCTTTGGGCAAGAGAGTGGTCCTTTAATCGGCAGGACGAGTGTACCTGGCTTATTCGTCGCCGCGGGGCATACGTGCTGGGGCATCCAGAACGGTCCTGGAACAGGCAAGCTTATGTCTGAGTTTGTGTTTGATGGAGTGGCTAAAAGTGCGGATATTGACAAATTGGACCCTCGGAAGTTCAAGGTCTAATGACCAACTTGGTATAGGAAGTTGAGATATATACCCAATGAGTATGAAACTTGATGATTGGATAATGAGAGCATATATGAACTCTACAAGGCTTATAAAAAGCACCAGAATCGTTGGTACAAAGCTAGATCATCTGACTGTTAATAAGATAATGGTAGATACAACTTCTTTTCATTACTTTGATGTTGCAGATATGGAGTTGGGACAGATGCTGATGGCTGCACGTGAGAGACTGCAAGTTGTCCAGCCTTCACCAGAGCGTTGACTTGTGGGGGAGCCAGTTAAATAAGGTGATCTGCGATTTCAAGGGAACTAACATAGAAGAAGGTCTATCCTGAATAACATGATTAACTTTTATTTATTTATTTTAATCATTAATTCTGTCTTATACTGCCTTCCAATAACATTTTTTAGTTAGAGGTTGAGCTGGGGTACTAGCGTGGCGGCACACCCACTTCTCTTATCGATAAGCCTCTGCGATCAAATTTTGGCGGGCATTTTTTGTACGTCCCTCGCAAGCCTCCAATCCATACAATACTCTATCAACTTCTAACAACACCAATAATCAACCATGGGTCGCGAACTCCAAAAGAAGAAGGCCAGATCTGGTCGCCAGCCAGTCAGACAACTCAACAGAACCAAGAAGATTCTTAACCCCCGCGGTAACGATGCCATCGCCAAGAACTGGTACGTCGCCATCAAGCTTCTGTCGAAATAAAGATTTGGAGAGGAAGCTAACGCAGAACTAAAGGAACAAGAAGGAGACCATGTCCCAAAACTACCGTCGCCTCGGTCTTGTTGCTCGCCTCAAGGCCCCTACCGGTGGTGTAGAGAAGAAGCTCGGCGCAACCACAACCCGTGCCTATCCCAACGACCCTTTCGCCATCGCTAAGATCGATAACGCTGTTGTGTCCGAAGCGCGCGTTGAGCGCGATGCAGACGGAAAGATTATCCGCATCATCGGCGACAACAAGCCCAACCCTCTCAACGACCCGCTCAACGACCTCGACAGGGACAGCGACGACGAGGGCAAGACTGCCGAGGAGTGGGGCGGTATTGCGGACGATGCTGATGAGGAGACAACTGATGTTGTCAAGCAGCTCCTCGAGCAGGCTAAGCAGCCTGATGTTCCCAAGAAGCGACACCAGAGTGCTCGTGAGATTGAGTGGTTGGAGAAGTTGGTTGCCAAGTACGGTGACGATACGGGTGCTATGTCTCGGGATCGCAAGTTGAACCCCATGCAGCAGACATCAGCCAATATCGCCAAGCGCCTTCGCAAGATGCAGAAGGAGGCTCAGGATTAAGGAGATGTGTCTTTTAAAAGAAGGGTTCCTGAGAAAGACCCAAGGTTAAAATCGCTGTCATCAAGTACGGAGCATCAAAACTGGCTTAGAACAGAAGGCGTTGGGAGTTGGGCTCGAGCATCTTGCATAATACAAGACGTCGTATATAGAATTCATTTACACGACTGAACTTTCTGTACTGTCAAAGATACTGTCAAAAAAACAGGATTCAAACACATTTAAATGTCTTCAATATACATAGATTTGTGTGCAAATGTCTCACTTCATATATGCAAACCGAGACAATTCGTCACATCACCCTTTCTGCGCAATTCATGACGCCGTTACGCCTCTCCTCCATTTAGAGGCGTGTTTCCACCATACAAAAATGTTGAGCCGCATTCCAGACGCAGACGTTTCCCAGGCTATTCACACCAAGCAAAATGAACACCGTTGTATAAAACAATGAAACCAATCCATATCCTTCCTTTCATTTACATGTATTTACGACTTAGTGCCCCCTGTTGTAGTTGGCAGCAGGGAATTGGGCGACTGGAACATCCTCATAAGGGGCACCGCCTGTGGGATTGGCGTAGTTGGCAGGCATAGATGGAGGAGCACCGCCGTGGTACTCGGTATCGTTATCGAACATGGTGTTGTTTCGTGGGGGAAGAGCGCCGAAGCGGTCAGGATCATCGTCATCAGCGCTATAGGGGTTGGCATCGCCGTAGCGAGAGTGACCGCCGTAGCTGCTCTGGTTGTAGCCACCGCCGTAGGCGCTACCTGAGGGCTCGTGGTCGTCCATGTCAACTCGCTCGTAAGCCTCGTCGCCGTGAGGAGCCATGGAGAAAGCAGCCTTGTCGGGATCGATGTTGTCGCTACCCATCTGGCGGTTATCGTAGCCAGGTAGGGTGTTGTGGTTGTTGTAGTAGTTGAGAGTGAAGAGGGAGACAAAGGTTGAACCACCAAAGAGGAGGCTGTGGTACTATTAGCAAAGGGTTTTGTTGATCAAGATCTCGTGTACATACGTTACGATGACACCGCAGCCAACAACACCCTTGCTGATGCTGCAGGCGGTACCGCACTGGCCAGCGGCGTTGTAAGAAGCCTGAGTGGCAAAGGCAGACAGCCAGATAACGGTGAAAGCAGCATCAACAGCAAGCATGGCATGAGGTTGGGCAAATCGTCGTGTGCGGCCCCATCGGGGGGTCATGATTAGGAAGATCCAAGCTGGCACCGAAAGGAAACACTGGGTATCATCGTTAGCTGACATCACAAATTATGAAAAGGCCGAGGCATGTCGACTTACCACTCCAAATGTCCAGCCATTCTTTCCAGTGACCTCCGCATCCTTTGCGTTAAACACACCGATCTGCAAACACCATGCGACCAGAGACAGAATGATCTGGAAAGAGTGAAGACCCAGTTTCAAGTTGGGGACGATATCGGGATCAATGTCGAACCGCATGGCTGAATGCTGATGCGAGAACTGTGTAGATGAGAATATGTATGGAAACTCGAAGAGACGTTCTAATTGTTGATCAAGTGAAAACCAGGCTGAACTGAATGTATGTGTCTTGTTGGCTTTTCAGCTGAAATCGCAAGGGCTTGTTTCGTCACAGGTATATCGGTTAAATGTATCCGCCGTCGTCAATGCTTTTGTTCGAGACTCGCTAGGTGGAAAATGTACTTGTTAAAAAAAATGCAAACACACAACAGCACACAAAGAGCGTTATCGTCAATAGAAGTTGTTTGTTGTTATGAGGAGGAGAGGGAAGACGAGACGTTGGTAGGCGTTGGAGGACGGGACGTTACGTTAGGTTGGGCTGGGTCTGAATTAAGTTCGATGGTCCTTGGAAACCCTGACGAAACAGGTTCCCTGGCCAGCGGGCAACTCCATGGGATCCATCCACTGTCAAGGCCAGTGCCAGTGCCAGCGACAGACATGACGCTCCAGCTCGCTGCGACTGGGGGAACTAAGCCTCCACAATGGATCTTAATTGGTTAGCGCTGTCCACGCGTTGCTAGACGCAACAGCAGGGCTGTCTTCGTGGCTGTGGCTTATCCTCCCATCTTTATCTGTGTCTGTTAGATTTCATCTATTACCGATAGTGTCAGCACTAATTCAGGGGGGAAATAACGCCTGAAAGGGCAATCTAGTCAATAAAATATTTTACGCGTGATCTGTAATGGCGGTTCAATAGCGGAGGTCTAGTCTAAGGCATCTATTTAACAGCCTAGAGTGCCCTGCGAGGCCATGCCACAGCTGCGCCACGGGCGAAGAATTAGGGGACCACTCTGTTTGAGACACTCAACCAATGAAACCAGCCAAGATGTGAAATTCTTCTAAATTTATGCTTTTCAGCTCAGTGACGCTTCGGCAGTTTCGTCAGTAATTTAGCCCAGTCGCTTCCTCTGACATTTTGTTGCGGACGTTTTATGTCATTCCTGATGAGGAAAGATGATCGTCTCTCATTTCTTTAAAATTCAACGACTCCTCTCTCGATTCTCAACACCTATTCATGACTGTTATACTTGAACCGCCACGATAATTACGCATCTTTTGTTGACTCTGATGACGTTTGTTGTTTTCGGATGATACGGGTTGCTGTGCCGCAGATGATGTTACACTACGACTCGAGCTGCATTAGTTGCCGTTACATATGATCATAAGATAATAAAGGACGGACATCAAGAGAAGGAATACAATCAACTCAACGACCAGCCGTTGATTGAAGCTGTCACCGACAAATTGATATTTAAGACAATCACAAGCCAGGGGCCATGGCGGATACTGGGGTCCCAACCTAATCTGCCTCTGAAACCGTCATTAAAACAGGGGTTTATTTCCGCCAATCTTCCCCTCGCTATCATTCTCTCCGAATAGCCTCATAAATCCTGCTCCAAGGATTCAGTCACTTTCGCAAAATTACTCCATATCGCGGAACAGTTCAAATAATAGGACGCCATGTATTATTGTAAGCTGGATATCGTAATACTTGGCATCTCAAGAAGGATGACCAGGACCTTCGGTTAAATAGATGAGATACATGTAAAGGGAAATGCTGGTCATCTTCTACGTTGAGTTAGCTATCGCCATGGATGGTTCTCAACTTTGTCATCGACCATCTACAAATTTTCCTACCCATCGTTGAGCCTCATAAAGAACTATCATCTGATACGTGCGATATCGGCGCACGAAACCGGGTGTCAATAAGACAGCTTGGGGCCAAGCAACATCAATTATGTGAGAGAGAAGGCACTCAAGGTCATTCATCCTATGGACATGATCACGAGATGCAAAGTACAAGTTGCAAAGCCTTCTTCCAAGGATGAGACGGGCGGAAACCAAGGACTCTGTCCCCGGCTTCCAAGCGAAACCTCTCATGAGAACGATCTTAGATCTCATATCGATATGGCAAGTGATTCAATGCCACTGTCAATACATGCCCATGGTGTCTCTCAAGCTTGCTGCCGTGTCGTGAATCGACACGGCCACTTGGTTTCAGAGGTGTCGATAGTGAATGATGCATCTCTTGGAAATATGGTTCCCCGAGCACCTCGTCTTCAGTGAAAGTAGTAATTCAGCGACGGAGTAACTCATCTGACTTCAAGGTCGTCCATCGCGGAGCTTGACTGGTGGCCGAAGAGCAGCCACCGTCAGTAAACAGTCCTCGGTGAACAGTCTTCTGCATCTACTCTGGCATCGAGCTGGTGCCCTAAATTCCATGCTACGCCATGCGAGAAACAGGTTGTGGGTAAGTGTTCCTCATAATCCAGCCATTAGAATTATCTGTAACAACCCTCGGTTTTATAGACCTTGACGCCACGGCATTAGCATAACAAGACTTCATCACGATGTCCTTGAGTGCATTATTCGATCATGATGCGAAGAATTCGATCTTGGACATGGTGTTGAAAGCTTACAGATATAAGCACTTGGCTAGTGAAAGTAACACTATTGTGAGTGGGTGACTACACGAGATGGGTCTAGCTTGGAGCTTGGTGTAAGATACCTATCGGATTCATTATTCAGCCTCATCTGGATGAAGGAAGCTTGGTGGATGAAAGGAAGCAATGGCTATGTGGCATCCATGTAAGAAGCAAGGCTATTCTTATAGATTCGAGATTGTAATTGGATCTTCCAGGTAGAAAGATTGATTAGTAGTATTAAGCATTTAGTATCATTCCGTTGATATGAGACATCAGCTAAACCAGGTGCCTGGATCCTGAGTATCCTACTGGTCTTGATACGATAGCTTGCACAGAGCCATTAAGCCTTCTGATAAGGATTAGGAATAGCTATCTGAGCTTGCTTTGAACTTGCTTACAGAGCTTCTGAAATGGGCAAAGTCTCTTTCTGTATCGTTACTTTGGTGATTGGTAAGAGTTCAAGCCCACCCCGTTGTAGACAACCATAATGGTCCTCGTCACATTGCCTATTACTAAACCGTCATGTGCAAGATCTATCTGGGTATAGCTTTCATATGGGCAGTTGTATCTTAACTTAATCTGAAAAAGAACTCATCACATTCTCTGCCCAACTTCACCAACGCCGCAGGATCCGACTGATCGAGTACAGCATCAACATCCCCAAACACCACGCTAAGGGGTCACAAACCAATTTGATCAAAGTGTTGTATTTGACTTCTTTATTGATTACTACCTAGTTTTGCTATTTAATGTCTTTTGTCCATGGCCCAAAGCGGGCGTTCAGTCGCTGTAGTGGTATCTTTTTCAACCATGATTATGCCCTTCCATGATACTCGGCCGTAATAATCGTAATAGACAAAGAAAATGTGACCCAATGCGATAGAAATATGCAACGCCATCGCTGAATGCATTCCTGTGATTCTCTTCCAGTCTTCTTTCTTTTTTGGTTGTTGTTACAGTAGTAAAGCTATAGGCAAAAGAACAGCCACCGCAACACCAGCAGGCGGTCGTCTTCCCATAGCTGCACCATCGGCATCTTTCGAAGGTGCGGTATCTCTCATCTTGGCGTAGCTCTTGATATTTGTGGATAAGCCACCAGAACTATTCAAGTCGTCATCAGAGTCGCCTTGAAGGCCAAGGTTGGCAAAGTTGGAAGAGCCAGGTACTGGACCTTGACCCTTGTACTCGATGACCTTGTGCTCGAGAATAGTGTTCTCCAGAAGAGCAGTCGTAGGGGCATCGGTGGCTTCTGAACCAGATACTTGGGTCCTCAATGTTGAAGGACGCTCAAAGCCTGATGTAGCAGGTGTCCCTGTGGGAACAGATTCTTGGTATGGTGAACCGCCACGGGGATAAGTCATTGTTGCAGTAACAGGCTCATCACCACAGTTGTTACACGTCTCAACACCAGAGGTGAATCCGTAAGGAACAGCAGTCGGTGTAGCATCAGCTGGCATAGCCGACATGCCCCGGTAAACCTCCTTGACAGAGTAAGGAAACTGGGCGATGCCAGTAGGAACAAAGACATCGAGTGTTGTTGTATAAGTATTTGTATAAGCACAGTCCGTGCATCCACAGTCTTGACACTCAGGCATCTCGACAGTGTAGTAGTTGTCTGTGCCTTGTGTAGGCGTTGCAGGACCGAAGCTTTCTTGCGTGGTGCTGAAGCATTGTGTCATTGTGCGGGTGGTATAAGTATATCGCTGTGCAGAGCACAAAGCGCTGAATAGAAGGGTAGAGGTTATGAACTTCATTTTAAGGAGAGTGATGATTAGAATTAGAGACAAAAGGAATATTCTTAGAAAATGAAGGGTCCAAGTGAGACAAAGAGATCTACCAAGGGTATCTATATGATATGCAGATCTATCCAAGGGTCCAGACGAATCAACGCCTCAAGGTTCTTTGCAGATGGTGCCTTGCATACCCAGCTCAACTCTATCTTGGATCTCAGCCATATCCGGGTTCCCAATCGTCATGTTGAGTGACCCATCACATCTCAAGAGTCGGCCGCTTCGCTGTACAGCATATCAACGTTCGTCACGATCGACCAGATCTAGAGCCTATCTCAATCAACAGGAAAAACCCCTAAAACTCTATTCAAAGTGTTACAAAGCAGAACCTTGTAGGGTCCTGACGTATCATATGTCTTGATTCACATCACGCACTTTCGTATAAGACCGCTTTTGACTGTTGGGTGGAGAAGAGACTAACGGATGTCTCTCCGGATGATCACCAGTCTAGACTCCCTTTGGCGCTCGTGTTGTAACGGGTTGTAGATCGAGCCTCAGTTGGGACAGAGGCATTCTTTAGCGAAGCCACCAGGCCAAGAACTGTCTATATCCGTATATAAAGTCATTGTGGCGCCTGTCAGGATGCCAATGCGGAAGCTAAATAAGTGGTCAGTAGTAACAGGGCACCCGAGAGGGTGTCAGAAAGGGTGGCCATCAACAGAGTAAGAGATAAAATAATTCAGTCACTTTATACGGACCTAGACTGATTCTCAGGTTAACTATTTCTGCCACCCAAGCAGAAGAGGATGCTCTTTCTGCTGCCCTAACAACAGGCGCCCGTTCCCTGGCCATAGCTCCCTGCTCCCTCTTACTTTTCCTCCAGACTGAACTAACCTCAAAGCATCGAACAGGAGTCTTAACGGTTCTTGACCATTGGATACCCATAAATCTTCTGTGGCAACGGAAGGCTTTCCGCGCCTGATGCAGAACGAGTCTATTTGTACGGATCCGTCCAATGAAGCGAATTACATCACCATTTCTCTATAGACGACATATGATGCGAGGATCTTCAATGAATCAAAAGATTTACAAGACCAGCATATCAGGGACCAACACTCACTCTGTCTAGACTCAACGGATGCAATCTTCTTGCCACCCTGCCCTACAGCCAACACTAGACAGACACTTGAGGAAATAGCAGACGTTACGAGACTGTCGTCTGTGCTTTATGCTTCAGTCAATTCCTTTACGTACTTCGCGAATCACTTTCCGATTCTGGTTTGGTGCTCCCATTAACCTTTTCCTGCAACACTCTATCCTCTCAAGCTGGGGGAGAGGCACGGATATACTTTAGCAATAAGCGAAAACGAGGCTTTGATCTCGGCCAAAGCGTACCGGTGGCGTTACCTGGATTGAAGATGTCTTAGATCTAGGCCCAGACACTAGCAAGCCATATCATGGAGTTGACACAATAACTTCAACACTCTCCCACTGTTTCTTGGTAGGGTACTTATTTCACAGTTTTATACTCTGAAAGCCACCTTACGATACATCAACTTCTCGCCCACAACGTCAATATGGTGGATCTCGCCCATCTGCTAGCCAGACAACCGATATAGCCCTGGCGGCCGCCGCGAGGGAGATTCCCTGCGGTAGTCTTTATCTCCGGTCTAAAATGTCCGTAGAGGGAGCTTGGACCTTCGTACTGTAGTTTGTGTAGATAGCTTCAAGAGCGTGTTGTTCAACTGAGCTGTGCTGTACAGGCAATATGTCGCAGACCCTGCCTTCGGTGATCAACACCAGGAATGTGAATCTCGAGTCCTTCGTCTCAAATGATGAAATATTACCATAACAAAACATAAGCCAAGCTGTCAGTTTCTTCCTTGTCCAATCACATGGCTTGTCGGCCGATATCTTCCTTTCTGAGGTGCCACAAAGCTTGGCTGGGAGGAATGACAACTGAATGTGACTTGGCGTGAAGAAGAGGGTTACTCATATTACACAGTTACCAGATTAAGAGACGAAAGGAGTAAGTCGGTTTATGCCATGTTCGATCAACATTAGGCAATTACTGCATAGTAAAAGGCTACAAGGCTTGCGCTGCCAAAACAAAGTAGAGGTGATCACGATCCAGTTCAAACTCACACAAATTAACCAAGAATCTGTTTCTTACACTCTTGGTGTCACGTTTTATGATCGTAATGGGCTTCTCATATCCTCAAAGAAAGTGATTATAAGTTTCTGTTAATGCTATTCTAAAGCTGATCTCAGCAGCTACAAGTTACCTAATAGCCTCGTCCTTTCGCAGCGCCCGTTCAAGTTCATTTAATTCTTCTCTTTGGAGGCACACGCAGACATCCCAGCCATCGTCATGTGATATGTCGTTGCTAATCTTCCTCCCTTTCCCCCATGGCGGTAGCAAGATCACCTTTCCCTCCTCCATATGGTCTACACAAGGCATAAAGTAGGGGTAAACATCATTTCCCCCAAAAAAGGCGCGAATATAACGAGCACGAGCGTAGCCACAGTCGATCCAATTCTCAAAAACGACATCGTACTGGGTTAGAAGAGCACGGGAACTCGCTTCGTCATCTTCTTCGGGACTGACGCTTTGCTTCACTCCATAGAACTTCTGCAGAAGATCCCGGTCGACCGGATCAACGGATAATATTCCGACTGCGCATCCTAAAAGAAATTTTTCTCTCATTTTACGTTTTCGTTCGAGTTCTAATAGTTGTTCGTCTGTTTTCTTTTTTCCGGTACCTTCTTCTTCAAGCATGCAATCGGTCAACTCGTCAACCTGGGCGGTAAATGCCGCCGTGTAAGTGCTGTTGCCGTAATAGGCTTTTGCACGAATCGAGTGATGCGCCGGGTACTTGATAAAGGCCGTCGTAATATGGTTGTGCTCAATAACCCCAGTTTCCCACCTGGCCTGGGTGATTCGATACCACATATACGCGAAGATACAACTGCTGAAGCCAGTGGGCATTACTTGACCAGACATAGGTTCGCCGACAAGCGGATCAAAGGTAGCTCGTACGTACTTCTCTTTTAAGCGGTAAATCATGTATCCTAGGCGAGACTTTTCTGTTGGAATACTGATCAGTCTGTCCCTATCCTAATCGAAACAACTGAACTTCAACTTGTTTATATGCCAGTCATGTACCTCGATCTTGGGCATAGTTCTTCGAACATCTGAGATGGATTAGCACCATACTCCAATCCGTTAGGAGGAAGAAATACCAAGTGGCTGAATGTTCTTGACGGAATTCTCTAGCAGCGTAAAATCAAGGAATTGACGTAAGTAGTTTTGAACGAATTGCATATCAAAGATGCGTTCGCTGAACGCGAAACGTATCACAAAGACGCCCTCGTCGAGCAGTTTCACTCTGACCATCACGGGATAATTAGGATCTCCTAAGTAAGTGGCGATCTTCTTGGGCTCTGTGTGTTTGTCAATGTTCTTGTCAAACTCGAACAACTTCAAAGGTAATGTCGAGATATCTTGGCATTCGGGGGCGGCTTTCATCAGCCAGCTTGTATCTTCTATGAACCGGTCGATGACGTCGCGCTGCGTGACCGGCTGTTTGTACCACAGTACTAATCTACTCTGGCCTTCAATCATCTTCCGACCAAATGTGCCGTTGAGGAAAGGCCAATGTGTCAAAGTCCGCTCGAATACTTCTCTCGCCTCGTGAGCAAGACGGCGAGACAATCCATTCGATTCCTCCTTGGTAAACCCGACCGGGAACACCATAGACAATCGAATATAGTCTTTGTCTGTATGGTTCTTTTCTATTGGTGTAAGTACCAAATACTTCAATGGAGATTGTTCCGCTAATAGTTTGAGCCGATTGACGGGAGAAGGTTGTTTAGAGTCGTTCGAGGCCGACGGGCCTTGGTGTGTATCAGCCATAGTTAAGTCTCGTCCTGATATGAGACAAGGTAATGATGGTTTACCAAAAACGGTCGTTTTATAAGTTGGGACGAGGATACAAGGTTGAGATTGTTGGACCATCTCGAGAGGTCGCGAAGGTAGTAGATTAGCATTGTTGATGCCACCTACCTAGAGAAAGGGCTCCCAACACCCGCTCTTCTCCTGCCACTTTCTAATCAGTGCTAAGGAGTGGCAGAGGAGCTGTATTCTAGGTAAGCTTCAAGATGTACAAACGAGATGGCCTAAATACCAATATGACTGGCATAAAGTCTTTGAATTACTTCCTCTCTTACTCTAGGCGACATTATTCCCAGGTAACTGGTGGATGGAGACCACATTGCAGACTATACCATAGATTACACCCAGCTTCACTCATCTACCTAGGTACCTTCCCCAGGTGTCTATCAACTGTGTCCCCTGCAGTCCTTTTCAAACCGCACCTACTTGAATTGGTACCTCGTAAAGTGGTATGCACTCGGGATCTGCGACTTCTCATCTCTCCCACACCCAACTTCTCATAAGTACCATCGGGCAGCCCTTTAGGGAAATCAACGTCTCTCAATGGTCGAGTGCAGAGTGTGCTGTTTCATGAGCGATACACAGATCAGACCCAGGATGGAAAAGGCCAGCAGTGTCAACCAAACGCCCCTGAAAGCTTCCACGAAGGAGCTGACAACACCATCATACCACCCCTCGGGGAGATGCTTGATCTCATCGAGATCATCTCGAATACGGCGAATTTCGTCTGCGGCACCAGGCTGGTCGCCGAATCTATCCCAAAGTCGTGCTTTGAGGATATTTTGGTACACAGCTGAGCCAATGGTAACTCCAACAGTACTACCGAGACTACGTGCCAGGTCTAGACTTTATTAGCAATGTTGAAAGCCAATGCATGAATAGGAAACTTACAGGTTGCGGAAGTTATAACAGCTTGTTGCGAGTGGTCCACAGCAGCAATACATGCCAATAGCGTCGTGGTGAGTGTCGCACCATAGCCGGAACCGATTAAGAAGAAAGAGACAGCCATCAGCCACTTGGGACTATACTGGTTCTGGACAGTGAGAACCACCACGCCTGAAATGAGGACGAGCAAGCCTGCTACTCCGAGTCTGGTGTACCTTCCAGTCTTTTTCATGATGAAGCCAGAAAAGAGAGATCCGATCGAAATGCCGATTGGAGATGGCAGGATCTGGACACCCGACTGCGTGGCGCTGCTACCAAGAACTTGCAGGTAAAGCGGGACATAGAAAAGGGCCCCCATGACCGCCATGGTAGAAGCCAAGTTACAAAGACAGGCATTCAGGACAGTTCGATCGAGTAGAAGCTTTACGGGAATGATTGGCTGGCGGGCCTTGCTCTCCCAGAACAAGAACAGCCCAAATGTGATGACAGCCAGAGGAATCATCGTCAGCGGAAGGGGGTGTGTCCATGGGACAAGATTACCACCTGAGTTAAGTCCCAGCAGCAGAAAGACAAGGAATGAAGATGTCAAGAAGGCCCCCATAAAGTCTATGCGGGCAAGGAACGACTTATCCGACTGCTTGGGAGGGATCCTGACCAAGAAATGAACGGCCACAGCAGAGACAAGTACCGGTGGTACCTGAATCAAGAATGCAAGTCTCCAGCCTTGAGAAGTATGGTCGTTGATTAAACCGCCAAAGACACCACCGAGCATTGCTCCGGATCCGTAGCAGATGTTACCGAGGCCCTGGACAATACCTCTCTTGCGTAGAGGAACCAGATCTGAGCCCAAGAATGTCGAGATACTCATCAAACCGCCACCTCCAATACCCGCAACAACGCGTCCGATGATCATGGTAGTCTGGCTGTGTGCCAGACCACAGATGAGATTACCAGCTGCAAAGAAGATGTTGCTGAAAACAAGACCCGGTCCTCGGCCGAAGATATCCGTCAATCGTCCTGAGATAGGCTGGCATGCAGCATTAGAGATGAGATAAGCTGTCGCGAGCCATGAAAGCAGACTCAGAGACTGAAACTCGCTCGAAATTGGTCCCGAAAGAGTTGCGATGATGGTGGAATCGACAGCACCCAGGAAGACGCCTATCCAGGCAGTGCCGAAGATAAGAATCAGTTTTGTGGTCGGTACCTCATCAGCAATAACAGTTGTCTCCTCTTCTTGTCCTGCTGGAAGTCCTTGATTCGGGTCATCCCCTCGAGTCTCACTTGCTGGTTCAGCATCTTGATTTTGGTTTTGGCCATTCGACTTGAGCAAGGGCGTTCGCTCGTCATTCAGCGCAGCGACGCCGTTCTCGGCTACGGCAGAAGCCGCACTGCCGCTCGCACCCTCTCTCATATTCACTCTTATCGATGGAACAATGATGAGAGAATTGGGAAAAGAAGACAATGAATTTGAGTCTTTTATATGTCGGTAATATTATGTGAGATTGATGTATGTCGTGTAAAGGTCTGGTCTCGTCAGTCTCGAATAATAAGTTGCCGTCTCAATGATGGATGCTATTGGCTTCTTTCCCCAACCACCTTCCGCTAAAGTCGAACAAGGGATAGGATGCAAGGAGGTATCGGTCACTGGCCAATGACGTCGTCAGTCTAGGTCCATTAGTCCAAGACTATCTTAGCACCTCGAGCCGAGGACGGAGTTCCAGCCGAAGACATCCATGATACGTGTGATACCCTTCTCATGAGATTAAGGCAACACCATCATGATTGGGTTTAACATGATCCATTACACAGGTGCTCATGATGAGACAACACACTGTCTGCTAGGGACCTCCTAGCTGCTCCTCATAATTCTACCATTTTAGGCCTAGACCAGTTTCATAAGAGGGACATAGTATGTATAATCTTTTTTTATTCATTTATATGCTCATAATCTTTTAGTCATGACCAAGTCCTGGCAGTAGATAATATCATCTGCATATCCAACTGCCGAGCCAATTGTGTTCTCTTTTGTTATTAAATGCAACGCTATGCAAACTCATATATCCATATAAGTGGTTTTTAGCCAATTGGACAACCAGATGACGATTCAAACTTCAACATGAATCATAGTGACATCTCAATCTCCATAATCTCCTTGATACCCTCCTCGATACCCTTGGCTTGCTCGGGTGTGAGGCGGGGAAGAGGTCGTCGAGGGTGTCCACCGTAGCCGTAGTAGCTTTGGATAGCGGACTTGGTACCAGCGATAGCAGCCTTGGTCAGCACCCAGTCACCCTTGGAGAGCTTCTTCTGGAGAGCTTGAGCCTCGTCCTTCTTGCCCTTAACGTACAGGTCCCAGACCTTTACACAGGTCTTAGGCATGACGTTGGCACCGCCAGCAATGATACCACTGCCACCACTGACAAGAGTTTGGACAGTGAAATCGGCAATACCGCCAAAGGCGAGGTAGCCAGAGCCCTCCTGGAAGGGGGTCTTGGCATCAGTAGCGAGAGCGACACGAGTGAGTTTACCAGTGCTTCCGCAGGTGAACTTTGTGCCGACAATGTTGGGGTGCTGGCCGAGCTTGATGAGCAGGTCGCTGTCCATGTCCAGGCCAGCGACAGCACCGGGGTAGTTGTAGAGGATGATGGGAATGGGGCTCGCGTTGGCGAGGTCGATAAAGTAGTTGTAAACGGCATCCTCGCTCATCTGAGCCTTGTAGTAAGAGGGCGGAAGAACGAGAGTGGCAGCAGCGCCAACCTCGGCAGCCATCTTGCACAGCTCAACGGTACCCTTAACGCTACCCTCTGTGGCTCCAAGGAAGACAGGAATGGATTGGAACCCAGCCTCGTCCAAGGCCTCTCGTGTGGCCTTAGTGACAGCAATCTTCTCTTCGCGGGTGCAGTGAACAGCCTCGCCGTTGGAGCCCATAGCAACAAGACCAGCCAGGCCAGCCTGACCCAATCGCACAGCATGCTTCTTAATGATGGGAATGTCGAGCTCCTCGGTCTCGGGGTCGAAGAAGGTCATGACGGGGGCGTAGATTCCGGTAGGAAGCGAGGCGGGAGTGGCAGCGTGGCCATTCTGGCCGTTGGTAATACCGTTGGAAGAAGTCATGATGAGAGTGGTATAGGATGATTGGGGGATAGGTAGGATGGTGATGTAGGAGATGATGAGAAGCGACAGAGAAAATGAGAAGGAACAAAAATACAGAAGCGATCAAAAAGACAGGGTCGGGGTTTAAAAGAAACAAAAGAGGGACTTGATACGGTACCTAGCGTAGGAAGCTCAAGGCATCATGTCGAACCGACAAGTGCGCTTTTCCGTTTGTCAGTCCCGGTTTGGGGGTGGGTTCGCTTCGGGAAGTCAAGTGCTCCAGGACGTGCGTGGGTATTGGTTCGATCGTCCCCCAATTGGATGGAACAAGAGAACACTAGATCTTTAGTGGTGATACTGTATATGTGTTGGAATTGCCTGAAGCAAGGTGTCGTGCGCCCTCGTAAAAGCGTGGTCGTATGGCGAGACATCGGTCATGATGGTAACGCTTCATTGTCGCAGGTACCATCAAGATTTGGTAGTTGAAACGCTTGAAAACTCAAATCGGAACATCGGGACACTGCTGGATTCAATTGTCGCAATGGCTGCCGAATGATCTATCTCATGTCTGGAATGCGAGATCGGCAGTTCAGGTCCCCGCGAACAAGACTCGGTAGAAACATCCAAAAGATCTCTTGGATGCATCCTTTTCCAGCATCAAGCATCTCGCACAGACCCTTAACCTTGGGTCTGGCTTGTTTTGACATGGGCAACCGGTTAGACGGGAACGACGAAGAAAAGAGGCTCGCCGATAACGAGGTCGTTGGCTCGCTTGGAAGCCATGTTTAACATCCCACGCTCATGTTTATATTAGCCGGTCGAGAGTCACCCCTTTGAGCCTTGAGCTGACCGTACTTGATGCGGCGTGTGAGGCAAAGTGCATGGCTGAAAAATAGGCGATTCCGAAGAAAATAAGCCTTCCCGGAAAATGACGGGCGGTATGTGAGCTGAGCTCGGAGTGTTAACTATCTGAGTGCGTATAATGTGTGGTGATGCATAACTTGGTGTTGAAGGGATACAATACAGTCCTGTAATGCAACTGAGGGGAAACGATAGGTCCAGGGCGGGGAATTATTGGTAAGGGTGCCCCCAAAGTGGTAGGTGGGATTACCTCAACGAGATGTTGTGTTGCATGAGCGTTGACGATCACGAGACTGGAAATCGATTTCTCCGTCAAAGTCAGAAATGCGGTTTTATTTCTCATTTACTAATATCTTGATAATATATGTCCGTATCAGTGCGCATACAGTACCCAAGTTAGGAGGTATCTACCTACCAATGTTCTCAATTATCCTTCCATTCAAAGAGCAAATCAGATCACCCATGATTTGACTTGTAAGCGGTCATGAGCCGGTATTCGTAGCGGCGTGGGGGTGGGGGAACTTGACCCCGCCATCCATACCTAGGAATTCTAACCCCTCATTCAATTGAGGCAGTAACGACCCAGTGTTGATCCATGCTTTGGGGGTGGTTCTTGCCCGCTTCTCGACTCTTTATTTGATGCGGAGGGTAGGTGCTACTGACATTCACGGGGTTCCCCATCATGCAAATGAACCGCTGAGAGCATAGAGACGGTCTTGATGAAGGAACGAGCTTTCACTATCACCTTCGTAGATCAACAGCCTCGGGTATCTGGCATCTGTCATGATCAGTAAAATCACTAGGGTCTTACTAGGTCTCTTTTCTCCAATAGAAATTGTTCAATACGAGTATTTCCCCGCCCTCGCCTTAGCTGTCTTTATATACCTATATCACGAGAAACTATCAACATGAATGCAAAGCATGTAGTGCAGCATGAGAAGAACGAGACTCTCAATCCAAAGATTGAATTATGCATGGTCTTTCCTATCTCATCAGTTCACTGAATGACCCTCATCTTCTCCTCCAGATTTACTTCCCGCTGCTTCCCCACAGTCTCAGCCGCTCTTCGGTATCATGACTCCATAAAGGAAGCTGTCCCTCCCGAGCTCGAGATTGGGGGGTTCAAGGCGGGGACTCAATTTTCCTCCAATGGCGGGCGGAGAGAACCCCGATGCATCCCCCAGCTTTGGGAGCCAAGCTTAACTTAGCTTGCGGAGACATGAGCGAACAATTCATAAGAGAGCTCTACTGTCATCTCATGATTGCACTCTAAACATCTCATCCTCACTATTTCAGAGCTTTGATTGACTTGGCCGTTCTATCATACGTCAGTTTGCAAGCCTATTTATACCCTCATACTCTTTCTCTGGTCTCATCATAGCTTCTGTCTCTTCCCCGCGTTTGCCCCTCATCACACATTCACCATGGATCCTTTGAACGTTTTGATGGTAAGTTTGATTTGAAAACACCAAGTTCATGTACAGCTTGTCAGTTGGCTAATACTTTACTACCAGATTGGTACTGGAGAGTACACCACCGGTTTTGTCGGTGGCGGTGCCTCTGGTTCAGACAAGAAGGTTGGCGTTGTTGGTCTCAGTCTCTTTGACTTGCGCCGTCGCGAAAAGGTCAACAAGCTGGGCATGGTTGGTGTCAATGGCAAGAAGTTCCCTGCTATTCGTACGTACTCTACCAAGAAACATAAGCACAACTTGTTCAGTCAACTAACTCTTGAAGGCGAACATCTCCACAAGAACATCCAGCAGGTTTACAACAACCTCGATACTTCCTTCGACTCATTCCCTGCCAACGACAAGGTCGACCCCGATGCCTACAAGTCCGCCATTGATGCTCTCAGCCCCGGCGATGCCATCACCATCTTCACTCCAGACCCTACCCACTTTCCCATCGCAAAGTACGCCATTGAGCGTGGCATACATGTCATGATCACCAAGCCTGCCGTCAAGGCCCTCGAGGAGCACCAGGAGCTTGTCGACCTCGCTCAGAAGAAGGGCGTCTACGTCTACATCGAGCACCACAAGCGCTACGACCCTGCCTATGCTGATGCTCGCGCAAAGGCCCAGAAGCTTGGAGACTTCAACTACTTCTACAGTTACATGTCCCAGCCCAAGTCGCAGCTCGAGACCTTCAAGGCGTGGGCTGGTAAGGAGTCTGACATCTCATACTACCTGAACAGCCACCACATCGACATCAACGATTCCATGGTTCAAGAGCGCGGATACGTTCCTGTGAGCGTCAACGCCTCTTCTTCCAAGGGTGTTGCCGTTGATCTCGGCTGCGATCCTGTCACCGAAGACACTATCTCTCTACTTGTTACCTGGAACAAGACGGGCGAGCCCAGCAAGCGCGCCGTCGGTGTCTACACTGCTTCTTGGACTGCACCTCAAAGAGCCGGTGTTCACTCCAACCAATACTTCCACTATCTCGCCGCCAACGGTGAGATCCGTGTCGACCAGGCCAAGCGAGGTTACGATGTCGCCGACGACTCAGCTGGTCAACTGATGTGGTACAACCCCTTCTACATGAAGTACGCCCCTGATGAGGATGGCAACTTCGCTGGCCAGACCGGCTACGGATACATTTCCATCGAGAAGTTCGTCGATGGCTGCCGTGCTGTGAACTCGGGCAAGCTCAAGCCCGCGGACCTCGACGCCAAGCCTCTCCCCACACTTAAGAACACCATTGCCACAACGGCAATCCTCGAGGCTGGCCGAAGGAGTATTGATGAGAACAGAGAGATCAAGATTGTCATCAAGGATGGCAAGTGGAGTTTGGAATAATGGGCTGAAGAGGCAAGAGAGGGATAAATACCATATGCTATTGTATATACGTCTGACGGGTTACGACCAAAAGTAATGATCAAGCACTTTTTTATTTACACTTTATTAAATTTCCTTGTAAGAGAAATGCCAATATGTTCTACCTTTACACTTAATGCGGGGTGGATAAAATCGCTCTGCGGGCTCTTAACGTTTTAGCTCCACCAAAAACTCAACACTACACCTTATATCTATCATTCCAACATATAAATTCTACTCTTACTCTATCTCAAATCATCTTCTAGTCACTTATACACTTGTTCATCTCAAAACCGTCAGCATGCCAGATCCTCACTTCTCGGATCTCATCCTCCCTCAGAATGAACAACTCTCCATGTCCCAGCTCATGGCCTCTCTCAAACGCACAACACTCACAATTCACAACCGTCTAAACAGCATTCAAACTGACGCAGAGTTTGTGGACCGTGTCTCTCAATCATATTCTCCAAGACCACTTGTTGCTAATGAGCGTTGTGGGAGCTGGTATATTCCGCCAGACAGAAAGGGTGCGAGTGCGTATTTCAAAAGTACAGATGGTCATGAGAGGGCCTGGAAGTTTAGTACGAGGAGGTTGAATCTGCATTTGGTTGATATTATTGAGAAAAATGACGGGTAAGTTTTAGGATAAGATGGTTTATAACTTTGAAGTATCAAAGGGCTAATGGGTTTGTAGTATTATAGTTGTCGACTCAACTCGTCGGGGCAAACGTGAGTCTTTCGCCAACGCATTCTCACCAGTATGTATACTGACTCATACAGGAATGCCTGATGCCCTCTCTTCAACGATTCCGATCTGGTGCACAGTTCTCAACCTCACCCTCCTCCCCTCAAACCCCTCCTCCTCAAAACTCTACCTCCCAGCCCATCTTCCAGCAACAACTCACTCTCAAATATCCGCCCTCATACCTGGTTTCGTCGCCTCACTAAAAGCTCTCAATCTCAACCTTCCGACATGCCTCACCAAACCATTACGCCCATTCTGGGTAACGCCTGACTCGATCCTCCCCTCGCCTGAAGATACCGAGTCTATATTCGAGGATTTTCGGCCTGTGATCTGTTGCACGGCTAGTCGCCGTGTAATAGGCAGTGAGATGGATGAGGGAGGGTACATCCAGGGCGCAGCTGATGATACTGAGATGTGGGCACATGGTCTCGAAGCGCCTTTGTTCTGGGAGAATATCGATGAGCTTCTTGAGACGCCAGAGGCAGAACTACCAGATCTTATCACTAGACTGGTTAATGAGCATTCGGCTAATAAGAAAGATGAAGGATCACAGACACAGATCGCGCCTCACATATCTGTTTGCCCTTTACCACTGCCCGCCAACACGACGGAATGTCGCATAGCTATTACCCAAGACACAACACCAAAGGACTCATGGGTCAAATCCAAAACACACATGCAGGCTGGACTTGGGAAAAGCAAAGTAGCCAGTCGAAATCTTCGAACTGCACTACCAGATATATGCGATTTCGCTGCCAAGTATCTCGCCTCGGTTACGGTATCTGATCAACAACGCATTGTTGTAGCATGTGAGTCTGGGAAGGATCTTTCAGTTGGCGTGGCTCTTGCTATATCATGCTATCTATTTGACGATGAGGGAAACGTCAGAGACTCGGTCGAAAATGTCTCGTTTACAAAGACATTAATCAAGTCGAGACTGGGCTTCATCATGACAGCTTACCCTGGGGCGAATCCGAACCGAGCCACACTACAGAGCGTTAATAGCTTTTTGATGGATTGGCGCCGATAGTGAATAAGTTGTATGTGAAACATTAATAAGAACTTCATAATGAGATTCGATCTTGAGCAACCACTTGTGCTGGTCGGTCTAAATAAGATCATGTCTCAGTTTGTTCACCATGTCTCATGATATGCAACGACCAAGTGAATATGTTCATCAAATTCGTATTAATTAGATTGATCTACGTTATCCTGCCCATCTCTTTCGCTGTATGACCGATATGTAGTATTTGGGTATTCCTCAAAGCAGATTGTCATAAAATTCTTCCATCGTTTAAACCTCACCAGCCTCGATCTTCTGCAGAGCAGAGGGGAACTCGGACCAGTCACGCATGATGACAACAGCACCAGCCTCTCTCAAAGTCTTCTCCATCTCAGGCTGCTTGTCCTCAGCATAAGGACCAACGTATCCAATGACCTTGATGCCTGCACGGGTACCGCTAAGAGTACCGCTCTTGCTGTCCTCAATGGCAACAGCCTCCTCGGCCTTCTTGCCCAGCTTGTTCAGGGCGTGGAGGTAGACGGCGGGGTCAGGCTTGCTGGTAGGCTTCTCAAGACTTGTGGCAGCAGAGAAGACAACATCGCCAGGGAAGTACTTGTCCTGGCCAACCTTCTCAATGGAAGCGCGAACACGTCGAAGGGCTGAAGAAGAGACAACAGACATGGTGTACTTTCCGGAAGAAGAAAGCTTCTCGAGCTGCTCATCAACACCAGGGCAAGGCTTGAGAGCCTCGTTAATCTTGGCGATGACAGCGTCCTCCTCCTTTAGGACGTACTTCTCGAGGTCATCGGGGGAGATGTCGATGTTGTAGTTCTTTTGGAGGGTGGTGAGCATGCCGCGGAAGTTTTGGCCGACAAACTCCTTGATGAGAGTCTCGCCGGTGAAGCGCATGTCGACCTGGCGGGACTCGCAGATCTCGTTGATGAGACCAGCGCAGGCCTCGAAGGCCAACTCCTCGGAAAGGACGAGGGTGTTGTCGCAGTCGAACAGGAGTGTGTTGATCTGCAATTACATGTTAGCGGCACCGCTCAAGGTGTAAGCAGTATAGAAGTCGCATACCTCAGGCATTTTGACGGATTGTATTGACGAAAGTTCTAGAGAAGATGCAGAGGTAAGTTCCAAGAGGAATTGGACGTGTTAAGTAGGCAAAGAAGGAAGAATGTCCTAGAAAAACGGTGGAGCGAGGAATGGAGGTGGAGGGAGAAGACGAGAGTAATGGAGCAACTGTGGGGGAACGGAGGTTTTATGGAGGAGCTGCCTTTCCTTGATTCAACCTTACCTTACGGAGGACGCTCAGACTGCGACGGAAAGAGCTGGAGCTGATGGTACTGCAGCAAGCTGTAATTGGAACATGCAAGTGCAACTGGGGCTCCTGCTAAGTCCAACTACGGGGGTTGCCCGGGTTGGACTGTGACTGTTAATACTAAGGTAGCAACGGAAGGTTGCTGATGAACGTGCATCAGCCATCCGGCGCGTGTAAGACTGCACCAGGTTGTTGAGAAACCCCGCGGACGAGGGGGGGATAACAGAGGCATCATGATTATACGTCAGACTAGAAGTGTATAGTTATATGAACCCCTATTAGCTGTTAACAAAGCTAATAGTCACATAGACTGTATATAATACCTATGTACGTTGTTCAGATATCTTGTTGAGAAACCACCAGCACGTGCAAGTCAGACAAGACAAAACAAAACCCCTCGCGATCGCGAATCGAATAGAATCACAGCATGTACTGTATGAGCATGATTAACTGCCCCTCCCCCTCCATTCAAGCTAACTAAGGTCCGACTAAGAACCGCCAAGTGTCGTCATCGCTGCACTTTGAATCCCTGTTAAGCAAGACGCTAAGAGAGGGGACCCGTTTTCTTCCCTTCTTCTCTTTACTCCTACCGGCCCGCATCAGCGACTTTGCTCTTTGAGCCTCTAACAAGCATGAGTTCTTAGCATGGACCAGGGTTACTCGGCAGTAAACGGTTGGCTGGCTTGTGAGAGAAAAACCTCTCATAAACATCTCCAAGTAAACATGAAAACTGCAGTGTCGGAGAAGTCGAACCGACAACCCGTTTAATCAATAAGCCATGCCCATGTAAACAGTAACTCGGCAACAGTGGGCCCAAACTTCAACAACCCTCGTCATACTTGGCTCCTCTCTTCGGCTTTGAGGGATTTGTATCAGCCCATTTACCACAAAATTAACATATAGCATCACCGGCTCGTCGGATCGTGATCGCATCAGCGGGACACTATAAGAGAAATACACGTAAGAGCCAATTCGTCAGATCTTCAATCTGTCTTCGTATTACAGACCCTATATAAGATATAGTTGCTAACTAATTAAACCATCAAATGGATATCAAAGTCACATGCTAAAACTCCCCTTCTTCCTCCTATAGCTTTGTATTCTTCGACCAGGGCTCCTCATAGACAAGGCCCAACCCATCAAACTTCCACTCTTTTCATTATTCGTAAATTCCCCAACGCCAAAACACCAATGATATATAATGCAAGTCGTTGTGACCCAATCAAGGTGCTACCGGGCAGAAGAAATCCCAGCACACCTCGAGCATTCGGTTGATTGCAAACAGTTTTGCCCGTAGCGAGCCTCTATAGAATCTCCTTCAACTTCTGCTTCTGGTCGGCAGTCAAACTCGAAGGGAAGTTGATCTTGTACTTGACGACAAAGTCGCCTCGCTGGCCTGGCTTCTTTGAAATTGGCATACCTAGACCGGGATAACGCTCCTCACTGTTTGGCTGAGTGGGACCTCCCTTCTCCAGGTTGAGTTGTCGACCGTCGATCGTGGTCACTGTTCGCCTCCAACCAGTCAGCGCCTCCTTGAGGTCAAGAGTGACAGTGTGGATGAGGTCGTTGTCCTCGCGCTTGTAGAGAGGATGTTCCTTCTGTAAACACGTTAGTTATCTAATCGTACCTATGGTTTTCTGGAGCTTTTGCTTACCTCTTCGACAATAAAGTGAAGATCCTGGCGACCTCCCTCTACTTGATCGCCGACTCCGTTAAACTTGATCTTGGAACCCTTCTTCAGACCTGGCTTGATAGGAACTTCGAGGATTTGATCGGTCTGTACCCGCTTCTGGGTAGAGTCGTCAAAGGTCTTGCGCTTGATCTTCATCTTCTTGGTGACGCCATTAAACAACTCCTCAAGTGTCAGAGGCAGAGGTCGCTCGACAGTGGTGACCTCAGGGGTGGTTTCTCTGGCTCGAGGCTCGAAACCGGATCGTGCACGTGAAGCGCGGCTTCGAGCACCGCCGTATCCGCCAAACATGCCTGCCATATCATCGTCATCAACACCGCCGTGCATGCCGCCAGCTCCGTTGCGCATGAACTCGGCGAAAATATCTTCTGGGTTGCTGAAACCAAAGCCGCCAGCACCTCCACCGCCGGTGTTGAAGTGGAAGGTTCGGGTGCCTCCGCCAGGCATACCACCACCACTGAAGTCGAATCCGCCGAACCCACCGGGCATACCTCCAGCAGCGAAGGGGTTACCACCGGCGCCGGCACCGGCACCGCCTTCGGGCTGAGCGCTGCCGCCGCGGAGGAGGAACTCGAGACCGTATTGATCATAGATCTTGCGCTTCTCGGGATCGGAAAGGATTTCGTATGCTTGTGAGCATTCTTTGAACTTTTCAGCCGCATCGGGGCTATCCTTGTTCTTGTCTGGGTGCCATTTCAAAGCAGCTTTTCTGTGGAAGAACAATGGTTAGCATAGCTGTATAGAGGTAAGATTGATGCAGGTTGCGCGAAGGTCGAGTTTTTCGATATGATGCTTCATACTTGTCAAATCCTTGAAAGCAGCATGGGGTGGCCATGATGCATTCGAAGGCGGTAACATGATAAAAGAAGTCGTGATCGGTATTGCGCCTTCGTAGCTCCGCATATGGAAATATGTTTACTTACTTGTATCCCTTCTTAATCTCATCCTGAGAAGCCTCAGGCTTGATATTAAGGGTATCGTAGAGCTTAGTCTCTTTGACCATTGTGGCTCGTGGTCAATGTCTCTAGTAAGGTAGGTTTGCGATGTGGTTCGAATGTGTTGAGGTAAAGGTGAAAGCGGTGGAAATGAAAAAAAGCAGTGTAGGTGTAGGTGTCGCTGCTTTCTATAAAGTTAAACCAAAAGTGCAAAGGTTTGTTTTTGAATTGAAGTGAGGTTAAAGAGGGGGATGTTTTAGTGTAAGAGTGAGTTTCCAAGAGGTGAAGAGGATAAAATGGGAGTCAGGACTACCTAATGACATTAACACTTCAACGCCATGCGACCGTGACATAGGATTTAGAGAAGCCACCACTGAGAAATACTGGGGCATGGGACCTTGTGGAAGCTTCCAAGGGGGAAAAGGACACCGCCAGGCCTGGACAAAGAACTTGATATGGAATAGACGCTGGCTGGCTGGCCTTCCATTACCTACATGGGGTGGGGGTGACGTCGAGTCGATCGATTTCCATAGAGTTTCTTTATGTACCTCTACATAAGTTACTGTACTTGTTTGTTTCACTTCTGCTGCTGTAACTGCCAGTAAATGTTTCTATTTTTTCTTGTATAAAACGGCCTTCAAAACTCAATTCCTGCATCACGCATGTCAAAAAAATCGGTCGGTCATGCTCTGCCGCAGTCTCGTGTCGGGCTGGGCTCTCAACCTGTCGATACCTGACGGTCTTCGCAGGGATAAAGTGACCTATGACGATACCTAGCCGTGGTGGAGATAGCGCCCCAGACGCCCGAAATCCAGTCCAAGACCTCCAGCTCCGGAGCTCGAGATGGTTCCTGGAAGCTTGAGCGGGTCTTGACGAGGCTTGATACTTGGCCTGATGCTAAGATCTCGCCCATGCGTTATGCTTTCAATCGCCGTCTGTAGGTATAGGTGTTTCGTAGTACCTTGTACATAGTACCTAGGTTTCTGTTGTGATCCTAGATCTGTAGCGCCAACTTGACGGTTTGCTCCCCACCGTAAACTGCAGCTATTCCCGTCAACCCCGGTTTGTAGTCGAAGCTTCTAGAACCTTCGAAGCCATTAGCTACAGCTAGATGCTGTTCAAGATAGGTAGCTCAGGTTTATTACAGAAAAGATGTATGGAGCATAAGATCATATTGAATTACAGGCATAAGATCGTTGCTAGTGACTTGGAGTATTGGCTTTGAGCTATCTGTCTAACTGTTGTCGCAACAGCTTCGGATTTGCCGCTTGGTGTGTCATGATACCATATCCATGTTATCATATCACCATATCGCAAAGCTTGCGAGGGGTGAAGGCCTGTACAAGGTCTTGACCTCTTCTAGTTACGTTATTTTACAATCAATTTGTACCTACACGAAAAGATCTGAAGCAAATCCAAAGTAATTATAATATATATCATAACTGGAGTGTTGGACTATACTCACGCCAAGCTCCGCTACAGAACCGATCCAGCTTATGCCTCGGACTTCTGTATTCCAATTACGCAGCAAGAATAACAATCCAACTCTCTATCACTTTCAATGTTAATCATTTGACTGATAGCAGAACGGTTTTTCGTTATTACTTCGATACCTACCGTCCTCAACGTTCAAGTATGAATGAATGCACGTGTATGCCAAGCATTTTCCTTATCTTATCACTCTTTTAGTGAGTACCTGCCCCTCCGCGGCTGCTCAGCGCAACCTTCTACCAGGGAAGCGAAGTGATAGTAGAAGCTGCTCACTCGTTGGTTGTTAGAGGTCCTTCTTCATTCCTGCATACCCATACCTCCTCAACCTCATCAACCTCAACACGATGGCGTCCAAAGAGCCTTCGGAGGCCGATATTGATAACTTGATTGACTGTTGCGGTCTGAACGCTATACACGATCGCGATTTGGCAAGACAAGCGCTCAAGGTCAGCTCCGAGCCAATACCTTTACCCAGTAACCGTTGCGACTAACATGTATTTTCTTCGATAGCTCAATAACAATAATGGAGACGTGGCTGCCGGCGAGTTCTATACTAACGGAGAGGACAATGTATGGGTATTCCTGTATGAAAGTACTAGTCGCATGCTAAAACACCGTAGTTTCGATCGAGGTACACGAAGCTCTGGGACGACTCAGCATTCAGCGCGGACAGGGACGGCAACAGCAATAATGCCGGAATATGTCAGTTCCTTCATATATCTCACTCCCGTGCCTCTAACCAGTTTTCCAGCGTTCCATGTCGAATCTTCCGATCACGCCGTTATCCAAGGCGTAACTCCCCCGCCCGATTCCCATATGTTTGGCGCTCCCTCAAGACCTCCTTCACGATCAAATAATCGATCTCCTCTGGGTACGATGGTGGAATGGGCTGCGGCACATGCGCCCGGTATTTCTCTTTCCCAGTCCGACGAGCATCTACTAACCGGGTCGTATACAGGTGTCCCGAATAGCCAGGCACAGGAAGACGACGATGTACAACGAGCCATTCGCGAGTCGGCGCAAGAGGCTGGAATAACGATTCCCGAACAAGAAACCGGCTTCATAGGTCCATCGGAACCGGCGCCTACTCAATTTGGCCCAGCAAATCGCGAAACCTACGAGGAGAGCCAATGGGCAATGGTTCCTGTTGGGCCAGCTAGCAAAGAGATCTCCACGAACGACCCGAAGCCGTCAGAAAGAAAGAGGATACAAAGCGCCCCTGCAATGCTGATAAAGAGCAGGCTAGGAGAGCATGATCATCGACTGGGCGGTCTCCTCACGATCATGCATGAAATTCCCATGGTCCGAAATATCCTTCTCAACATCGGTAACCTAGCTACAACATACGGCAATAACAAGGATTGGTGGAAAGGGGAGGAGATCTTATCACAGGAGGTTGTGGCAAAAATGAATGAAGAGATGACCTGGGAACCGGGACAACACAACAGCAGCACTGCGTTCGAAGAGGAAATCCACCGCCTAATGGCTTTTCTGGATTCCACCGAGCGTGCATACGGCTCGGTATCTATGCTGACGGAGCTGATGAAGTTCCATGGCATTGGCACTGAGAAGCACTTTTACGAGATGCTACAGGACAGACATGGTGAAGCGATCAGGCCGCTCACACAGGTTGCTACTGTTGCACCTTTCCACGGTGGCGCCATGGAAGAGAACGTCAACTTTGGTTATCTCGAAATAGAACACTCAAGAAACGAGTACAAGTGCATCAAGACATTGTATGAGGCACTCGACCACGTAATGTGGAGTGATGCACTTGGACCGGAAGCCATTCAAGAAGACTCCAAAGTGGCATTTTTCAAAGAAATGGGCGATGTTTTGGTGCTCGATATATCTGGTGATGGACCAAAGGAGTCAATCGAAATACCTCATGAATTCTATCCAGAGAAATACCTGGTCTCTCGACAAGACGAGGCCCGCCGCATCCAGTACGGTTGGCGCCAGACGAAAGAGGATATGGCACGTCTTGAAAGAGAAAAGGAGCAACTCGATCAACTGAAGGGGATTTGGGCCACCGGCAATATTAACACAAAGTCTGGCCTGCTGAAAAAGGCAGTAGAGCAGTGGGAGGGTTACAAGAGTTACCTTGACGGTTTTAGACAATTCACGGCGTTGCTGAATTCGGGATTCAACACTGACAAGGATCCCGACTGCCGCGAGGCTGCTCCCGACCGCGACGATGAACAGGAAAAGCGATATGAGACGGTTGAGCAGGTAATTGAGTACTCGAAGACGTTGCTCGAAAGTCTAGAAAACAGAATGAAGGGTAGGTCTCAAAACTCGGAAAGATGGAGAACATTTTGACTGATTGATTACAGACCTCGATACAGAGATGGAACAGGTTGCGAAGAAACAAAGAGCTCTGGGAAGGCTTCTCACGGTGCCGGACAAGCCAGGTCGTCCGAAGCCCATGACATGCAAAAAGTACCTGCTTCGTGGAGTGGCCACTTCGTCGGACGTTGTCTATGTCTGTCAGCGTGAAGAAGAGGATTTGATAGAACTCAGCAACGAGAACAACCGCGTTGATCAATGGTGGAGACTGGCATATGATTCGCACGGAGATGGATCAACCACACGGGTCGAGGTAGGGAACAAACATGTTTGAAAGATCAGTGACTAACATGATCACAGAAAATCAAGACCGAGGAGCTATTCGAGGATGTGTGGCATGAAACCAGGAAGCCTCTGCTCGTATATGCCACCGAGGAAGCCCTCGGAACCTCGAAGCAGCGACTTCCACCTCAGCTAGAGCTGTTTGTTAAGGTGGACAACAAAGCTTTTCGGCAGGAGTTGACTGAAGAAGAGACGACGGCTGAAGTAAAGCCAACACCCAGTTCTGACCACCCTCTCTCGCCTCTCTCACCTTCAAAAAGAAAACATCGAGCTGACAGCGTCGGTTCAATGGACAGCAACCGTGCTTCCATTGGCAGCGATGGCAGAAATGGATTCGACAGCCCATTTGGTTTTCAAGATGATCACACAGGTACTGAGATGGAGGATTATGGAAGCTCGTCGAACTATATCCACAGTAGCGATATCTTGGACGATCCTCCTACCCTCCCAGCTCGCCCTCAAGGCTCAACTACGTCCACAACAGAGCCAACTTCGGCTACCATGACACCTAATACGGTCGAAGCCGACTATGTGGACAGTGAGGAGCCTCGAAGTCCGGAGATGCAAGAGAAGTCTAGACCCCCTCCTTTCATGTCGATCTCGAGAACCCCGTCCGAAAGAAAGGAGCCGATCAATCTGATGGATATGGACATACCAGACGAGAAGCAATAGACGGCTTACGATGTTGCTTTTGGCTTGATGAGAGGGATATGGCAGCCGTTGCACTGGTGGCTTGGCTTGTCATTTTCCCCCCTTTGAAAATGAAGCACGGGCGGACGATAGGAATCGCCGCTGTCTATGACACGACATGATTATTGCTTTAGCATTTGAGCGTAAGGAGTTTTCTCTTGCCCTGGCATGTAGGGCAGGCAAGGGTGGTTGCATAACGTCAAATTAGTGGTTTTCGATATCAATATTAGGCGTCTAGAAGTAGATGTCTTACCGCGCTGTCGTATTAATGGCTTGTGAAACAGCCTCTAACCAATATATTGCTGATCATGCTGCTCACACAATCGGGTCTTCGATTTTGTTTTTAATAGTTATGCGGTTACCCTTGACTCCATCTTGGAAATTTTGCCAAGGGCATCTCGACAAACGTTCATCTGATGGTCTTTCCTCGGACTTTTGGCACCTCAGTATACTTGGTGAATCGCGTCTGAAATGTGTATTCTGTCTATAAAGAAATCAAGAATCAAAAATACACCGTTTGCTCCTTATAACAGCATGCGTAAATCAGAGACCGCCGGTCTGTCCCAGTCCCCATCATGCCAAGCCCATGCCTTATCGAGACTATTCTAGTCGGGACAGTCCGCATCGTTAACGCCCTAAGTAAATAAAACACAACCCGCTATGCCGCCGACCTTATTGTAGATGAAAATGACGAAACCACCAAATGCCGAGGATACCAGGGTTGAAAAGTAGCCCAGTACGTCATATTGGCCTGCCCAAAAAATGCACTACCGCGCCAGGACGTTTATCTGCGGTCTCTAACATCATCGTCGTCTTCGTCGTCGTCCTCATCGAATTCGTCCATATCCTCATCACTGTCGCTACCGCCAAAATCCTCTTCCTCATCTGTCATGTTCCAAAAGTCGGCATCGTCGTCAACTGGCTTTTGTGGTGCAACGGTGAGTTCGGAGGGAGTGGGCATGCGGGAACCTGTTGGTATGTCCTTCTGAGACTTATCAACGATTTCCTTTGCCCGCCTGTTGTATTCGTTCTTGTTGTCGCGGTAGAGTACGCTCGCGTCGACGTTCGCAGGGGAGTTAATCTCGGGATCGTCGAGCAGGAGCAGGACGGATCGGAGAACGGATTCGACGCCGTGAAGAACATTCCAACGCTCGCTCGCCAGCTCGCCCGACTGCTCGTCTTCTCCTGGCTTGTGGAGAATGGAAATGCAGAGATTACCGTCTGGGTAAACGTTGGGATGGCAGATATTCTTGGTCAGGAATTTGAAAGTAGGAGGCTGGTATGGATACTCGGGCGGGAACTTCATCTCGGCCTTGAGGTAGGCGCCGTGCCAGACGCTGTCGGGGTTGACGACCCAGAGACCGAGTTTCCAGCGAAGGATGTTTGAATCGTCGGTCTAGAGGATGTGTGAGTTCTCATCTCTGTCAATACAATCAGATGCAACCTACCTCAATGTTGACCCATTTCTCCTTCTGGAGGGGCTGAAGCTCCTGCATAAGTCGCTTTTGCGCCATGATGTGGTGACTGATGACGGATTACCGGTTTAAGTCTGTGTGTCGTACCGCCGTCCTACAATAGAGAATCCTCCAAATGAGCGAGTGGGTGAAATGAAAAGACCGAAAGGCTTGGGTTCCAAAGTCAAGATGTTTGGTGCAGGTTGGTCAGTCAGGTCAGGCTTAATAAGTCAGGCCAGAGCCGGAGGCGAAGGGCGTGGAAAGGGCGGTCGAGGAGGGGCGAGAGTAAAGAAGGAGGCCCGTGGAAGTAGAAGCCCGGTGGTTGCGGCTTCGGCGATTGGCGCAGAAGCGGTACGCTGTAACTAGTGGCAGCGGCAGTGGTGTTGGTGTTTAGGGATAAAACAACTGAGCTGAGGTGAGGTGAACTGGCGGGTATTTTGCTTTGTTGGCAACTCCTGCTTGGGTACTTTTTGACTCTCAATGAGAAGAAGACAAGGTTGTTGTATGAAAGAGGTTTATCTGCTGGTCTGCTGAGGTCGTCTTCGTCTAAACAATAACCTTGATGGGCGTATGCTTTCAACTAGACAAAAAGACAGAATAGTTTTGAGAATGAACAAAAAAGGAGCCGCCTCTTAATAACTTTCTCCACACATTCAATAAAGAAGCAAATATCTTTCAGGGCAGCAAAAGAATAATAAATGGGGAAGAAAAGAAAAGAATTGAATTACATACATGGAAATCAATAGTTGGTTCATTGGACTTATCAATAAAAGAGAGTCATTCACATCGGCCAGGCCGCCGCCCCGGAACCGGGGGTGTAGTCTCAGTAGAGTACCTGGGTTCCATTAACATCCAATCCAATCCCTGCTGGTGACCGCAGTAACACCTGCCACCTGGTTTTGGTTCTAGTTGGGTTAGGTATCTGGGTGTCTGACAGTGACGCCTGCCCTGTTTACGCTTGCTTTGCCCCCCCTCGTGCCTGCTCCAAAAGAAAAACTGACGTCGACATCTTGTTGGTCCCTTGACTCCACTTCGGTCCCACTTAGCCCATCATGCCTGCATGCTTACTGTACGTGCCCATTTATTCCCGTTGGCTCCAATGATTAATGATTCCTAGTCGTCGGTGCATCCATTCAATTTGATGTTTGGAGTTTACCTATGATTATCAGCGCCGAGGGTTTGGGTGAAGAACCATAATGATCAGCACTTATAGGCGCCTTGGTGAAAACAAACTTCCTAGCTCTTCACGTTTTCTCTATATATAGATCAGCTGGGCGCAAATCCAAGCAACCCGATTCCATTTGTTTCAACTACAGGGTTAGCATGATGAAGCAGTAGAACTTCTGATTTGGTGTCATAATTGTTTCAGTTTACGAGATCTGTCAAAGCAGATACAGTTTGGTCAAGCAAGGAACGTAGAATGAGTTGAGTTAATTCATTCAAATCTATCTTTCTGGCTGAGTACCAATGAACTCACGCTATCTGCCATGCAATGCATGATCCAATATTCATAGGCACATAAGCAATATATCTTTCCATATATGACATCCCACTGAACACCATTCCAACATATCAAGCACCCAGATCGTAATAGACGCAGTTGCCGGAGCGAAAGTTGTAGAGGAACGCGTGCCTCGACCCGTTCTTCTTCAGATATTTGTATCTCAAAGTATCCAACTGGTCGTGGATCTCGCGTATGTACTTCTTCTCCGTAGTCGTCACTGAATGTTCGACTTGTCGCCATCCATCTGGCTCTGAGAGACATGTCTCGCGCATCAGGTCCATAACCTGGTCGGTTGTCTCAATAGCCAACACTGGTCCTTCTAGGAACGATCGCACCAAACTGTTCGCACTGACTTGGGCTTGTTCCACAACCGTTCTACGGTTGAACTTTTTACTCCGCGTTTGTGCCACCAGTACAAGAACTTCCTGCTCAGAATCTTTGTCGCCCGAGTGGGTGTCCGCCGAACTGTTGCCACGGAGTTTGACCACTGATCGTGAATCGCGTTCTCGAATCTCGTTACGAAGCCAAGAAAGCAGCTGTGTTGTTGGTATGTCTGCATCCGGGACATCCTTTCGTCCCATACTCTTGATCTTCAAGATTGCATCCTGTTTGATAATGATGATCCAGGAATACGTTTCGTCACGATGTTTCGACAACAAGTCTTCAGGCGATCTAGCATCTTTGGCCATCTCAGCGCTAATGTCGTGCGCCCAGAGAGTCTGGAGTATCTCAACGCCCGACGATCTCAGCACAGCAGCATCGAAACTGGCAACAAGACAGTCACACTGCAGCAGATAGTCAGTATAAGCCACAAGTTGTAGCTGTCAGTGATAAACTTACTCGTCGAGTGTTGAATGAGCCATTTGTTTCGTCCTCGGATTTCTTCAAGAACGAGCGCCCCCCAGTTTTGGGAGGCTTTGCCAGTCGCTCCCATGCCAAACTGAATCCAACAGCGTGCCTCTCTCCAAACTGACCCCCAACTCTCGGTCGATGCTCCTTGATCAACTGATCATATCTGCCACCAGCAGCGAAAACTTCCTTGACCTTTTTGTCGTACAGGCAAGAGAAAAGGACACCTCCGGTGTAGAAGGCCTCCTTCAGACTGTTGAGAGGATTGATGTAGATCTTAGTTCCCACACTGAAGCGCTTACAATACTCAACAACTTCTTTGAGATGAGCGATGGTCGGCGAGGCTCGCTGGTACATCTCGCTGCCCTCAAAAAGAGTCTTGAGCTTGGCAAATGTCTTATTGGGGGTGTCTACTTCGCGTCAGTTATGTCGCATTCTCCTGGAGAGCCACTCTTCTTACCTCTAAAATCGAACTTCTGAAGTTCATCCACACTTGTAGCTGAGACACCTACAGTTGGCGACCGCAGTTCAATCCTAATTTTCTGCCAGGTGTAATTGTGAATGTTCAGCTTACTCAAGACATCTGCTGTTCCGCGCCGACTGGCGGGCTCGATACCGCAATGCTCAAAGATAAGATGCAAAAGATCCGAGTGTCCAAGATGGAAGCACATGGCTGTTGTGGACAGTGAAGGGAACGTGTGAATGATTTCATCAATCACTTTGAGAACCTCTGCTTCTTTGAGAGCAAGGTCAAGTGTATCCGTGGTGACAATATCAAAATCGACTTCTCCAAACATAAGCGGCTGTCCCGTATCCTGCTTATCACGGAACACGTTGCCAAAAGTAAACGTTCGCTGAACAACTGGTCCGTTGGTTTGCTTCGCCATCATTCTCGCATTTCCAAGAGTCAGGTCATATGGTAGTTGGAGCACATTCCCATTAGGATCCAAAAGTTGAACGGCATTATCGCCATAGTGAGAAGACCTTGGATAAATGATGCCGCGAGGGGTTTCCAAAGCGCCATGGCGACGGAAGATGGAGATCAACTCCTGCTTTGCCAAGCCCTGATTAAGCAATTCCTGCGGACTCATGTTCGCCGAAGACATATCCCAGGCATAGTTCTTGGTAGGTTCCATGCGTTTCGCAAAAAGCGTCGAAAGCATCTTGCGATAGTAAGGAGAGCTGGGGTCTGCAAGTCCTGCCAGAGTGCGCCTGATTGTCTCGCTTTCCATCTGAACCGGCAGCTTGCCGCTCTTTAAGAGATCGGTACTCGAAGGTCTTTCTTTAGGATTGTGATTCACCAAGGACAACACAATATCGGTCTGGGCTTTCTCCGCGGGCTTAAAGTCTGATGGCAACACTGGCTGCGGCTGTCTAAGCTGACCAAGGACATCGGCCTTTTGCATGCCCATCATGGGCAAGTAGCACATTTCGAAGAAGATAATACCTAGGGAATACATCTGGTATTGTTAGTTAGAGAAATGACCACAAGTGACTTGATCCACTTACATCGACTTTTGTGCTATATATACCATTCACAGTCGATCTGACTTCAGGTGCTGAATAGTAGGCCGTGCCGATACTTCTCGTCATGTCGTCTGTTTCCAGGGTGTTCGAAGTGATAGTCTTCTCAACCGAGAACTGTCCACTGGTGGCAAGTCCAAAATCACCAATCTTGACATTGTCAATCCCATCCGAACTACTGCCGATGAATATGTTTTCCGGCTTGAGATCACGATGAACAATGCTTAATCCATGGATATGAGCCAGCCCTTCGAGGATTTGACGGAAAAGGCGCCAAATCTCTGCCGTGTTCTTGTACAGGTTCCTAGTGATAAGATCACGAAGTGTCTAACGGAATTCGTAAGCATTTTATATCCTCGATGTACTTCAAAAGCCGGATGACTCACTCGTTTTTCACAATACTCCATGGAAATGTAGAGTATGGTTCGGTACGACCGTTGATATTTAGATCGTCGCTGGAACATGGCATTCCTTTCTTTATCTGGAGACACAACACGATGGATAGACATTTCATCCAACGACTCGTCATCAGAGTCTGTTGTGTCCTCTTCTTCGCCCTCCTCTTCCTCGTCGTCGTCGTCCTCTCCTTCGTCCGAATCATCTTCATCTTCATCTTCGTCCGAATCCGACTCCGAGTCTTCGAATCCATAGTCTACACCGGCGTTGGATGATATGAAATCGAGACCTCCTGTACTAGTGCCGAATTGGATATCAATACCAGCAGACTCCGTACCTTGGGTGTTTTCCTCTGTGATGTAACCGGTTGACGTGTCGTCCTCGGCATCGCCCTGGTCAGAGATTTCCTCAACCCATGTGTTGTAATATCGAACAACAGCAGGATGGCTGAGCTGAGACAGCAATCGAACCTCTTTCAAGATTTCTGTAAGGCTGGACTGTGATCGCTGTGTGATCTTCTTGATGGCATAGATCTGTCCGTCAAGTTTCTTCCTCGCTTTGACAACTTCTCCAAAGCCCCCCTTTCCCAATCTGCCTTCTTCAACAAAGTCCTCGGTGTATCGTGACAGAGAAGGTCCTCGATGGTTGGTTGAATCGCGCCGAAATCTTGGAATGGGCTGCAATGAAGTCGCAGGGCTGCTTGACAGGATGGCGGATGAATCATCGAAAAGAACCGGTGCATCCGTGGCCAAGAACTCGCTGGATCCAAGCTCGAAAGCCCTGGGTCTTTTCTGTTTGTCCTCCCTAAAAAATCTACTCACCAATTCGTGTAAAGAATGCGAAAGGGTGACTGATTCCATCAGGTTCTTGGGTGACGAGTACGTTCGTAGCACGTCGAGGCCAAAGATCATTTGGACAAATACAACACCAAAGTCCCAGATATCAGTCTTGAAAGTATACTGAGGCTTTGATACGCTGGCGATTTCTGGAGGAAGCCAGTAGGCAGACTTCGCAGTATGTAATCCAGGAAGTCCCAGTTTGTGAGAGTTGATGGAGTGGATTTCTCTCTGGTACCAAGCATCAGAAATCTTAGGAATAATTTCACCTGTAGCTTCTCTGAACAGAAGAATATTCCCCGAGTGAATATCTTGGTGAGCAATATTCTTGTTGTGGAGGAAGTTGAGTGCATCTAGCAGGTCCCGCGTCCAAGAACGCACTTTGCCAATCTCAATCTGTCCTGCAAGCTCCAACAACTCCTCTAAAGGACCTTTCTCTGCCAGTGGTGATAAGATACTTATGGTCCATGCATTTGCGACATGAGGATCCGTAGCAAGTCCCGCCTGGACTCTGAAGTCTAAAATATCAACGAGATGGCGGTGATGAACTCGTTTTACAGTCTTAAGATCCTGAAGGCGAGATTCTAGACTCTGGAGTTGATGTTTGAACTCCTTAGAGTCCTTGTTTGTGGTACGCAAGATGGTCTCTTTCAAAGCCATAGTCAAGCTACCTTGTCCATTAGCCAGAACAGGTCTGACTGTATAAACGACAGACACGGGGCCTTGTCGTGGATCGCATTTGCCTGCAACAGCTTTGAAGACAATGCTATTTCCCGACTTGTCCGTAGCATCGCAGAACTGATCAAACTCGATCACCTCGTCTGTCTCTGTACTGGCACTGAGTTCCTGAGGGGTGTTGCCGTTAGGACGACGCTTCGACTCCTTGGCCTTCTGTTTCTGTCGGTCGATTTGTTGTTGAAGCATCTCGGCCATGACACGCTCCTCTTCCTGGGCCTCTTCCATCTTCTTGCGTTCTTCAGCTTCCTTCTTCTCCTGCGCTAGCTTTGCCATGTAAGCTTCGTGGCGTTCTCTTTCTTCCTCGAGGGACGGTAGGTGTTTGCCATCTGCCTTTGCTTGCGCAGCATCCTCGAGGATGTCCCTTACTCCTTCAACAATCTGGTCGATCATTTCCTGTGCATCTTGCGCAAATATTTTGGGTTTTGTCTCCAAGAACTTTTGGATCTTGAACTGTGTGACTTCCTTAAAGTCATAGTTCTTCAATGTGACGAGAGGTGGTGATTTCGGGTAGGTTGCAGTCATAACAAAGCTCAGCGTGCAAGCAAAGTCTTCATCTTTCGATGCTTTTATCCGTATGTCAAAATGTGGTTCGGTTTTCTATAGGCCGTGAGCTTCGATTGCCCAGTTGGATCTCGAAGGGTAAGTCGAGGGGGGACGTCGTAGAACTCTACCTTCCAAGCGCTTTGGGTTCCCGAATGCATAACAAAGTCATCGCCATAAATGGCCTCGAGGGCGAGAAGCTCGTTCTGCTGTAGTTCTTCATATTCGATTTTGTTGTTGACCTCCGGGCTCGCAGTAGGTTGGAGACCGGGGAAGCTTGAGTCATTGGTGTCGTTATTGAGAGTCAAGGGCTTCTTCCATACCCCAGGTTGTTTCCCCGCCATGTTTGCGCAGGTTCCAGAGGAGAGTCGAGTCACAGCAAAAGCCGTGACACTCTACAGGGAAAGAGCCATGACGGCGAATACTAATAATTAAAAATGAGATAAATGGTTGTATAAGGTCATCCAGTGAATGGATGAAAGATAAGAGAAAGCTCCCTCTGACGTCGGGTCGCAAAAAGTGGCGGGGTAGTTTTAATACGTGCTCCCGCGTATTTCCACTTAATGACTGCCAGCTCAGTTTGCGACGCTCTTACAAAGGCGGTGTCGTGCCATCGAATTACAGGCGGCCACAGGGCTGATGAGGGGTTCACAGCGGTTCTTGCGGCGTCCAATTAGTGTTTGGAGTCACCTGAACCGCCTGGCACGCGCTGCAGGAATGCCTTATTCTGCATTAGCGCAGGCCCCTAGACACCTATATTCCTTGGAAGAGCTGGAAGGGTGGGGCGCCAGGGTCTTGACTGCATTTGCTTGGCCATGATCTACGGCAGCTGAAAGTAAACATACAGAAACGAAAGTCAACATTGACATCCAACGGCGACCAATCTTATCCTACCACAACAAAACAGCCAACAACATAGCAGCGCAGGCCCAAGAATAAATGTTGCTGTCCCAACTGTCATAATCGCTGATGCGAGCTCTTTTCTCTCTTTAATTAATCAACTGCTTGCTCGCTCACACGCAGCACGATCACAAGATGCTAGGTTGGATGTTGAGACGCGGCGAGAACGCGCCAGAGCCAGTCAATTCAGTCAATGATGGAGGTTCGCACCGTTAGCTCTGGAAAATATGGTCGATTCAACTTCTAACGTTTTCCACCAGATACAACTCAAATTGACGTGCCTGACACTCCTGCGCCCGTCTTTGCTGCCAGGGCATTCAAGAGTGCATTGTTTGGAACTCCAGCGCGGCCTACAAATCAACCCACGAGAGCAAAGGACAAGAATTCTAGGATGGATCAGGAATCCTCCCGAACGCCACCGCGACCGCAAGGGATTCTTCTGACGCCAGGAACGGGCACTACGAGACGAAAGCGCGTATCGTTTGGACAAGATGTTAAGAAAAATGCCAATACAAACAAAGAACCAGAATCGCGCCAGCGCACGCGCTTGAACGATGCTCTCGAGAAAGCATCAAAATCTATAAGTCAAAAGAACGAAGCGCAACAAGAACAGGACAATTCCTCGGATGAATGGGAAGAAGCCGATGACGAAGATTACTGTACTCACGACATCACGATCGATCTTAACGAGCCTCATTCGCAGTCGGGCAGATACTGGAAGGAAGAGTTTGAGAAGTACCACGAGGATGCGAAAGCGGAGATGGAGAAATTGCTCAAGTACAAACAATTGGCAAAGTCCTACGCCAAACAGAAGGACGCAGAGGCGATTGAGCTCGCAGTCAAACTCAAAGAAGAACAACTCAAAGTAATTGAGATGGAGAAGCAGATTGCAGAAGGCGCCTCTAAAATGGCATCGAAGCGTGCAGACCGGCCAGACGAGAGCAACTCTGATCTTCTATCGACACTCACCAAACAAACAGCACTGGCGGTGCAATACCGAACCCGAGTGCAGGAGCTGGAGGACCAACTCGAGGAATTTCTCCGCGAACGAGAGGACGACCCAGATTCGAACGATCGAAAACGACGACAGGCGACATCACCAAGAACCCAGAAGACCCTTCTTGAAACGCAGCGCGAATTGAGGCGCGCTCGCATGCAGGTCAAAGAAGTCGGTGATCTTCGAGACCAGATATCTTCTCTAAAGACTCAACTCAAAGCGGCTGAAAAACGAGCCGCTAAAGCTGAAGCGAACAGCGAAACGGGAAACAGTACGAAAGAGAAGAACGATAATGAGCCTCTGCGCGAGGGTTCAAGAGCGCAAGAATTACGTGCTCAGCTTCGCGAAGCCCGAGAAGAGAACAAGAAAAAGGACGAAGAATTGCGCAAACTCAAACAAGAATTCGAGGCCTACCGCAACGAAACACAGGCCCATAATGCAGACACAAATGCGGTTCTGGAAAGGGCGCATACAAAGATTGCCGAACTTAAGAAAGAGATCAAGACACTCAAGTCGGGAGATCACGATGCTCATGAGCAAAACGATGAGGCCGCACGACCGAAGAGCTGGCATATTCAATCAGACGCTGGTCGCCTGGCAGATGAAAGCCCAAAGCCTAGAAATGTCTCATCAGACGATAGAGACCTCAGGCGCAACATGGCGCGCCGAAGTTTCGACTTGGCTGAATTAGAAGACGACACAATGGAGCTTAGGCTTACAGACCCTAACATTCATTCACTACGTCAAAAGTTCTCCGATGATGCTCCTCCAAGACTTAGCAAATCTGATATTGGTTCTTCCAAGCCAACTTCATCAAGTCTCGGTGGAAAGCCAGACATTGGTCGGCCTAGATGGCAACCGTTTGTCCCGCGATCGCCAAGGAATCGAGCATATCTTGGCGAAGAAATCACCAAGCGTATCGAGAACGGGGGCGAGACTCCCGGACGACCAAACTTCGATGAGATTACTGTACCTGACTTACCTGCGCTTGCTAAGTCGATTGCTCGGTCGAAACGGACGTCTTCCACCGAAGCGGATGAGAAGATCGACTTGTTGCAGGATCGTTATGCACGCCTCGGAGGTCCCGATCCGAACCACAGTGCTATCGCTGCCAATGCATCAAAACTACCGCCTGAGCGCAGAGCTGCTGCCATCGCGCGAATTGAACAGAGAATGGCAGAAAAGAGACGTGAGCGTGGAAGAAAGGGATTCGACAAGGAGAATGTTCGACCTTGAGTGAGATAAAGATAGTCTACCCATACTGTACATACAAGATACCAGGACTGTGTTGAGCTTCAGCGAGGGAAGGTTAGGATTGAGATGTTTTTAACGTGGCTGCTAATAATTGTACGTCGATCAGTATGATAAAGACTGAATGGGTTTGGATTCGGCATTGGCATGGAGTTCCGGGGTTGTATTTGATAAATATCCCAGTTGTTGGATTTACATGATGAAGCTTGTCATGGTTATGGGTTTGATAAAGGCCGAGTCTAGAACCTTTTTAACTGCCTCGGACTCCTTATCTCGCCGCGAGCCATTTTTGATACTCAACTTAACTTTGTAAAATAACTGAAATTCTCATAATGCCTTCTCAAATAATGATACCGACTGATGCCGACCTCATCCAAGATGAGATTTTTGAATTAGAAAAGCGTCTTCACGAAGCGAAGGCGCGTCTTAACAAACACCAACCATCGCCACCCCTGTCACCTACTCGTAAGTCACTACTCATACTTATAGATAAGGGGCATAAACTCATAATTCATAGCTCATGCTGCCGAAACAACTCATTTCTTGCTTCTATTGTCAGATTCGGCACTTCCATTGGGTTCATTCGCCTTTAGCAGTGGTCTTGAGTCTTATCTGGCCCATGAACCTCGCGGTACAGCATCGTTCACCAACTTTCTTCCGGCTTCGTTATCCTCATTCGCTGCGACAACACTTCCTTTTGTTCTCGCAGCACACAGGAACCCAGAAAAACTTGTGGAGTTAGACGATCAGCTTGATGCTGCTATCATATGCACTGTAGGCCGACGTGCTAGTGTCGCGCAGGGTCGTGCATTGCTGGGAATATGGGACAAATCGTTTCGGTCAAGTTGTCCGAACGTTGATGGGCGCGCATTACGGGAATTCGCGGACCTTTTGCGAAAGGAGAGCCAGAATGAGGTGCCATTGGTTTCTGGTCATCTGGCTCCGCTCTTCGGAGCGATATGTTCCCTTGTCGGCCTCGGGTTGCGACAGACAGCATATGTCTTTATGCTGAGTCATGTCAAGGCCTTGATCTCGGCTGCTGTGAGAGCCAATGTTTTCGGCCCTTATCATGCGCAGAAAGTGTTAGCCGGACAGCAGGTCCAGAGGATGATTGACGATATGATCGACCGAGAGTGGATGACCCCTGTGGAAGAGGCCGGCCAAACAGTGCCTGCTATGGATCTGTGGATCGGAAGACACGAGATCCTATACTCGAGGATATTCAACAGCTAAGTAATATTCGCTGTTCGGGTGGTATCATTACTGTATATATCTATGCATTTTTAAATATTAATCAAAGCGCCTTGTCCCTATTCATCATCACTGTCGCTGTCGCTGCCGTATCCCACCAAAGGTCCTGCTGAAGCTGCGGCCTTGGGTTTCGATGCCACCGCTACCTTTGCCTTATTAAGAGCCGCAAGGGTACTGCCTGAGAAGATGCCACCGGTCTCTTGCTGCGGTTGCTGTTGTTCCTGCATCTGAACTGGTGCCTCGCTGGCCTCTCCGTTTTCAATCATTGGTCGTTCCTGGTACTCCACCTCGAAGCCTTCTCGTCCTAGGGGGTTGACAGATTGAGCTCCTCGAGCAAAGTGAACTTCGTCAGGGGCCTCGTATCCTTCAAGGCCATAACTGCTCTCAATCTTCCGTCTCTTTCTGGCCTCAGGGTCTCGACCTTCGATCTCGGCGACGAACTCAGCAGGGAGAGCTCTGCGAATGGCATCGGCGGCCTGTTCTTCAATCCTGCGCGCCTCTCGTGCTTGCGCCATGGGGTTCGGGTCGGCAGTTGCCCAGCGAACGTTTAGAACTTCTTCGTGGTCGAGCGACTGATGCGCCATGGCCTCTTTGGCGAATTCCGCGTTGGCCTGGTTGACGTATGTGATGAAAGCGACACCCCTTGTGTTGAGGACACGAACTAGTCATGTTAGTACATGTCTGCTGTCTGAATTTGGTGATAACTTACTGCGCTCGACAGGGCCCCATTCTGCGAAATGTCGCGCCACAATCTCTTCGATATCATCGGTGACGTGAATTCTACCCACGTAAACTGTTCGGTTTTGCCTCATGAAACTTCCTACACCACCCATATCATCTCGGTAGTCGGAGAACTTGTCGCGTCCAAAACAGTCGACGTTGGGATTGAAATGATCGTAGTCGCCTGGCAATCGGTGAAGGAAATCGCAGTCTTGACCTTTAGGGCAAATTCCACGCGCAAATCGCAGGCAGAAGAAGCTTCCAGGTATCGAGTCGGCCTTCGTATATCCGCTGTCTTTTGAGACATTGCAGCGGCCTTTCGCCTTGGTCTTGGAAAGGTACTTGTCTTCTCGATCGCCACCGGACCATTTGTTGTACCAAATATTGAAGATCGTACCGGTCTGAGGAGGAGGTTCTGATGTGAAGAAATCGGGGTCGACTTGGGCTCGCGCAGGTCGCTTCTTCTTGCGAATAATCTTCTTGACAACCTTCTTTCCAGTTGGCGCCGCGACTTCGTTATTTGTTGTCGCTACTGCCATTTCCTGGTTCTCCTGCTCAGCGACCGGCGCCGTCTCGATATGTTCCGCGATGTCGGCCATGTTTTCGAATGTGGAAGATGAATTGTCAAAAATTCGTTGTGATGGCAACGCGACGAGCCTGTGCTGCTGATGATGCAAGGCTATAAAAGATTCTGGGGGAATAGTTGAGTTTCGAAAGAGGAAAGCGGTGAAGCTGACCTTCCACACCTGTGGAGCTTGATATTTGAATTCTGCCACCACTTCATCAGGCCTCTTAACCCCCCACTCATGATTTAGATCTTGGACAGGCGCCGAGGACTCGAGACTTATACCCTGCTTTATTTGTCTTCCATTTTCAAGTTGTTCTCAGAGACGCACCAGCGTCTCAAACAACCGTCAAGATGGTGAACATTACGGAAAAGATCAAGGAGTACGTTGGTCCTTAGGTACAATGGCGGGGCATCACTGATATGGCGACAGGATTGAGGAGGAGATGAAGAGGACGCAAAGTAAGTGAGGGACACAATTTTATGAAAATTGGTATATCAAGTTCTTGTGAGAGGTCTATGTGAAGGCTTTGGGGAAAGGATTGTAACGGTCACCCCCAACTCATCATACGGCCTACTCTCAAAATGGACTTGACTGCTCATACAGTCATGAAACGGAATATTCATACTTCTTATAATGGACATTTGCTGACTTATTGTTAGAAAACAAGGCGACTGGTATGTTTCTATCGTTATTTTATTTGATTTCGTAGGAGTGTTAACGCAACTCAGAATATCACTTGGGTCTATTAAAAGGGTAAGTCCCATCATATGAAGGATCGCTTCTGTTTTCGATCATTTCATCAGTTATCGAGTTTCAATGTACTGAAAACCCACAGAAAGCTCGCTCGATTAAGGGCGCAGCTGCTGGAGCCTGGTCCAGGAGCCGGAGGTGGCGGCGGTTCAGGTTTCGATGTCAGCAAAAGTGGTGATGCGCGAATTGCCCTTGTCGGTTTTCCGTCAGTAGGAAAGTCAACGTTCCTATCAAAAGTCACAAAGACAAGGTCCGAGGTTGCTTCCTACGCTTTCACAACCTTGACAGCCATTCCAGGTGTGCTCGAGTATGGTGGTGCTGAGATCCAGCTTCTCGATCTTCCTGGTATTATCGAGGGTGCTTCCGAAGGCAAGGGTCGAGGACGACAGGTCATCTCGGCTGCCAAGACCAGTGATCTTATTCTCATGGTTCTCGATGCTACCAAGAAGGCTGAGCAAAGAGCGTTGCTGGAGGCTGAGTTGGAAGCAGTCGGTATCCGCCTCAACCGAGAGCCACCGTAAGTGCTTAAGTCAAGACAGTCTTGAATTGCTATTAATGTGAGACTCGCAGCAACATTTACCTCAAGGTTAAGACGGCGGGTGGTATGAAGATCACATTCCAGTCCCCTCCCAAGAAACTGGACGAGAAGATGCTTTACAACATTCTTCGTGATTACAAGATCCTCAACTGTGAGGTTCTCGTCCGTGACGAGAACGCTACCGTTGACGACTTCATCGATGTCATCATGAAGGACCACAGAAAGTACATCAAGTGTCTCTATGTCTACAACAAGATTGACAGTGTCTCACTCGACTTCCTCGACAGGTTGGCTCGCGAGGATCACACAGTCGTGATGAGTTGTGAGGACGATCTGGGTATTCAGGATGTCATCGACAGATGCTGGAAGGAACTCAAGCTGATCCGCATCTACACCAAGCGCAAGGGTGCAGAGCCCGATTTTGGCGAGGCTCTGATTGTGCGCAGCAACAGCACTATAGAAGATGTATGTGATCGCATTCACAGGACTCTCAAAGATACGTTCAAGTATGCCCTGGTGTGGGGTGCTAGTGCGAGACATGTTCCTCAGCGAGTTGGTCTGAGTCACCCCGTGGCGGATGAGGATGTTGTGTTCATCAACACCGCCTGGAAAGCATAAACGCATGCGTCTCTGTCTTATAAAATTCAACAAAGTCATTATGTCCAATATTGCATTCAATGCTCCGTGTATCAAAACCATGATTTATTGGTATGAATCGTATATAAACCGGCCACCAGAAAAGAAGCCAAGCCAAGCCCTGTCATCACATCATGTCATTACAAGCCAAAGTGTTCAATCCTACACCACTATTAATGTGCGTGTATATGTGTACGTCCAGTAAACCCCAAACGCCCTAAACCAGACCTCCAGCGGTTCATATAAACACCGTGGGCTAGCAATCACTAGCCAACAAAAAAGCAAAAGGCGTATCCCGAAAAGGTGGAATATGCTCTAACTGAAGAAGAAGAAAGAGACGTTGCCGAATGCTCTATAGCTGGAAAGCAGCCTTAGCTGGTGCTGGCGTTGCGCCGAAGGGGTTGTCGCCTTGGAGCTTCTTAGCGCTCGCTTGGGCGAACAATGACTTGGGCTTGGCCCTGTAGAGTTTGTTAGGTGTTTGATGCAAGAGGGTAGAGCAGAAAGGGAAGACGAACTTGTTGGCGTGCTTGTTTCGTAGAGCGTTGATCTTTTTGGAGGCAGGGCTCATGATGTTGTCTGATGGCGAGACGTACTTGTCGGCACTGCTTCAGCGTTAGTTACTGATACTGCTTCATATAGACGGAACTACTTACGTCTCGTCCTCAGCCATCTTGGTTTGGAAAGCCTGGCGGTGGTACTCCATGCTCTTGACGTCCTTGACAGCGGGCTGCTCAGTCATGGTGGCGTTGACGTCCTTATCGGCGAGAACCTTGGCAGACATGATGAAAGTGTGTAGTGAAGTGGAAAGTGTGTAAGTTGAAAAGAGATATTCTCGAGTGTAGAGAGAGATGTGTAGTTAACGGTTGAGTATGTGTGTGTGTGTGTGTGT